>NC_050496.2:10305503-10605503 GCF_012460135.2 Molothrus ater | reverse complement strand
AGATTCGTTCTGGGGAAATCTGAGAGGCTGCCTCAGGCTCAGATAAGTGATGGAGAGTTGGCAACTTTGTCCTGCTAAATTCATCCTCCAAACTCAACCCAGCCATGGCGACCCCATAAATTTTGATGGGGCTGATGAGAACCAGGGGATGTTTCATAGCAGGGGGAATTCTGACTCCAACATTTCACCTCCAGGTCACAAAGAACAGCGTCATAAGAATAGTCCTAAAATTTTCCATCACTTAAGGATCATGTCAGCTCTGCTGAAATAGGAAGAAACGTTTTAGGGTTTTTTTTTTTGTGTCCTAAATAAGTTTGACCAAATATATGTTGGCAACAGCAATGCTGCACTCACTGCAAGATGATTTATGCCGATAACACTCTAAAATCTTCCCCACATAAAATCTTCTGCAAGTTTGACTTCTAATGGAAAAAAAAAGCCAGCATGTTCTTAAATTTATTAAGAGATTCCTGAGTTTCTGACTGGCTTTTTACAGGGTTAAAGGTTGATCAATATTTTAGACAACCTAAAGCCCATTTCAGCTTGAGTGTGTTTGGAATGACGAGTTCCAGAGTTAATGTGGGGCGAGGGTGAAGCTGGAAAGCTGCAAGTGAAGTTCAGCTTGTTATTAGAGGGCTGAAAATATATGGAGGGAAAATCTATCATCTTCATTTTCCACGTGGTTTCAAAGAAAAAAGAAAAAGAAACCACTTAGAGTTAAAGCTCTGAAAAAAAGATCACCTCTAATTCCATAAGTTATGGGTCTATAAATCAGTCAAATGACACAGAGCTGGCCACCAGAAAAAATATATCTTTGAGCAGCAATAACTGAGAAGGGAGATTCTCTTATTCAAGGGTGGTTCATAATTCACTGTAATTGGTGGGAAAGTGAGAGCTGAGACAACTTCATTCATTCACAATTGCTGATGTTATTATTTCAGAATAAAAATTGTGGCTTTGATGAAAACCATCTGGTGTCAACAGGAACCATCACTGGTCAAGCACCAGCTTGGGCAGGGGGATGGTGTTTGGACCTGAAAGTTTGGGGGGTTCCAGCTCAGGTACAAGCCCCATTTTTAACAAGAATAGTGATGTGAAGAGTCTCTTCGGGTGGCTTTGCCTGACTTTTGTGTTTTTACAGAGTTTTGAGGCCTTGGTCATGATAAATTTGTGTGGTGTGGGTGACCAGGGTACAGGGGTGTGAGGAGGAGCCTCCTGCAACTCCAGGAGGAAATAAAATCTTCCCAGGTGGAGTATCTAGAGCTGGATGATGAGTTTTAGAAGGGGATTATCAGCAGGGCCGGCAGGAGGGTGGCACTTGTTAACCACCCCAGGGTCTGCTCAGCCTGCAGGATCCAGAGAAGAAAAAAGCCAGAGCTCCCTCCTCTGCGCTCTAAATGTCTCTGGAGAGCAGTGTGGGACATTTTCTGGGACTGACTGTGGGATCACAAGTTTTAAAAAGCCCCTTTTTAGGGGCTCCTGGGCTGCAGCACTCACCTGATTCTCCTCAGAAGCTCAGATCAAACCTTTCCCAAACCAAACCAAACCAAACCAAACCTTTCCCCGAGCATCCACAGGGCCTTGGAGGGGAAGGGGCTGCTCGTTGACACTTTGGGTTTTAATCTGCAGCCAAAACAGGAACAAAAGGGAACAAAACATTAAAAAAAAAAAAGAAAAAAAATTAAAATATGATCCTTGGTGGTGGGAAAAAAATTAAAATATGATCCTTGCACGTGGTTTTTGTGGGAGCAGCTGGAGCCTGGGGGAGCCCATCCCAGTGGGATCCCAGTTGTGACTGGGAGCACTGAGTGTCCTGGTGTGGGTATGGGGTGTTTGTGTGAGCTCAGACCCTGCTCCCCAGGCCTTGGGGCCTGTCTGTCAGCACTGCCACCCCATGTGTGTCCCCACATCAAAGCCCTGCTGCTTTCCTACGCAGGGAAAACAGATTTCTCACAGCATGCTCTTTATGTTAGCGTGTTTTTCATGTTCAAATGATTCCTTTTCTACTTTGGAGAAAGCCTGAGGGGGCTGGTTTGTCTTATCAGGAAATGAGAATGAATTGACTCGGGTGCTGTCTCATCTCTGGTTCATTTTCACTCCTCGGTGCCCCAGAGCAAGGGCTGAGGCTGCTGATATAGCTGGGACAAAGCTGCTGCTCTGGGAAAGGTTCTGCTGAGCTCTGTGGGGATGGAGGAACTTGTAAGGGGGTTGTTGTTGCTAGAAATTGAGTCATTTTAGACAAAAATTAGCAAAGTGTCCCAAATTTAAATATCCCAAATCAGACTGGGCTTTTAAAAAGCTTCTTCACACTCACCTCCTTGGCCTTTTGGAGAGATGAGCCTGAGCTGTTTGAGTGGCTGAAACTTTCAGTGGCTGTCTCACAAACTGCCTGGAGATCCTCATGGCCTTGGGACTCTGCCCTGCTCGTGGACACTCATGGATTTACAAACTGTTTCTGATTCATCAGACATCAGCAGTCATTAGTGCCAAAAGTGATCCCCAAAATTGTGGAATCATGGACTGGTTTGGGTTGGAAAGGATCTTAAAGCTCATCTCATTCCACCCTTGGCCATGGGCAGGGACATCTTCCACCGCCCCAGGCTGCTCCAAGCCCTGGCCTTGGACACTGGCAGGGATCAGGGACCCCCAACCATGGCTACCCTACAGATTTTAGACTGAAAACTGAAGTTACAGCAACACCAGCCCTTACTGAGCAGCAGGAGGAAACCTACAAATTCCAGCTTTATCCAGTTTTATTTTCCTTTGGGCTCAGGTGTGCAGGCTCTCAGTGTTCCTGAGCATCACTGCCTGTCCCCATTGATGTCACAGAGAGTGACAACAGCCAGCCCTGCACTGCCAGGGCTCTACAACGTGGGTAAACTCAGCCCCAGCTTAGTCACAGCCACTAGAGCAGCCTTTCAGAAGGATTCTGTTCCGTGTTCAGGAGTGAATCACAGCAGGGATAATATCCAAAGCAATTTCAGCTGGAAGGGCAGCAATGAGTGGCTGTGGGCAGGGACAGACAGAAACATTTCCCCTGCTCTTCAGCTCTGGCTCACTGTTTGCTGGGTTATTTGCACAAATATGTGCAAATATTATATTTTGGTTTATTCCAAAGGGAAAGGCAGCAGCCACCCTGGGGGACGGGACTGGAGCCTCAACATGAGGGGAAGTGTGGCCTCGTCCAGCTCTCCATGTGCCTGAAGACATTCCATTTACAGGGAGCACTGGGGGTGCTGCAGTTCTTGACTTGCACATTTGTTCTTTTCTTATAAGGACTCAGAAAAATGGCTCCTCAACCATTTATCCCTCTTCATCCAGGGATAAAGCTGGAGGGGGGTTTTGGTGCACACCCACGGACCCCTGACCTGGCTTCAGTTAGTAAATCTGCAGAAGCATCAACTCCTGGAGTTAAAAATGCAGGAAATTTGACAGTTGCCAAATCTGTCCCAGTTTAATTCAGTATTTTTCCCGTGCACTATCGTGATAAGGACGTTAAAGAACAACCTGAAATCTTCCAGCTTGAGATAAAGGCTCTGCCATAAGACTTTAGAGAAAGATGGGGGGGGGGGGGGGAAAGAGGGAAAAAGTGAGAATGAGCCAGGGGATGAGGGAGTTAAGGGACCTGCAGCTTAAGCTGCTCTCGAGGGAGACAGGAAAGCTGCAGAGATTTTTGGCAATGAGCACAGATCCCAAAAATTAGCTCATAGTACATAATTATCCTCCAAGCTGCTCCTGGTGCCAACATCTTAATATCTGTGATTGTTGTGTTTTGAAGTCATGTCGGAAACACAGAGTTTCAATCAATTGCATTCCCATGCCCAGGAGCTCCATGTCACTGCCCGTTCCACAATAAAACCTACCTGGCATTGTGTAGGGAATGAGTAACAATTCCTGTGCTGAAAGGGAAGAGGGAGAAACACCAAGAACTCTCTCAGGCGCTGAAGTCACCGGGAGCTGGCGGGGCTGGCACAGCTCAGAGCCCATGAGTCAGTGCCTTGGCTCCTGCGCCAGCCTCATCCTGCCACTGCCACCCCACGGCCTCCCACGGCCACTCTGGGAGCTGCCCCACTCCTACACTGCTCCAGAAATGTCCACGGGGTTTGTGTGGAGCTGCCCAACTCCGAAATTCCTCAAAAAGTGTCCACAGATTTTGTGTGGAGCTGCTCAACTCCGAAATTCCTCAAAAAGTGTCCACAGTATTTGTGTGGAGCTGCTTCACTGCTAAACTGCTCCAAAAATGTCCACGGGGTTTGTATGGAGCTGCTCAATTCCTAAATTCCTCAAAAAGCATCCACAGGGTTTGTATGGAACTGTTCAATTCCTAAATTCCTCAAAAGGGTGTCCACAGGGTTTGTATGGAACTGCCCCACTCCTAAACTGCTCCACAAAGTGTCAACGGGATTTGTGTGGAGCTGCCCCACTCCTAAATTTCTCAAAAATGTCCACAGGGTTTGTATGGAACTGCTCAATTCCTAAATTCCTCAAAAATCTGTCCATAGGGTTTGTGTGGAACCGCTCAATTCCTAAATTCCTCAAAAAGCATCCACAGGGTTTGTGTGGAAGTGTCCCACTCCTAAACTGCTCAAGAAGTTCTCTATGGGGTTTGTGTGGAGCTGCAAACCTGTTAACAACTCCAAAAAGTGCCTGTGGGGTTTGTGTGGAGCTGCCCAGCCCCTAAACTACTCCAGAAATGTCCATAGGGTTTGTGTGGAGCTGCCCAACTCCTAAACTGCTACAAAAATGTCCATGGGGTTTGTATGGAGCTGCCCAGCTCTTAAACTCCTCAAAAAGTGCCCATGAGGTTTGTATGGAACTGCTCAATTCCTAAATTCCTCAAAAAATCTGTCCATAGGGTTTGTGTGAGGCTGCCCCACTCCTAAACTGCTCCACAAAGCGTCCATGGGGTTTGTATGGAGCTGCCCCACTCCTAAATTCCTCAAAAAGTTGCCCACAGGGTTTGTGTGGAGCTGCAAACCTGTTAATGACCCTAGAAAATGTCTGTGGGGTTTGTCTGGAGCTGCCCAACTCCTAAAGTGCCCCTAAAAGGGTCTGTGGGGTTTGTTGACTTGCATCTTCCCATCAGGAGTGCACCCAGCTCCTCTAAGTCCCTTTCCCAGGGCTAACTGGATGTCATCTTCTCCTAAAATGTCCATTGCACAGATCCCCTCCAAATCCCAGGATTCCAACCAGCAGAGGGCACGGGCAGCCACTGCCATGCACTGCAATTCCCAAGGCCAAAAATAGGGATTTTAGGGGAAAAAAAATGTGCAGAAGGGGTTCATCCCCCTGTAATGGCACTGGGAGCAAACACTGGCTCATCCCAGCTCTCCTCCAGGCCCCTGCGTGCAACGACCACAAATGAACAGAGCAAGTTTGATGGCAAAAAAAAGGAATTTTTCCATGGCACTGAGCTGGAGGTTAAAGACATTTTGCCTTCAGAGAGGTGCTGGTGATGCCAAGAGCTCCCTGAGGGCCCTGCTAGGGCTGGGGCTCTGCTGAGGCCCCTCCACTTCCAGGCAGCATCATGGTGGCAGCTGAGCCTGTGGTCATTAAGGGCAGGACATGCCTTGGGATTGAGGATTTCTTATTTTTTGTGAAGTTCCTGTTTACAGGTTGACTGGATTTCCCCAGTGTTTGAACTCCTTCCTCGTGCCTTCCCTCCTCTGCTGCTGCTGGCACTGAGGGAGAATTCAAAAGCTTCCTCTGAGCAAATCTCTTCATTTAAACGAGCTGCTGCTGTGCCCTGCAGGCACAAACCTGCCCATAAATGTCATTTTGCTGAAGGGAGGATGCAGGAAAAGCCCTTTCCTGGCATCACCACCAAAAGCTGGGGTCTTCTCCTGCTGCATCAGGGCAAAGCTGCTGTGCAGAACAAAAATTTGGAGATTTGCTCTCTTTTTCCACAAGAGAAGGAGGCTGAGCATGAGTGAGAATCTGGCTCCAGCTCCTGGTACTGCACACTCGACCTCAGACCTCCCAAAAATTCCCCAAAACTCCCCAGCCCCAAATTCTTGTGAGCAGTGGAGGGAGGGAGGAGGTGGCAGCTCTGTTGATCTATTGGGTTTTTTTTTTTTTTTCCTTTTCCTGCATTTAATTAGAGCCAAATCTCCAAACAGGACATTTTTTGGATCAGACCTGAAGTGTTTATTTCGCTGACCAAAACCTGGACCGGCTGTCTGTGGTATGTGTGGCATCTCACATATTTACTCCCGGAGTAAATCTGTTGATATTCCAACAGATACCACCACAAAAGCGGGAAGTGATGATGCTCTGAGAGCTAATTAATCAATCCCTTTGCTCTGTTAGCATCCTTAAAGGAATTTTAGGCAGCCCCAAAGCTCTGATCTGCCACAAGAATCTTCCAGAATTTTCCCCAAACCTCCCCAGCCCCAAACTCTTGTTGTGAGCAGTGGAGGGAGGGAGGGAGGGAGGAGGTGGCAGCTCTGGGTTTTTTTTTGTTTGTTCTGTTTCGTTTTTCCTGCATTTAATCATAGCACAGCCAAATCTCCAAACAGGACATTTTTTTGATTATATTTACATGGCCCCATCAACAAATTACTCGTGGTGGTTTGGGTGTTCAGGGAGATCCTGCAGCTCCTGCACCTGCCCCAGGCACTCGTCTGAGCAGAGCAGGGAGGGTTTCTGGGGTGGGAAAGGGTTTCTAAGGTGGGAAAGGGTTTCTGGGGTGGGAAAGGGTCTGGGGAAAGGTTTATTCTGTGCTTGTTGCACTTGTCACTTGGGTTTGAAGCAGTTTGAAGGTGGCTGGATGAGCTCAGGAGGTTGGAGAGGCTCAGCAGCGAGGAGGATAAAAGCAGTTTGAGTAAATGGTGATGCCTCAGGATTTTGGCTTTTATATTTTTCATCTATTTGTAGCCCTGCAGTTCTTCAGTGTGTAACTCTAAACTCCATGGACAGTGGGAGCTGCTGCTTCCCCATTTGGGGCAGACACAACAATTCCTCTCCAGGCCTGGCAATCAAGGACACCTCAGAGCCTCAGGCCCTGAGATGGAACAAAAGGGACTTGGGGCAGCAAACTTGGGGTGAATGACTCCATTAGCTGGAGCTGTAATTGGAAGATGAGCCCCCAATATGCAAATGGACCAAACTTATAAAAGTGTCAAAACCTGTGACCCCCTGTCCATTTTGGGTGGGCTTTGTCTGCCCTAAATGTACCTGAAAGCCCTTCAATAAATAAAACTGCTTTGTATTCCCCTAATTTTGTCTGGCCTCTGTTTTTATGTAGTCCCAAAAAGGCACCAATGGAGCCTTGAAAAAAATCCCTTATGCCAAATCTTTAATAAAACTCTTCTGTGGGAGGGTGGCAGCAGGGCTGGCTGAGTGCTGTGCAGGCCAGGAGGGGAAGGCAGAGCCCTTTGGGGTGAGCTTTGCTGGCTCTGCTCTGTCCCCAGGGTCAGAGCATTGTCCCATGCCACGCAGAAAGCCACCAGCCTCTGCTGCTTGTCCCAGCACCCCATTTTGGGGTGGATTTGGGATGAAGCCCAGCTCTGCCCCAGCACTCGGGGCCTGGCTGATCCCTGAGCTGCTCTGAGGCCACGCTGTGCCCTGCCTGCAAGGGGGACAAGCAGCCTGTCCCCACAGCCCCTGGTGGCCCTTCCAGTGTCACAAGGTGGGACATGACCCCGCTATCACATCCAAAAATATCCCACAGACGTCCAGAGCCTCGGAGCAATGAGGTGACTTCACAGGAGCCACCACAAAGCCTGTGCTCAAATCCTTCCCTCTCAAAAGCTCTGTTCTTCACAAATGAACATGCTTTTGTTTGCTCCATGCATTTCCAAGAACCATTTCTGTTCAATGAAGGTTTGAGTGGTGCTTCAGCTTATTTTTACTGAGTGGCTCCAAGCCCTGGAGTGGCTCAAGCCTGTTGTGTGTTTGTCCTTCCTCGATGCAGTCAGGGCAGCAGAGCAGATGCTTTGCAAAGTGCTTTACAGACTTTTATCCTCTGCCACAGAGGAGGTTGAAAGCTGCAGAGGCCAGGCAGGGCTCTCAGAACATCCTGTGCCATTGTATCCCCGTTATCTTTTCCTGGGGTTCATCTCTACACCCACTGCTGCCCCCAGTTCAAGTTGTTTGAACTTAGGCTGGGAAGGGTAAAACCAGGGCAGTGGGAGGGCAGAGCTCAGGGCCAGCTTTTCTATTTTTCATTTATTTGTAGCCCTGCAGTTCTTCAGTGTGTAACTCTAAACTCCATGGACAGGTGGGAGCTGCTGCTTCCCCATTTGGGGCAGACACAACAATTCCTCTCCAGGCCTGGCAATCAAGGACACCTCACTCCCCAGGCCCTGAGATGGGAAACAAAAGGGAGTTGGGGGCAGCAAACTTGGGGTGAATGACTTCATTAGCTGGAGCTGTAATTGGAAGATGAGCCCCCAATATGTCCTGCAGAGCTTCCCCTGCACCTCCTCAGGAACCGCGGCCTTGCTGGCACTGCTGTCACCCCTGGGCCCTGCAGGGACAGGGGCAGCTCAGTGCCATTGGCCAGGTCATCCCTGGTGCCTCAGGGTTCTGCTTTTTATATTTTCATCTATTTGTAACCCTGTAATTCTTCAGTGTATAACTAAACTCCATGTACAGTGGGAGCTGCTGCTTCCCCATTTGGGGCAGACACAACAATTCCTCTCCAGGCCTGGCAATCAAGGACACCTCACTGCCTCAGGCCCTGAGATGGAAACAAAAGGGACTTGGGGGCAGCAAACTTGGGGTGAATGACTTCATTAGCTGGAGTTCCAGTCACCCTCTGGGAAGTGTCCAGGTTGTCACAGCCCTGTCCCCCAGCTGTGCTGTGGCTGTTTCCTCTCTGGCTGCCCAGCACCCTCATGTCCTCTGGAAAAGGGGCTTACCTGGGGTGGAAAGGTGGTACAGAGCCCCTCGAAAGACAGGAGGCTTTTAATCCAAGGGAAAATAAAATCCATCCAATTGTGAGTCACTCTTTTCCTCCCCTTCTCCTCTCTTGTCCCTCCCCAATTATTTTCTGCCTGATGACTTCACAGGGGAGGCCCTGATGAGTTTTATTTCTCATTCCAAGTCCTTTATTGACATCAGCAGGGTTGGTGGCTTAATGAACACCACTGGTGAGCCCAACTCCACAAGATCTCATCAGTTTGCTGTTTCCCAGCAGATTTATCCCTTTGATTTGTGTTTGCCTGGGACAGGGAGACTTGGGCCAGACCCCAGAGCCATGTGGGAATGGGAGGTGCTGGTTTCACTGGACAGACACAGGACAGCTCTGCCCAGGGATGTTCCAGCAGCTGGGCTTGGGGTCCTGGAGGCAATGGAGCTGTTTGGGGCAGAATCCACACGGGATCAGCAGCTTTCCCTGGTGGAAGGAAGAGTTAATCCAGCCCTGACATCCCTGCTCCTGTAAAACAGGGTGCTGCAGATTGTTGGGAGCCTCCAACAGAGACAGCAAAGGCCAATGAATGAATGAATGAATGAATGAATGAATGAATGACTTTTTATTTGCTGTGTGTGCCCCTGGGCTTGCTTAGATAACAGCCACATTTTCAGTTATATTCCTCATCCACACAATAAAACTTTAAACCAGGCCTGGTGGAACTGCTCCTTCCAGGACAGGGATGTCTGAGGTTTACTCTTTTTTAATCCCCTGAAGTCAAACCAAGTTATTTTGTTTATTATTTATTTTGGTTATTCTTTATTTTGGTTATTTGGTTTTGGATAACTGTCCATCCTGGCCCAGGTCAAGATGCCCCTCTGGAGATGGAGCCCAGCCCCTGGTGAGATGCTTGCAGCTCACAGTCAGCAGGGCAACACCCAAAAAGCTGAATTTGCAGACATTAAAAGGCCAGGGGGAATCTCCAGAACAGGGGAAAAAAAAAAAAAAAAACCAAACAAAGAAATGGGGAAAAAAGTGGAAAGAAAGGGCACTAAACTGGAGCAAAGCCTGGCTTTGGTCTGAGGAGCTTTGTGCCAGGAGCTCCTGCCCAGCATCAACGTGCAGATGGGAACAGGGCAGAATTTTTTTCCTGCTAAGGGCCATGTGAAAAGCTTGATTTTGACTCTGCCAAAGACAGGATGGGAATCCTCTTATGAGGATTAAACTTTCAGGGAAAATAAGATAGTTCTCTTCTAAGAAAAGCTGTGCACTTGGCTTGTAATGCAGGTAATTAGTTATAAAACACCAGGCAGCCAATTCCACTGCCGGGGTGAGAAGCAGACAGAGGCAAATTTGGTGAATTTGCTGTGATTTGAGTTCAATCTCTCATACCTAACTCCTGATTAAGTTCGATTTTCCTGATAGGATTATCAGTTTAGCCCTTTATTCTGCCACTGTACAATCTTTCCCAAACTGCTCAGCTCCTGATCCTGTGCATCACTTGCTGGTCAGCACAGAACATACTTTTGGCCAGAGGCCAGTGCCTTTTCCCAATGCCATGGGGGAAATTTGGATTTCATCTCGATTACAGAATCTCTTTGCATTCTCTGATTCGTTGCATAATGGATATTTGATCCTCTTCCCCGTCAGCTGAGCAATTTCCAAGGGATAACAGTTGGATCCCCCACTTCTTTGATTCTGCTTCCAGGACAGAGTGGACTTTTATGGGGTATAAAATCCAAACACCAGCTCTATCCTTTGCATTTTGATGCACAACCCTTCCTGTGAGCTGGTGGAACTGCTCTGTGAGGGGTTTGGAGCCTGTGGTGCTTTTTTGGGGATGTTAAAACCATGGTGAAAGGAGGACTTGGACATGGAGAGCTGTGAGGAGGTGACACAGCTGCTCCAAGTGCCCTGAAAACCAAGGGACAAAGCCCAGCAGAGCTGGTGGCTCCTGTGAATGTTGCTCCACCTTGCTCCTGCAGACAGACACCACCTCCAGAGGTGGCAGATGGCCCTGCCGAGGTGACAAGGGACACGAGGGTGACAAGGGCCCTGCCAAGGGTGACAAGGACACATCTGCTGCAGGAGGAGGAGGAGAAAGTTGTGCTCTGAGCCTGGAAGTGCTGAAACCACCTCATGCAAACGGCATCGTGCGCTAATTTATGTTAATGAGCCTATCAGCAGTGCTTCCACCTCTCCTCCAGAGGGAAGAACAGCAGGGACAGGTGCAGGGTGGGGTTTGGGAGGGGTCTGGACGTGCCTTCCCTTCACAGCCCCCCTGGGTGCCAGGGGGGTTCTGTCCCTCTGCTCTCTGTGGGTCAAGCCCTTGGGAGCAGAAATCCGATTTTTCACAGAACAAGTCACCTCTGGAAAATGGAGAAGCCACAGGTTTTATTGCAAGGAATGGTGTCTGAGATAAGGCTGCTCACCAAGGGATGTGTTCCTAGCTCATCCCTAACTCCAGGCCAGCACACCTCATCCCATCCCTGCCCTGCTGCCCTGAGCTTCTCCAGAGGTGCAAACAGGAGGGGTTGTGTTACACAGCAGAGCTCCAGGGTTAAGAGGAAGTGCCAAGCTAAAAAACTCCTCTGAGATCACCAAAGTCCATCAAGCACTCAACAAGCAAGTCCATACAACCCTGGAAGTGAAAGCTTCCTCCTAATCTCTGCCATCATTCCCTGAGTGCCCATCCCTCTGGCAGGGCCGCCCATCAGTCACCAGGAAGAGCTGAGCCCTCGCTGCAGACACACAGACGATGACAGCAGATGCCCACAGTGCCTTTGATCCCTGCTCTGTGTTTCGTTTGGGGAGTTTATTCCTCGGCTCAGTGGCACTGGGGGGGCCTGGCAGCTGCTGGTGGAGACAGAGGAGCTGTGGGCGCACAGCCCGTCCCAAGGACACGCACTAAATAACAAGAGACTGTGCTGAAAACATTTCCTGCCTCAGCTCAGGCCTCTGGGAGTGACTGTCTGGGAGTCATTTGGAGGAACTCTACCAGCAAGTGCAGAATCAGCGTGAAACTCCTCCAGACTGGGTTTGTATTTCAGTATCCAGCAGACACCCTCATCTCCTGGGAAATTTGCAGTTCTGTGGCACACAGAGAATGTGGCACAGTGAGAAGGTTTCCAAGGAATATCCTGCTGTTCACCAGCTCCTCAGTGCCTCAATTGAGCCACCAGCCAAACCACCCCTGCAAACCCACAACTGGGGGTCTGAGTGTCTCTAAGAGCCCTCATGGGCTCCTTATCCCAGGTTTAAAGCAATCACTCAGCTCTCAGTTCAGCAATTCCAGGTTGGCAAAATGAGCTGCTTAGCCCAGATTTGCTCTGCATGGGTGTCTCATCTACATCCACACACACACACACAAATTTACCAACTTCCATGTGCTAAATGCTTTCTAAATTCCTGCCTGACAAGGAGCTGGCTGAGCTGCCAGCAGGATTCCTGTCTGATGGCTGCTTGGTGTGTGCCAACAGCTCCCTCTGGGTTTTTTGTCTAAGATTTACTTCAGTTGCAGGGAAAAAAAAAAAAAAATTAAAAAATCGAGCAGTGCCTTTGTTCCCAGAAGAATTTTTTTGGCAGCATGACCCATCCAGGCTGATCAGTCTTTACATCAGCCCTCGGGGCCAGCACAACCTGGGGAGATGAGATGAGCTCTGTAATGGAAACTGTTGTGCCTTTGTGTCTGGGAAGGCAGCAAGTGTCAGTCTTTGGGGCACAGAGGTTTTTTGGGAAGGTTTTTTGCATCCTGAGCGGAGATTCCTGCAGCTTTCCAGGGCTCCATGGAGCCTCCAGTTGCATAACCCTGACAGTCTGTGCTGGAAGGCTCCTCAAATTCCCCCTCTCCTGTTAAACACAAAGCATCAATGACCTCAGTCCTTGGCTGTCCCATCCATCTCCAGCAGCAAATGTTAGAGGGAGCAGCATCTCGGAGCCCCTCCCATAATTTATGAACTACCACAGCTGATTTTACAGCTACTAAAACACAGCAAAGCTCCAAACAACAGCTGGGTGAGCTGACTGAGTGGGTAATGGGAGCCAAAAGTAGGAGGCATATGGGTTTGGACTGAGGTGAGCACCAGGCAGAGGTTGGGCTGCAGTCCTGCAGCCCAGATTTGAGGGCTGACACATTTATGCTGAATTTCACCAGCTGAGAATCTGGCACTGTGGGTTTTTTACAGCCACCAGTGCTGATAGGATCAGATCTCTGATACGAGGTGGCTGCTCCATGTCTTTGTTCATTGGAACTGGAAAGAAAGAGCTGACCAGTCTGGAAAAATTCTGTGGAGTCTGGTAGAAATGGGACTGAGCTGCCATGGAAATTTAATAGAGTCATATGCAGAAATTACTGTAAATAGTTGTAGAATTTAATAAGTGCTTTTATGCTTCCTGTTGGGTTATTTTTAACACTCTGGTAGAATTCCATAGTGGGATATGGTTATGTATTAAATTTTAACAGTTGTTTAAAAAAAGAAGCTGTTGAACAGTATCATTTTCTATTAGGTTACACGGGATGCCTCCATTAGGAGTGTTTTTCTGCTTCCAAACAAAGCCTGAACAGATTTGAACACTGTACATGAACAAAATAATCCCAGCTCAGGGAAGATATTAATGAAATCCAGGCTGGAAATATGTGCAGGAAGCTGCTGTAATGTTTCTATTTCCAACTTCAGTTCACACAGGTGAATTGAAGAGCAAAATAAGGTTCACCACATCCTAATTGTATTTGGGGGCACTGTCAAACCCCTGAACTCTGAGATTTCCCTTAAGGAAATCTTTTTGATTCCTATCTTCTTTTGTGATCAAGGAGTTTCCCTGCAATTTGAGCAGGCTGGATACATTTCATGCCTTTTTTAATCTAACCCAATGTGGTCCAGATGAAAACCCTTCATGAAGTTCAGTGATGAAGCTGGGTAATCTTGCACCCTGTAGGATTTATCCTCCAGGAAAACATCTGAGTCTGCTGTGAAGATGTCCAAGGCTTCTGTGCCCTGGCTGTGTGATTAATCACTGTGGTTTCTGCAGGACTAACACGGTCATGTCTCATTAGCTCCCCTTGGCCACCACACATTCATTAGTCAGGCATCATCAGACCAGCTCTGGTTTTAAGGGCTGCAGGAGGTTTGCACAAAATCTGCCCAACTTCTCCCAGAGTGCTGGGGAATGGTGGTGGAGCTCAAACCCCTGTGGGAAAGGGGTGAATTGTTCTCTTCACACTCATTAGCTGAGGGTGCCAGGATGAAGAAACACTGAGGAGGATGTGGGCAGCTGCAAGGCTCATGTGAGCTGCTCCCAGGGTTTGGGGTGGTGGATTCTGCCAGGATTCAGGCGGGAGAAGATTTGCTGATGAAAAAGGAAAACTGAGGAGAGGATCTGCAGGTGAAGGTGTCACCCTGTCATAGCTGAGAGGGTCACAAAGCAACACACTCCATTTTCAGAAGGTTTCAAACCTGTTTTCATTCCATCATGCATGCTTTTTATCCATTCTTACCAAACTTATAAGTTTACACTTCACTCATTGGTCAGGAAAGACAAAGTGCTCATTGGAACAGGCAGCTGCAGCTTTCTCTTATTTCTCCTTCTTCCTTTCTTGGTTTCTGTGTCGGTGACCTTGGTAGAAATTTTTTTCAGGGGTGAGCATGGATCCTCTGATCAAACTCCTCTCTGGCTGACAGGAGTCCCTGTAAAACCTCTTCTACACCACCACATCTTCAAGCTGTCGCCACATTGTCCCTGACCCTTGATGCATCAGGAGCTGAGTTTCTCCCCCATGGGGAGAAATTTTGGGATGTGAACTTTTTGGGATTTTCAATTTTGGGATGTGAACTTCTGAGCTGGCTCCTCCCAGCCATTCCCTGGCCGTGCTCAGTGCCATGGGCAGGTTTGGTGCCTGAGCTGGAGGCTCTTTAGGCTGGAGAGGAGGGGACATCACGTGAGAGATGGGCAAGGGCAGGGATCCGTGTCCAGAGCTTTGACTTCTCCAGGGAGCTGCTGCAGTGCCCTGGGCCGTGCAGACATTTTTCCAGCTGCAGATCCTGTCTCCATTCATTCCTCATGTTGGGACTATTCCTTCTGACTCCACTTCCTTATCTAAACACGTTGCCTGCTGACCAGTCCAGACAGGGTGTTCTCTTTTTTTAGCTCCAGAAGGAAAGGCTCATGAAATGTGTTGCCAGTCTAAATCATTCCATGACTTGCCTACATTTCAAATTAACTGGAGGAATATCAACAAACACAATGGCAATTCCTTTCCAATTCCATCTCCTTCAGCCAGTCTTTAACCCACTTATCAGACACTTGTTATTACAGAAATAATCAGGAGAAGAAAATACACCAGTGCTGAATCAACACTACTGGGCTTTTTTTTCTCCATTTTTCTTCCTCTTTTTTTTTTTCTTTTTTTGTACTCGTGTAACTCCCTGGGTTTCTGTTGGACACACACCAGCCTGGAATTGCAAAAACACAGCTGGCTAAATCCATCACATCTCATTACTGGTTATCAATTCTCCTGTGCAATAAACACATCTGACAATTAGCAGGGAATTGATGAGTGATTCAGATTAGAGGAGACCATTTTTTCCTATCTTGTGCCTAACAGAGAAGTTTGCAATACAGGCTGGATTTGCAGAAAATGCAAAATGCTGCTAAAGCCATTAGCATTTCTTATAACCAAAATGACAAATGGTCTTTACATTAATCTCAAATAACTTCTTTAAAGCAAGGATCAGGAAAGAATTTTCCTCAGAAGGATATTGCTGCTCAAATGGAGAGGGGCTTCCATGGGGCTTTCTCACCTTCTGTGGGATTGATGGGCTTGAAAAAAACCACCGGTCTGACTTCCTTTGCTGATCCTTCTGCTAAAAAAAAATCACAGTATTGCAAAGTCTGCATAGACAAAAGACTGAACCACGCTGTGACTCAGAGTGTCCAGTAAATCCTTTGGAGTAATAGTGCAATAATTCAGATTTAATTTGTTCAGCTCCATGTCTTGCTGCAATTAAACTGGGCTACTGTGGCCAGCTGGCTTTTTTCAATTCCAGCCCTTTATTTGGTGGGGGGAGATGCCAATGCCAATCACAACTCTAGAAAAGTCTGAAAAATAAATCCTGAAGGAGATTTTGAGGAGGAAAGTGTTTCTTCCCTCTCCCCGAAGTTGAGACCTCCACTCACTGCAATCACAGTGAGTTCTGTCACAGAATCTGAGTTTTTTGGTTGTTTCCATGGGTTTGGGCTGGTTTGGGGAGACTTTTTGTGGGTATTTTTTCTAACCAAGAAGTTTTTTTCTCTTCATGCAAGCTAATTTTTTTTTCACTCATAACCTTGTCCTAACTTTGTTTTTCAAGTGCATTTTTCCCCTTATTTTGGTGCCCTCTGTCCCCAGCTGGGGCAGGGATTTGCTGTGGCCCTGGGAGAGAAGGGTGCAGGTGACACTGAGGAAAGAAAGCAGCAAAGGGATTTGGTCTGACCAGCAGCATGAAAATGCCCCACACATCCATCAGTGAGTGAAAGAGATTTATCTGACAAATCTCCCAGTCCAAAATTCAGCTGGGTTGGGAACGGTTGGGTTTATTAGCCTGTACTTTGTAAGAGCAGTTTGGGATTACTGAGGTTTGCTGATCACTGTGTGAACAAGGGAATATTCAGAGGGAGGGTCAGAGGGGGTGCGGCTGGGTGGACACAGGGCTCAGGGCTGGTCAGGAAGCTCGAGCTGCAGCTTTAGGGTGCTGATGTTGGGGGTAAAACGTTGTTGCCTCTGCTCATCAATGCTAAATGAGACTTCAGGGTGTGTTTCGCGCTCCAGGCAGGAGATGCAGCCCCATTTCCCCACAGATTCCCATCCCTGGAAGTGTTCATGGCCAGGCTGGATGGGGTCCTGAGCAGCCTGACCCAGTCAGGTCATCCCTTAATCCCTTAACGAGGAGGCCCTTCCAACCCAAACCCAGGAGAAGATTTGCTGATGAAAGAGGAAAACTGAGGAGAAGATCTGCAGGTGAAGGGGTCACCGTGTCGTAGATGAGACATTACCCATTCCATGATTAATGAGTTATTCCCACATTTCTAAGCCTGGTTTGTATTTCCTTCAACGTAACATCCAGCACACAGAAGCTTCAAACAGGATGCCTTGGTTTGCATTTGCCACAGATGCAGAAAACCAGGGGAGAAAAAAAGCACATGTGGAGATTTCCTACAGCTCAGCTGATGCACAGGCACTTGTTAAATCCCAGGAACTTGAAATCTCTTCCTGGCAAATGAATTACAGCTCTGCCTGGGCTGGCAGGGCCTTAACAGAACACAATGGCACTTTGGAGCCCTTAATGAGGGTTCATTAAAAAATAGATCCAAATTATATCATGCAGGAAGTACGTAGGATGGAACAAAGAGGAGTGGGTGAAAAGCAGAGGTTCCCAAATCGATGTGTTTTGGGAAAATCATCTCCAGGTTCCAATCACCGTGTCAGCTGAATCGTTTGAGCTGCCTTTGTGTGCAGAATCATGCAGGAAATCCCAACAAAGCAGAATTTCTCGTAAGACTTCTGGTGCATCAGCCCTGTGGGCCGAGCCAGAAGGAAACCACAAAAACAACTGCACTCTTTGCTGCGTGGCTACTGAGAGTCCCAGGTGGAAGCTGAAGATGAAATGTGTGTGAGAGAGTGTCCAAACACTGCAGGCCTTTCCAAAACCCTCCCTCTGGATGGAGAAACAAGCACATGACAGGGGCACAGGGTCCATCTCTAAATTATGCATTGTTCTCTCTTCAGCTTGGCTGGAACTGACCCAGTGACTTCATTTATTTAAGAATATTTTCAAACATTTCCTATAGGTCTCGGATCAGGTATCACTCTGGAACATCTTTAAGGAAACTTTAGAGCTTTTATACACTTCCCTGAACAATGGGTTCGTTTCTTCGTTGTTGCTGTGAAAGGGGTTTCTGCTGAACCTGAAATGTATAAACAGTGAGAAAAATTGGCTCTAAAAGGTCTTTAAAGGTAATTTATATTCAAGGCATGGTTAGGGAGTCGAATTGGCCCACCCTCACCTTTTAGAGGACTGAAATAATAAAGGTTAAAGACCAACAACAGTAATACAAGATGGATATTTAAGCCACAGCTAAGTGTTATTGGTGTCTTCTGAATGTTTAGTGCACATAAATTAATAGTTGGACTCGATCATCTTAAAGCTCTTTTCCAGCCTAAAGGATTCTCTGATTTTCAGGGCTCTCTCTCTCTTACAGGATTGCCTCAAAAAGTCACAGCCTTCCCCTCCTGGGTGGTTTCTGTGCACACTTGAGGTTTTCCTATCACCAAGGTGGAAAACCTCAGGGATCCTCTGTCCCAGGGGAAAGCAGAGAGGGCAACACCAAAACCCTCAATTCTCCTGCCTGTGGTGTTCCCACCACTGAGGAGGTTGGGGGCGAGCAGGGCCCCCAGCAAGGTGTCTCAGCACCACAATTTCCCATTTTTGCAGTCACTTCTCCCTTTGCTGAACCCTGGTAAAGTCCTGGGCAAAGGAGCACAACACCCTGGAGGAATTTTGGACAAAAGCTCCAGCAGAAGGGTTAATTTTCTGGGAGTGAAGGATGTTCTAATTTGCCCTATACCTCTTTAAGTGGATGTGTTTCCAATACATATATAATTTGTTCTTGGTACAAATTATATATGTATTTTTTAAATTTCCTAAAATCCTATTGGGAAATAATTTTCTCAGATCTCCTCAGCAATGTTTGTTATTCTGCTTTCACTGGATTATGAAAAAGAGAGATGCCTGCAATTTCTGGTTTCTTTAGGGGTGAATTTCATCTCTTTTGTGAGATGAAAAAAAAATAAACTTCCCAAGTCTGTTTTAAGTCTTCCCCTGTAGTTTTTAAAAAATTTACTAATTCTCATCTAGCAGCAACATTTCCTGGAGAGAGGAATCGAAAATTCTCAAGCACAAGAGGAAAAATGAATAAGAAAAAAAGAGCTTTATACAGATGAAAAGCTGGGAAGTAGCACAAAAATTGGACAGGGTTAAAAAAGGTATTCATGCCAAGGATCTTGTCTTGTTGTCTTCCTCTGCAAGATCTCCAGAAAGCTGCTGGCACTAAATGAAACCCTCTGTGAGGCCGCGGCCGAACGCGCCGAGGCTCCGCTGAAATCCAAGTCCTGCTCCAGTTTTTTTTCCAGAGTTTGTGAGAGCGATTTCCCTTCCACCTGCTGAGCAAACAGGATAGCAGTAAAATATTTCCTCTGAGTGACTCACAAATCTGTCGGAGGTGATGAGGCCCCTTGGGAGCTGGATGATGTCTTAAATAACGATTTGCTTTTCTCCTCCTGGCCAGCGGCGCTCGCTCGCCGGGCTGGTAACACGAGCTGCATTCTCAGGCTGTGCAAAAGCAAGGAACCAGGGAATGTTCTGCTGTTGGTTCTTTTGCTCTCAGGTTTACAGCAGGCAGCTTGGTGGGATTTGGGATGCACAAAGGAAAAAACAACAAAACACAGGGAAGATTTCAGGAGTTTAGTGATGTGATGCTTTTACAGCCTGAAAATGCTATCTGAGTTAATAGCCCAAAATTCCTGCTAGGAATGGGCTCTGTTGAGTGGAACATGAGGTTTATCTGCTCAGAAGTTCTTTTAGTGGGTATTTTTTTTACCATTTCAAGGTACTGAGGGATGAAGGCTCCACAGCTCTGGGAGCAGGCACCTCCCTGCTGCTGGTCTGGAAGTAGGGAATGTACTTTTGGAAGAGAACATGATCCAGTCTATTGCCAAAGGGAAAATCAAGGGTTTGTGTGGCCCAGCACGGCTCATCCCATGTCATCCTTGGGGCAGCTCTTCACTGACTGTCAGACCAAGCTGCTCCTCCTGCTGACAGCCACAAACCCAGGAGGCTCCAGCAAACCTCACCCGGAGCCCTTTTATTTTTATTTCGCTTCCATCAAGGCAAGACACCAACGGAAGATTAAAGTGAATTATTGTGTGCTATGGGTTTCGGAAACATCCTTCTGCTTCCTTCCTAGGTCATGCTCAGCCCCGTGGGTTGGGACTGCAGGCTCTGCTCCCACTCCCAGCCCTTCCCATTCCCATTCCCATCGCTGCTCTTCCCAACGTGTCTCCTGGTGCGTTTCCAAGGGGAAATGATTAACTCCAGCCATCTATAGAAAGAAATTCTTCCTATTTAAAGACATGCCCGACAAAGCTGAGCGGGAATAAATGGCTGCAATTGAAATAGGCTGCGGTTTTTCCCAAGAATGTTTTCGTGTTTTCCGTGAAGGATAAAGAGAAGTTTCTGCAGGAGAACATCTGCCATCATGCTCCTATAATTGCTTTTTGAAATTAATATATCCACTGCTTCCCCACTTGAAATTAAATCCCATGTATCCAATGGAAATATTGATTTCTAAACAGTCGGAGTGCGAAATTAAAGCATGAGCTGGAGGTGTAGTGAATTAAAGAAAAGGGATATTTAGTTACACAGTAATTAATATTTGGACTTGTATTTAACTCATGATCTGAAAACAAGGTGACACCTATGAACAGTCAGGCTGAAAACAATTTGGGCTTATTTTCTTTTGTTTCAGAAACGTATTGAGGACTGAAATGTTTATATCCTTCTCATTTTCCACTCCTGCTGAAGAATTTAAACCAAGGTGAAACAAGAAAAGAAACAGCATAGGCAAATTTCAGGGCACAAGATTAATTACAAGGCATCTGTAGCTTTTTTCCCCCATTCTCTACTAATCTACCCAGGAATATTTGGGTGTATTTTCCCCATGCCAGCAGATTCCCACTGAATTTATCCAAAGACATCTGAGTTCTTAACTCACACCTGGCCTCAAGCTGCCTGGAAGCCAAATGGAGCCAGTCCTTCGCCAGTGGGCTCAGGTTTGTTAACAAACTTTAACATTTAACATGCTTTTTCTTTCCCTGAAGTCATCATTTTGCCCATGCCTGGACTTGATGATCTCAAAGATTCTTTTCTGACCCAGTTAATCCTGGGATTCTGTGATAACACCTCCAGGAGGCTTTTGTTGTTTTTTTGGGTTTTTTTTAGGCATCTGTTTGGGGGATATTCAGGGGAAAGGCCCCAAATCCACAGCAGGAGGTTTCAAGGTTGATTCCCAACTTGAGGCACTTGCAAAGTTGATGTCAGGGATGAAGCTGTTCCCATTCACACACAGACAAATCTTTCTTGCACTACAAAAAAAAAAAATAAAATAAATGCTGTCAGTTTGCATATTTACAGCATCCATGGCATGGAAGGTGAATGCAATGGGGGAAAAAAGGAAAACTGAATGAATTCCTACCAGGAACAGCTGAAGCTGCCAGGCTCTGGGCTGGGGAGGGGATGGTCCAGCTGACAAGTGAGGCTGCAGAACTACAGAGATTTATTGTGCTCCAAAATAATTCCTGTGCTTGCTGAGCAGAGCTGCTGCCCTGGAGTAGCTGCTCTCAGAAATATTTTCCATCGTGAGCTCCAAGTGCCTCTTCTTGCCCAGATTCCATCAGAACAAAAAGCCCCAGGATTTCTGTGCCTGTCACTTACCTTGGGGGGTGACCTGATGGCCTGAGGTACAGGATTTGTGGGGACAAGAGGGCAGGGTGCAGGGAAACTGGGGGAATTGAGGAAATTGGGGGAATTGAGGAAATTGGGGGAATTGAGGACTGGCCCATCCTCAGGAGAGCAGAGATGCCCAGGTGTGGTTGGTGTTGCCATAGCCCAGGTCTGGTGTGAGAGCAGAGCAAGGCCCTTTCTCACTCAGGGCTAACAGTGCCCAGCCTCAACCCCACCAGGTTTTTTCCTCACAATTAAAGGCATTTTCAGCAATGTCACATCACCTCCTTGACTTGATAACAGCCTAAAACCAGCAGATTTTGGGTAGTGATGGGGAGATTCAAAATCCTCATTCTCTTTTCACATGCAGGTGCCCAAAATGAATGAGAGACAATCTCAGCTTCAGAACAAAAAACTATTTATTTATTGTCAGGCAGCTCCTGACCTGCAGCTCAGCACCTGGAGCTGATGGACCTAAAAGCCATCACTACCTTGTTGATGGGGATGCTTAAAAGTGAAATGAACCTTATGTGACTTCAGGGTGTCTCAAAGCTAAATGAGTAATCTGGGCTTGTGCCCTGGCCTCCTTTATGTCCACTAAAGAAAACCAGACATCACCAAAATTTCCCTGTGTGCACGAGTCTGAGGATGAGACAAAAAAATCTGGACTATAAAGGGAGCACAGATAACAAGCCCAGACTGTGCCAGTGGCCTATTTATAGGATTTCAGGGATAAATCAGGGATTTTTTATTGTTGTGGCAGTAGAAAACTCCAAAATGTCTTTGTCCCACGGGCCATCACCTCCTCCTGCTGACAGAGGTGGCCTGGAGAGGACAGCAGGGACAGTGACAGAGGATGGCATGGAAACGAGCCAAGGGACAAATGGCAGAGGCTGCTGTGATGAACAGGGCTCCGAAAACCATGAATGGCAAAGGGAAATCGGAGATTGTGGGATAAATGAGTGTCAGGAGAGCTGAAAATGCAGGTGGGAGAGGGAAGGTCCCCCCGGGAGGGGGGCACAGCACCAGGGCCTCGATGGAGCAGGTGCAGAGGAAGATGTGGGGCAACCAGGGAGGGGGAGGAGAAGCTAAAATAGCTTTGTCCAGGCTAGGAAAAAGCAGGAAAAGGCTAGGAAAAGCAGGAAAGGGCTAGGAAAGGGATTGCTTGCTATAAATAGCCCAGGTAAACCCCCAGGGAAGGGAGAGAGAGTTATTTAAGCTAAAGGACAATGTTGGCCACAAATCAAACTGGTTGTGAGTAAATAGAGGGGGGAAACATGCAGGAGGTTTGCTCATGCTTTTCTGAGCATCACAGGAAAGATGTTCTGAAACAACTTTCCAGTCCCAGCAGGAACCTGAGCACTTCTAAATCTGTCAGAGCAGGAAATGGATCTCTGTGCCAGGATAGCATCAGATCTCCACTCTCATTACTCAGGCTTGATTTCATCTTGATTTTGCCAATGACAAATTTTTTGCCCTGACTGGGGAAATGGGAGTGGACACAGCTTGAGAGGCCGTGGTTGAGAGCTTGTCTGAGGGCAGCTCCATTCCCATGGATGGGAATTGGGCTGGCATCACTGGGACATCCACAAGTGACATCCTACACCTTTCTAGGCCTCCTCATTACTGCCTAATTCTGTTAATTGGTTGGGGTTTTTTTGTTGTCTAAACTTATCTCCCTCCCTGCAGTTTAAGTAGATCATGAGGTTAATATTGGCTAATGGAATTTTGCAAAAATTGGGGTGGTTTTTTTTTGGTTTTTTTGTTTTGTTTTGGTTTTTTGTTTTTTGTTTGGTTTTTTTTTTTTTTTTTTGGTTTTTTTTTGCCTGGCTAAAAATGCCATGAAACCTCCTTTGGAGAAACTTCTGTCAGCAAAGAAACAAAACGAAAGCAGTGCTGGGTTGAATAAGAAAGTTCAGCAAACAGGGAAACTGAGGAAATTTGGTTCAGCTTTCCTGTGCTTTAATTACCCCTTTCACACAGCCATAAACAGAGGAATTTGATAGTGACACAGGAAAAAGCAACATTCCCACAAAACCTTTGGTGCACACGTTCCAGCAGCAGTGGGTGAGGGTAAACCAGGGTGGTCTCTCATTTCGGGATTAGCCTCATATGAGATTTTGGCTTGGCTCTGAAGCCAGTGAAAAGTCCTATTCTAGCCCAGTTTGCAGAGAGTTGCACTCTCAATTTTACAGAGTTTTACCAAACCGCTTTCTTTTAAAATCTTTATACCTGAGGGAAATGGTGCAAGACTGACACTCAACCCTTAAGTAGTTAATACTCCAGGAAAAGAATTTTTCTTGCCATATAGAAGAGATTCCACTCTATGGCCCAGAAACCAATAAGTGATTTTATTAAAAATAATTCCTTTTAAGTAGGAATTCTAGAGGAGAGAGAAATGTATCATTTTCTTTTTATTCTCTGTTTCTTGTTCAAAAGATCAGATTCACACTACCTGAGACTTCTAATTTAATCAGAGTAACCTTGAGTCATTCACCACTGAATTGACCAAAGTATAGCAAAGCAAGAAAAGAGCTTTTTCCAGCTGAAAATGAGTGAAATGTCCATCTCAGCCCCTCAAATCAAGGGCAGGCAAGGCTGGCAGCACTGGGAGGAGTGGGGTTTTGTCAGGTTTTGTCCACTAAAGCAGTCTGTGACCCCAGTGATGAAGAGAAATAACCCCTCATTAAGAGTGATGCCTTAAGTGTTCCTAATTAGGAGTGATGCCTGAAGTTTTACCTTTCATATTTTCCACGTTCTGTGCTGCATTTTGGTTACTCTGAGCTCCATATAGAGTGTCAGCAGTTCTCCTCACAGCTCAGTCACACAGAACAATCCTTCTCCAGCCCCAGAACCAAGGACACCACTGCACCTTCAGGCCCAAAAAGTGCAAACAACAAAAAGGCCCAAAATAGCCAAAAAGTGTAAAACCAGCAAATTGAGGAGAGCAAACAAAATAGCCAAAAAGTGTAAAACCAACAAACTGAGGAGAGCAAACTGGGAGGGTGGGACTGCATAACCTGGAGCTGGAATTGGACAATTAACCCCAATATGGACATGGACAAAAAATTATGAAAGTGTGAAAACTTTTGACTCTGAGTCCACCTTGTGTGGCATTCACGTTCTCTGAACAGAGAGAGACATAATTCTCTCTCTCTCTCAGGTTTTTCCTGGAGAAAGCAAGCACAGAGATCAAAACAGTTCTTATCTCATTTACTGCTCCTGTGTTCTGGAACATGTGGAATGTGCTGGAAGATTGTTTACCTGAAGGAATTTGCTTGATTGGATTCTGGTGTGAGTGTTTTGTTTTCTTGACCAATCTCAGTTTGCATTGGTGAAGAAAACAAAACACTCACACCAGAATCGGTCAGGAGACAGTCACAAGATTTTGTTCAGTTGAGTTGAGTGCTTGTGCAGTTTCAGTTCAGATGTAGTGTAATATAATATAGAATATTATAGTATAATAAAGTAATTAATTGGCCTTCTGATATCATAGAGTCCTTCTCATCATTTCTCCTTGCCACAAGGGTCACCTTGAATCTGATATCTTGGGTGTAGCCCTGGCTGGGCTCTTGCACTGCCCAGGGTGTGTCCTTTGAGGCCTTTTAATAAATCCCTACTTTATTCTTTAACTCTGTCCAGCCTCTGTTCTAGGTGAACTCTCAAGACATCAGGAGGGCAAAGAGAACCTGCGTCAAATTCATCACCACCGTCATCATCTTCCTCTCTCATGCTTCACCTGAACCTTCACTCCCAACCACCCCACTGGTGATTATCCAGGGTTGATGAACAGCCTGTCTCCTCTGGAAACTCTGTATTTAACACAAGCTCCTGCTGTGTCCCAGCAGCTGCCCTGGGAGCCCTCTCCATCTCCCACATCCTAAGAAAAACCCATTTGTGAGAGCAGGAGCTGAGTGAACTTGGCCCCAGCTCCCAGCCAGTGCAGGAGAGCATTGCCAAACGGGGAGAAAAGTGCATCTGATTCTCCTGCTAAGGCGTCCAAGGAGGGCCACAAAATTATAGCTCCAACTATAAACAGAATGAGTACATTTTGTTCATTTTCCTGTTCTCTGCCTAATCGATGCAATATGAAGAGCTGCTATCAGTGCAGAGTTATACAATCAGATGGCAGCAATAAAAGGAACGTTAGCAAGTCTGGGCTATCATGGGAGGCTGACTGCAGGAAGCAGTTATAAAACAAGGCCCTTTAGATCTGTTTAGATGAGAACATCACATTCGTGACAAAGTCATTCTGATGTCTGCCTGCCCACTTAATACTCAGCTAATGGACATCTGCATGGAGATTTACTGGGGCTGCCTGGCCCAGGGGCAGTGCTGAGGGTTGTGGGTGCACAGACAGGGCTCTTTGTGCACCTTAAATAAGATGTGTCTTACATCCAGCAATAAAACCTCCATATATCCATGAGTTCCTGTTATCTGCACAATATATCATCTGCAGAACTGGATAATTGTTGTCTGCTTTATTGTTTCCTTGTTCTCTGAGACTCCTGGAAGGTTTTATTGTGGTTTTAGCACAAATCAGAGTGCAAACTCGCAGACTTGCAAGTCTGTGGCATGAGGAACACAGTAGGAACACTGTAGAGGGGTAAAGCACAAGCTGGGCACCTCCAGCAGCTGTCAGCAAGGAGCCTTTGCTGGAAAGTCTTTTGTTCTTTGGTAGCTGAAAAGTTCCTGCTCCTCTGCTGCTCCTCAGACTGGTTTTCTTCTCTCCCAGCCACCTCTCCTCTGGTATCTGCACAATGCACTTGGAAAACCCAGGGACTATCAAAAATGAGAGCTGTAAGGCTTTAAAAACAAACAGACATTTCACCTGTCTCCAATCAGCCCCTTCTCAGGGCTTGGCTTTGATTTCCCCAGCGCAGAAAAGAAACGGAGAGGATTTTAATTTCCTTGGCTCCCCAGAGCAGCATGAATGAGGCTGCAGCCTTGCACTGGCCTTGTGTTATTAATGGGCTCCATGCTTGCAAATGTCTCATTCAATATATTTGCTCCAAGTGCTTCCAAAAAAAAAGGGGGAAAAAAAAGAAGAAAGCAAACCTCAGGTTTCTGGGCCTAATGTATGTGACCTGACAGCATGAATACATTAGATCTTCCCCAGAACCACACAATTCCAGACTGTGCACTGGATCTCCAGCCTTTTTGTCTTCATCTCAGCTCTAATCAATGTGCTGGCAACGAGCCTTATTTTCCTGCCAGTCTGGCTCAGGCTTTGTCTCCCTCTGACAGGGTATGACATTCCTGCTTCCAGAGTGCCTGTGAGCTGGGAATGGGTCTGAGCTCCCCATTCAGGCATCCCCAGCATCTTTCCAAAAGCACTCATTGCTTTTCTGCCCAGTTTCTTGGCTCTCCCAGCCCTCTGCAGGCACCAGGAGCAGTGGCTCTGCTCAGGGCTCTGAGGATCTCATCCATCATTCCCCAGCCCTAAAGAAAGGCCTGAAATCCAAACCCCAGGCCCAAAAGCTCTCAAGTTGTCTTCTTAAACTCCAGGCAGGTGGTGGCATTTCCCCACTCTGTGTCTGGTTTTCCCTTCCCAAGCTCTGGTTATCTGCAAGCCTTTCAGATCCCAGAAGGAAGAGCTGGTTTATATTATGGGCCTGGACAGTGTCTAACCCAGGAGGGCCCCACTTTGATTAGGGTCCCTTGTGACCACTGTAATACAAGCACTGCTAATAAAATGCATTTGAAGCAGAAAAAAAAAGGCAGTGATGCTCCTTTTCCAGTTCATTCCTAACTTGGGAAGGCCTGGGAGAGGTGGGATTTTCAGCCAGAGGTGAAGTGGCCTGACCTGACCCATCCCAAGCCTTTGAGCTGCCCTTGCAGTGCTGCAAGCTGAGCTTAGCAAGAGCTGTGCTCATCTGTGCAAAGCCTTCTGTGCACATCCAAATGTGCCACATATTTGCCTTCCCAAAGCTGGACCTGCTTCTGTTAACAGCAATTAATCACTTTACAGCCAGCCTTTTATTATTATGAACGCAGCAGATGTGTTTCCATTAATAGGTTCCCGAGTGAGCCTTATCCAGCATCGCTGATACTTTAATGAAGGAGATTATGTGGCCTAAACAGACTTTTCATTTGCAGCATCCTCCCATTTCTATCTGCACTTCCCAGTGAGCAAACAAACCCGAGTGGGAATCTTGTTTCGGGCTCAGTTTCAGCACAGAAGATAAACTTGCTGCCAAATAATAAAATGTGTCCCCTGGTTTAATGTGATTTGTAAGAGCTAAACCTTGCCCTGCTCTGTTTGCAGGGCTCTGGAACCAAACATCAAGCACAGAGATGTCTGCACCCTGCTGTGGGGACTCAGAGCTCTCTGCCACCCCAATTAACCCCAAAATCTGAGCCAGGAGAGGGCAGGCACTGGGCTCCCCAGGGATGTGTCTGTCTCCACAATATGGGAATTTTTCAAGCATGCTGTTGCCATTAAAAACTCATCACTTCCGACAGTGGCTCAGACCTAGGAAGTCATTGGGTGCTTATAAAATAGTCCCTAATTAATGACAGCAATCATGAGGGTCACCAAGCAGTGCCATGGGAGGTTTCTCAAGCCAAGAGGATGTTTTATGTTTTCCAGTGTTTTTCTTTTGCAAGGTCAGACTCTGCAATTGCTTTTGCTCCCCTAAACCATTTCTAGAGCCAGATCCCTGCACCCCACGTGGCTTCTTCACCCATTTGCTGCTCAGCATTCTCTTTAACTTATTGAATTTTCATCTTTAACTTGGATATTAAAAGCAGAAATAAAGAGGCTACACTGCTCCTTAGTAAATAGAGGAGGCAGTCCCTTCTGTAACACAGACAGAAAAAAATCCTGTGCATTTCAAACAAGTGCTCTGGGATTCCTAAGGAGCACCTCCATTGTATAAATGTATCATTTTAAAATCCAGAAGGATTTTAAATCCTTCCTTAAAATCATATAAATTCTATAGATCTGCCTTCCCCTGCTCTGTGCAACAAAGGATATTGAACGATGTCGTGTCTGCAGGAGGGAGCTCAGCCCCTCAGCGTGGAGGATTTTTCTGCTGGACAGGGACAAAGTGGCCTCAGACCCAAAGGCAAGGTGGCAGTGCAGCCGCAGTGAAATCCCAGGGGATTGTTCTCCAGCTTTTGGGTCCCTGCACCAAATGCTTGAGGTCTGACAGAATGGAAAAAGGATGAACTTTCCTTCACACCCGCATCCAAACCACTGTACCATGAAAAACCAGAGATAACGAGGCGACGACTGCCCCCCAGCCTTGTCTCTTTAAACCAAACCAAAACAAAGCGCTGCCTTTTTAATTTGAGCCCAATTAATTTGAATAAAGTGAGGAAATCACATCTGGGCTGTGGCTGCTCGAGAGCTCCTAACCACAGCCTGCGTGAGGTTATGTCAAGGACTTGCTTGTCAGTTTTGCTTTAACTCACATATGGGACCGGGGAGGAAAGAAAACCCCAGAGTTTTTACTTTCTGCAGTAAAAGCCAAACTAACATAAAATGAGATTAATGGCAACAGCAGTGACTGCTTTCATTTCCCAGTGAACTGTCTCAATAGTACCAGTAATCAAGATCAGGTTGGCTTTCATTCTTTTTTTTTTTTTTCTTTCTTTCTTTCTTTTTTTTTGGTTAAAAAAAACAACTTTTCTGCAGAGAAAAGAAAAAGAGATACTTAAAATACATAGACACATCTGTTCTCCCATATTAACAACATTACGTCTTTCTCCATGTGATGCATAATGAATCATCTCAGTGTGTTTTGCTTTATAGTTTTGTACAAATCCAATTCCTTGTGACTTTTACTGTAATAATAATATTTTCCAATTCAACAGTACCTTTCATTTTGAGTTTCTCAGCACTAATGAGAAGAGAAGTGTGCTGAACCCATTGAAACAGCTTGAAAAAGGGAGGCACAGTTGTAATTACCAGAAATTGAATTTGTCTCCTAATGGGGAGAAGAGAAAAGCACTTACAGCTCTTTTTCTTAGGCAGACATATAATTTTCACTGCACTCTGCTCAAAGGAGCTGGTGTTGTCAGCTCCCTTTGGAATGCTTGGAAACACGAGGCTTGGAGCACCTTACAATTAGATTTTTTTGTTACTTCTTGAGATTTAAATTACATGGATCATGCATTCTGGGAAGGTCAAATTCGAGCCACTGCTGGGTCTGTGTGATGAGCATGGGGCAGAGGTTCTGCTTCCATCCATCCATCCATCCATCCATCCATCCATCCATCCATCCATCCATCATCCATCCATCCATCATCCATCCATCCATCCATCATCCATCCATCCATCATCCATCCATCCATGGATCCATCCATCCATCCATCATCCATCATCCATCATCCATCATCCATCCATCCATCCATCCATCCATCCATCCATCCATCCATCCATCATCCATCATCCATCCATCCATCCATCCATCATCCATCCATCATCCATCCATCCATTCATCCATCATCCATCCATCCATCCATCCATCCATCCATCCATCCATCCATCCATCATCCATCCATCCATCCATCATCCATCCATCCATCCATCCATCCATCCATCCATCATCCATCCATCATCCATCCATCCATCCATCCATCCATCCATCCATCCATCATCCATCCATCCATCCATCCATCCATCCATCATCCATCCATCCATCCATCCATCCATCCATCCATCCATCATCCATCCATCCATCATCCATCCATCCATCCATCCATCCATCCATCCATCCATCATCCATCCATCCATCCATCCATCCATCCATCCATCCATCCATCATCCATCCATCCATCCATCCATCCATCCATCCATCATCCATCCATCATCCATCCATCCATCCATCCATCCATCCATCCATCCATTCATCCTTTGTGGAGATGGTGTCGAGGCACAGAAATTAAAATCCAGCATCTCCTCCGTGCTCTGCTGCCCTTTGGATGCCCTCAGGCCCCACGTTTGCCTTCACAGCCTCAACTCAGAACAGCTCTGGGTTTTCCTGATGCCCCTCATGGACCAAAATTAGATCCATTTTTTCTTTTCCTTCCACATGGCCACATGGGAAAGGTGATCTGAGATCACTTTTCCCCAACAAATTTGTTAAACTGAGCTAATCCCAGTTCTGACATGCAGGGTTGGAGGGGATTGATGCTCCTAAGGAGGTACCAAACCATATCTGAACCCTTCCAGCCCGTGGAAAACCTCAAATCCTGGGCACCTTCGTGGGGTTTATAGGAATTGTTAACCTCATTTGGCAGCAGTAATTAACATTTCCTTGAAAGACAGAGATCCTGAGACATCAGACAAAGTGTATGAAATTCTGCTTGAGGACAGAAGTCTTGTTTGTATTTGCTACCAAAATCCAACAGGAGCAAAGGAATGTTTTCCACAGCAAGAAATGGGAATGATGGCTCTTTTTTTAAATTAAAAAAAATAAAAATCAAAAGACAGAAGAAAGAGCAAAAATTCTTGATTCAATTAAGTTCTTAGTCATGTAAATAGTTGGGAGTTTCCACAAAGTAATGTCTTTATAGCAGGATGCCAATGCAGTGTATAATTAAAATGTAAAAAATGTAGGAAGTTGGCCAAGCCTTTGATTACAAACAAGATTTTCCTAACCCACCCATGACTTGGCATTTTGATCCCAAAATTTATCAACAGGAAAAGGTGATGATTTCTTTTTCTGGACTGAAATGGAAAATAAGTTAGTTTGTAGAGAAATAAATCTCGTTCACAAACTTGATTTGCTCATTACAAAAGCTTTTAGCATTTGATCACACTTTAGAAGGAGAAGGATTTTCTGGAAAGGGGATTTGTTGTCTTTGATTGGTTGCTTTATATAATAACTGCTTTCTATTGTATAATATGAAAGGCGATGGAAAGCAAAGAGCTTTTACATAACAACCATTTAATTAGAATAATTTAATTCAACTTTACTGTGCTGTACCAAAATGATAACAAGACTTTGGCAGCAAATACCAGTGTTGAGCACAGAGGAATCCCAAAATATCATGGAACACTCTCCCGTGTTTTAACCAGCACCCCTAAGCAACTTCACTCTCAAACCTTGGACAGCTTTGTTTTTATTTACACTCTTCACTAAACTGGAAATTAAATAGAATCCTTGACAGGAGGTGGTTGAATGGGTTGATAAATGTAGTTTTATGTTATTATATAGATGCAGGATCATCAAGCAGGGTCAAACAGTGGGAACAACACAATGTCCCACCCTGAGCTTTTCCATAGATTTGAAGCACTGAATGAGGATGAATTTTAAAATTCAATGTTGTCTTTTCCTTTATTACCTTTACCCTTGCATTAAAGCAGCCATTAATTGGAATATTGTAAGCAGCAAATCTTCTTGCTCAAAGTATGAACAGCAAGGAAAGATTCATTAAACTCCATATTTTGTTTATTGTACAGTTCCTTTGGTATGGTCAGGTCTTAGGGAATTGCAGAAAGCCAAATCCATCTCTGAGCTCTCCAGTGTCCTTTCACTATGAATCTCCAGCCAAAAAATACCTTTTGCCAACATTTGCCACTCAACACCCTTTGAGCTGCAAGGTGGGAGAAGAGACCCAATCAATAATAAAATCTACCCAGAGATGAATATTTTGACCAGCTGGGGAATTAATCCTCCAAACAGTCACTCCTGGTTCCCCAGTTGGGTTCCCCCACATGAAGGAAAGAGGAAAAGTTGGGCACAAATCTCACCCTCCTCACTGCAGAGTGGGAAGGTTCAGCACCCCTAAAATGCTCCAGATTTATTTGAAATTTGAGCCTCCAAATCTGTGATCTCCAGTGCAGAGTCTCCACTCAATGTCTCGTTGATCATTTATTTTGCTTTGTAGCACTCTGTGGAGTCCAGGCTTTACATTTTAAGCCATAAATAGGTAAGATCAGTAAAAGTTCACATAGCATGTGGTCCCTGATTAGTCATTCCCAAACAGTTGGGGCTACAGATTTTCTCAGCCAGGTGTCTTTAGTACAAGGCACATTCCTCTCTCTTTTTCTCGCTGTGATTGCAACGCTTGAATTTTGCAAAACACAAGCTGTGCAATTTCATCAGAATTTATTTGGTACGAGGCAGCTGAAAAGCAACGTTATGCCAAGAAAATGCAAGGAGAGAAGAATTCACAAGTCATATATTGTGCAGCCACACTTCTCAAAGGGTATTTGTGTGTTTTAGTGGAGCACCAAGCATGTTCGTGTCTTTTATGACCGAATAAAGCATTCAGCAGCCCATGATACAACTATTCAGACTGCTGGCAGCCACCAGCCAGTTTCCACTTCTTTGAGTGCAAGATTCAGGGTGTGGAAACTTTCTACTTCCTTGGAAACTCTTCTGAAAACGGGTTTTCACTCAATTCAGCCTCTAAGTGTTTAAGAGGTGACTGAAATTCTGAAAGTGGACGGGCTGTTTTAGTGCCATTGGCAACCTCGGGAAGTTTCTCACTATGTGAAGGGAAAGGAGGGGAGAAAAGTGGGGGAGAAATCTGTGTTATTAAAAAGTCTAACTCAGGATTTTCAGTGAGCGCCTCCTCTCCCTCTCCTTCTCTCCCTTTGAAAAGCGGGAGGTGGAAATAGCAGGATACTTTTCACTTCCATGTATCATTCACCCTCTGCATCAAAATTTCTACCCCTGCACTCAGAGCTCCACTTTCTGCTGTTGCTCAGAGCTGCTGATTCAGTGAGATTGGCCAAATGCTTGATTTAACCCAAAAAATCACACTTGAGAAAATTCCCACCATCATCCAAGCAGCAGGGAAGATTTTGCCTAAACACACGTCATGACTTGAAGGATATTCCCAAAGAAATCAGTGATGGGAGATGCTTAATGGACCTGGGATAGAAAATCCCCCTGGATGGGACTGATTTCACCCAAGTTTATCAATTTAAAGTTAAATATCTATTTAGAGCCTGTTGTAAAGGCTCTGGAGTGGCTGGTGGTGGGAGCTGGCTGTGTCAGAGGGTGATGGATGCCCTGCTGGGGTGAATCACCCTCTGGATGCTGCTGCCATTCCCTGGGCAGAGCAGGGAGGATCCAGGGTGGCTGTGGAACGGCTCTGCTGGGTGGGATGAGAGCTGGCACAGCCTCCTCTCCCCACACACACACAGCAGGAGGAGCTGGGTGCTTGCTGGTGTGTCTCACAGCAAAGAGGTGACACAGAAATGACAGAGATGGAGAATGGTGGAATATCCCACAGGACCATTGATCCAGCTCCTGGCCCTGCACAGACACCCCAACAATCCCACCCCGAACTCCTGCAGCTCCAGCAGCCTCTGGGGGGACAACCTTTTCTGACATCCATCCCAGCCCTCCTGACACTTATTATTCTCCCTGATAACAGAAAAAACTCATTAAACCCATGTTCAAATCCAGTTCTCTGTTGCTTCATGTACAGCTGGCTGGAGAAGGCTCCTATCAGTGACTTGATCTAATTTTGTGTAGTACTTAACAAGATGGTCATAAGCCTTTATGAACTTTCTGCCAGGATAAAATAGTCCAATTTGTGTCTCCACTTCACTTTGGTCTCTAAATATTGTCCTAATCTCACAATTTTTTTTTCCACTCCACTTTTAGATCTCAGCATTCCTTACCTTTGGGCAACCTTCATTATACAAGAAAAAAATAGGACTAAACAAACTAACCTTGAGGTGATTAAAGAAATAACTCTATTCCCAATGGAAATATCTGAAATTCCTCAGCAATACCATGAGAAACTAGTCTTGAATGTGATCTGATTTCAGAGGATGATTCATGGTTTCTGACTCAAGAGAAGTTGTTGATTGCAGTTTAGGTGTCTCATCCTAAACAAAGAGACACTTTTTATTTTGGTACTTTCTAACTAAACAAATTCTTTTTTCTTCCCATGTTGTCAATATATTGTGAATATTCATAGCTGTGGACAGAATAACACAGGGAAAATTAACATTTCTCACTGAGCAGCCAAAGGAGACCAGGCAGGACCTAAAGCACCGGGGGGAGTTTGCCATGAAGCTCTTCCTGAGTGGATTTAGGGACAGCAAAGCCTCTCAGCTGCACCCTCTGACCTTTGCTTTGTGTTTGCTACATCATTTTTTGCTGTTGTTGCTGTTTTCATGGAAGTTCTTGGAACAGCCTGTGCATTTCTCAGGGCAAGGCTCCTGCACATGCCATAACACAGCATTCCCAGTGTCCATGGGAGAAATGGGGCCATGACAGAGCATTCCCAGTGTCCATGGGAGGAATGGCACTGTGACAGAGCATTCCCAATGTCCATGGAGGGGACAGAGCTGTGACAGAGCATTCCCAATGTCCATGGGAGGAATGGGGCCATGACAGAGCATTCCCAGTGTCCATGGGAGGGACAGGGCCATGACAGAGCATTCCCCGTGTCCATGGAGGGGACAGAGCCATGACAGAGCATTCCCAGTGTCCATGGGAGGGACAGGGCCATGACAGAGCATTCCCAGTGTCCGTGGGAGGAATGGGGCCATGACAGAGCATTCCCAGTGTCCATGGGAGGAATGGGGCCATGACACAGCATTCCCAATATCCATGGGAGGAATGGGGCCATGACAGAGCATTCCCAGTGTCCATGGAGGGGACAGGGCCATGACACAGCATTCCCAATGTCCATGGGAGGGACAGGACCATGACAGAGCATTCCCAATATCCATGGAGGGGACAGGGCCATGACAGAGCATTCCCAGTGTCCATGGGAGGAATGGGGCCATGGCAGAGCATTCTCAATATCCATGAAGGGGACAGAGCCATGACAGAGCATTCCCAGTGTCCATGGGAGGAATGGAGCTGCCCTTCTATCCTGGGGGAAGTTCTTCTTGCTCCTCCCTGGGATTTATTCACCCACTGTGTGAGGAGCTGAGCGTGTGGCTGGTCACTCCTCCCTCAATCCCAGTGCTGTGTTTGCACTCCTATTCCCAGATGTCCATCAGATTTCCAGGAGATTTTCTTCTTGCTTGGTCATCACAGGGACTTCCTTCATCACAATTCCCTCCCAGGGATTTCCTTCATCTCAATTCCCTCCAGGTGTTGCTGGGACTTGTGTCTTCTGGTGTGAGAGTGGCCATTCAGAGTGAGCAGAAAGCAAATGCAAACCCAATCCTGCATTTATCCTAATTCCCATTTTTCCTGCAGACTTCCAGCAGTGGATGGAAAAGAAAGGGAACTGGTTTGTCCTTTGTGTGGTGGCCCTGCCACAATGGGGACAAAGCTCATGAGCCACCTCTGAGCTCAGGCACCCAAAGCAGGGGGAGGCTGTCTAAGCTGAGCTAGGCTGAATTTTAAAGCTGGGAGCCTGGGATGGCTCTGCCTCACTGCTGGGAGAGAACAAGGATATTAAATTGTGAGTATTTCACCATTGTTATCCACAACAGCACAGCCACGCTCACTGGTGTCAGAAGGCTGCAGCAGGAGGAAAGACTTTTGAATTATTAATTCCTGAGGGCTAATTAATAGGAAGGATGCTGGGAAAGCCAGCAAGCTGAAGTTCACAGCCTGCATGTTTGTAGCTGTGAGCAGCCAAAACCTGGCCTGGTATTTCAGGCAGCCAGTGACACCCCTGACATCACACGCTCAAATAATGACACAAACACACCAACCTGGCACTGCAGAGCCTTTGTTACCAGCAGGAGACAGATAAGAGAATTTGATTTATAATTGATTACAAAAAAAAAAAAGAAAAATACCCCCAAAAAAGATAAATAAAACAAACGGTTTTATTTATCTGATGCCAACTGTTGCATCTCCCTGAGCCAATTCAGTGCACGATACAGAGCAGATTGCCCAGGCTGAATTTCTGATTTCAGACTTGTCTTTTTTCTGACATGTGCAGCTGAAATCCAACTGAAGAAGCTGTTTTCCCCAAGGCAGAGATGTTTGCTGCAGTGATTCCCTTTTGAACCCTGGGCTGGTTCTCTGCCTCCCAGCACAGCTCACCCTGTGTCCTGCCTGCAGCATGCCCTCACTGCTGGGCCTGCAGCTCACCCTGCTGAGGGATGGGCTGCTGGGATCCCCATTCCCACACTTCCCAACGTCCCTCTGCCAGCCCTGAGAGGGACAAAAGCACAGCAGCTGCCAACTGGCCTCACGCTGGGAGGGCTGACATCCAGTTGGCACCCAGTGGGTTCCTCGCGCTGCAACAGGAAGAGAACTCCCTGCTGCAATTCCCCTTCAATCTCTGCTGTTTACCCCAGGAATAAACTCATTGCTGCTGTAAAACCCCCTCCCAAGGGGTCCAGGAGGGAAGCATGGAAGGCAGGAGTGTCAGCCAGTTGGTCAGTGGCCAAATCACTGGCCAGAGGCCAACTGGCATCCCGTGTTTTACTCTCAGTGGAGGGCCTGGCTGCAGATCACCTGCCCGGTATTTCCTCCTGTTTATCCTACAAAAACCCCAAATGTCACACCCTAAAGCGGTGTTTCCTTGGTGGCCTAGCAGAAATGTGGGAACCAGGACAGCTCTTCATTCTCCCACTGCATGAAGTCAATTTATTTGAGAGTTAGGAGCAGGGCCTGAAGGGAAATGCCAGCAAGGTGGAGAAGGATCATTCCCATGGGAATGCACAGGGGACATCTCTCAGTGACTCAGCCCAAAATGTCACCTGCCACTGTATATCCTGAGCCTTTTTCCTTCTTGTTCTGTATTTGCTTGCAGGGAACACAGCAGGGGATGGTCCCAACCCTGGGTGTGTGCTGGGCAGGCTGGGGGTTCACCAGCCAAAGAGGAAAAATGCAGCTCCTCATCCCTGCCTTGGGTTTGCTGCCACTGATTGTCCCTGAATCCTTTTGGGAAGCGTCGCAGACATCTTTTATGAAAAATCCTTTCCTTAGGAGTTTTTCCTCCTGAGAAGCTGAGAGGCCTCAGGAACAAAATGTGAACAATGGTTATCTGCTGCTGTGGGATGCAACAGGTGCATCTGGGATTGGCCCATCTTGCATGTTTATAATTAATGGCCAATCACAGCCCAGCTGGCTCAGACTCTCAGCCCGAGCCACAAACCTTTGTTATTCATTCCTTTCTATTCTATTCTTAGCCAGCCTTCTGAGGAGAACCTTTTCTTCTATTCCTTTAGTATAGTTTTAATGTAATATATATCATAAAATAATAAATCAAGCCTTCTGAAACATGGAGTCAGATCCTCATCTCTTCCCTCATCCTCAGACCCCTGTGAACACGGTCACAGGGAAGGGCCAGGCTGGTGGGTGAGCCCAGCTGGGAGCAGAACCCTGCATCCCTCACAACTCTCCAGCAGCTTTTCACCCATCCCATGCAGGGCAGGCAGCCTGGATGGAGCCAGTCCTCCTCTGGAGGAGGATCCTGAGGGCTGTCTCTTAATTGCAATGCACTCCATAATCACTCCTCTATTTCTGTCTTTCCAAACCCTGCTGGCAGTGTCAAAGCCCATTTTGGGCATGGCAGTAAACACCATTTGTTTTTCCCTCTCAGTGTCGCTGTCCCAGTGAAGAGGAGTGACAAGGGTGAGTCACCATGGAATCTGGCAAAACATCCTGGGAAAAGTGTTTGTCTGGAAAGCTGAGGAACCAGCCTTGACCCAGGAGAGGTGACAGGATCCTCCAGAGCCTCTCCAAACCTGCAGGAATGGAATCTTCCAGCACGAGTGGACGGTGATAAGCAGCAGAAAGCAGCTCAGTCCCGAGCTGTGGGGTGCTCCACTCCTGCCTGGCAGATGTTAGCAGCTGTATCAGGTTGCACATCTGCCTTTTCCTCTTTTTTCCATGAGGCTCAGCTCAGCAGCTCATGTCCCCAGGCTCAGCTTTACCCTGGGGCTGCCCCTTGCCCCTGGTGCCATTTGTCCCCCATGTCTGTGTGACAGATGAGCAATGCCAGGGTTGGCTCTCACAATTAAAAGGCAAATGTTATGTATTTGTTAAGAGAAGTTTTATAGATGTACAGTTATATTTTACCCCACCTTGTGTTGTTGTTATGGGGTTTGGGACAACAGCTGACTTCTAATCAAAGTGATCCCCACCACTGGACAGGGAAGAAGGAGTCAATTGACAAAATTTTGGGAGGGGCTAAAGGGTTAAAAGGTGAAACCTCCATTGTGTGGATGAGCACAAAAAAATCCTTTGTTTTTTTTTTCCTTTGGTGGGAAAAAATCCTTCGCTCCCAGTGCTACAACATTTCTCTATTCAGCCTTCTGTTGTATTTTTGATAAGGTTTTAATAAATCTTTTAAACTTTTAGAAGTGAGGATCATTTCTCACATGTGGGACAGCAAAGGGCACACAGAGGGGGCTGTGGGCAGCAGAGTGGCTCCTGATGCAGTGGGAAGGATGCAGCAAGGCTGCTCCAGTGGGTTAGGGGCCAGCTAGAGAGGTCTCTGTGTAAAACAACGTGGAAAAGGGCAAGGATTCACCAGCTCTGTTCCTACAGAACATTTCAGCCATTTATCCCCAGCCTCTCAGAGCTGGGATGAGTGGTGAGGGAGGCAAAGGAGGGGAGGGCAAAGCCTCAGCTCCTAAACCCTCACCCTGTGCATGCACCCCCAGCACATCACGGACAGGGACACAGAAACCTTGAAACTGGGAAAAGGGAACTAGGAAAAAAAAAAACATTTTAACAAATCCTAATTTCCCAATTGAATTAACCCCAAAAATTCCTCTGCCTCCTTGTCTCACTTGTTCTTAAAGCTTGCAAATATTTCCACCTGATACTTTCCCTTCATCAGATGTCTGTGTTCCACTTAACCCCCCCAGGACCTGTGAGCAGGACTGGGAAGGGTAATAGCAAACAGATCACAAACTGAGCAATAGACTAAGCACAATTAGGCCTCACATTCCTCTCACTCCTATAAATAACTCTCAGTTTCCTCTCTGTGTCTGCAAATTTCATTAGTATGATGGAAAGAAAAGAGAAACACACACACACACACACACACTCTCTCACACATACACCCCAAAATTGCTTTTCTTGCAAAGCCCAGATCTGATCTCTCAATCAAAGGTTTTGTTCAGCCTGGGGAAGGAAGGGGGGAGTTAAACCCACACCCCCACCAGTCCTTGGGCCATGTGCTCCTGGCCATGAAGGGAAAATTCTCTGCAGATGGCTGAGGAATTCACCTGCAAGAAACAACAGAGAGAAAAAAGAATCCCCCTCTTTGCTGGGCTGTGTGTGCAACCTGCAGCTGGGGCTGTGGGGTTTTGGGGCAGCATCCCCCCTGCTTGTCCCTGATCCCAGAAGGGTGGGTGTCACTCCCAGGCCAAAGCCATCCCTCAAACACCCCCAAGTGTGTCCTCTTTGAGGTCCCTGCCTGGGTGTGAGTGCTGGGATTCAGGCTGAATTTCAACAAGCAGATGGAAAATGAAGAGGATCCTAAAACAGTGAAATTGTGAATTTTATTCTCTATAAAGGACGCAGCTGCTCACTGAACATTCAAGGTTTGCAGGTCTTCATCATCTTCCCTCAGTGGAGACCCCTGAGTAACCTCTAAGTGCAGGTTGCAGTTGCAGGGGGGACAAAATTCTTCTGTCCATGGGACCTCAGCTAAATTATTAAGGAAAAAAATAATTTGTATTAACTGCAGAGAGAACAGAAAGAAAAAAAAAGGGAAAAAAAGGCTCAGACAGGAGTGTAAAAACCCTTGGAAACTTGCTGTGGTCAGCACTGTGATGGAATTGATAAAAGAAGTTGGAGGTGTTTCCCTGGGTCTCAGGGCCGGACTGGCTGCTTTGTCCAGGGTAGCTTCAGATATGGCAAAATCTGAGGTGCAAGGCAGCCTGGGCACCTGGAAATGAGAGAATGTGGGATTTCAGGGGATGTGCCCCAGCAAAGGGCACCTGAAACTGCTCTGACAGAAATGTTAATTGTTAATGGCTCTTGTAACGTTTGGCACGAGAGAGAATTGGAGAGTTACACCAGGAAAAAGCTCCTGAAAGGCAAAATTGGTATTTTGAGCTCCCACTGTGCGAGGATGAGCAGGGTGGAGCTGTGCCCACGCCTGCCACTGCCACCCGTGCCACACCACCCCTGCCCTGCAGCAGGAGTGATCCTGGGGTCTCTGTGATCAGGATGACCCCCAAGGTGCTGGGGAGTCTCTTTTTCCCAGCCCCGAGATCGGAGAAGGAGTCAGGATTCCTCAGCTCTGGTTTTCAAGGTTGGTTATTCTTTACCTATAGATAATAGATATCTATATCTTTTATCTATAACATTCTTTTTTCTGTTATCTATAACATTCTTTTTTCTGACCTGCTGAGGCCTGTTCAGCAGGTCGGTCCATGGCACACTGAGGTGGTGTTATCTTTTTATACTAAAAACTACCCATACATTATTTACAATCATTTTCCAATACCTCTCACCCGTGTTAGACAGTGTGTTTCTCCTCTAAACCAATCCAAAAGTGCCACCATCACCCAGAAGGTGGAGGCCAAGAAGAAGAAAGGAGGACAAGGCAAACCCAAATCCCTCCATCTTGGCTTCTCAACCCCCATTCTAAAAATCCCAAAATTCTATTTTTCTACCTTGTAACAAACTAACTATCATTCTGCTTAAACTCTTGTGGCTTGTAAATCTTCACGTAAAGTTGTTAATTTTCTCCATGGGTTAAAATCAAAGGCACAGGGGTCCTGGGCTCTGTGCCAAGGTCTCTGAGCCCCCATCAGGGGCTCGAGCCCTCCAGGGCAGCCAGAGGGATCTCCTGGGTTCTGACAAAGTGACAGCAGTGGCACAGCCAATGCCACCATCCCCTCAGCCTGCATTTGCTAATCTGGCTCTGCTCTTCTGGGCACCCTCCTCCCTAAGGCATAGCAGAGGTGGGAAAGAAATGAGGTGCTGAGGGAATTTTCCCCTTGACAGCAGAGACATCTCTATTTTAATTTCTCTCTTTTTCAGCTCATGTTAGTATTCCCAAATATGGTGCATAAATAATAAAATCCATGCAGTTCAATGAATTATTTGCTCTTTTTTTTTTTTCTAGAAGGGGTTTTTTCCTTTCTTTCCCCTCCCTTTCCAAACCCTTCTACTTTCATCTTCTGAATAAAGGACTTATAAGAAATGATGGGCAGTAATGAGACAAAGATGATAAAGTAAACTTCAGAAGAGAAAGAATTGGCTATTGCAGCAGCCTTTTTGCACTTGCAGGGCCAATAGAAAAAAAAAACAGACACGTAAAGCAATCCAGGAGGCATTAAAAGAACCTGTACCAGCTGAATGTGAGGCCCAGACAGCTGCCTGAGTCTGTGTTTAGGGGCTGAATTGTGGGCACCCCAAGCACCTGTGGGTAGATGCTGATAAACCCTTCAAGGCGTGGCAGTGTTTGAATTTAGGGCTCCTCCTGAAGCCAGCCCCCAGAGGGGAGCAGTTATTCACTGATCTTCTCTCATTTTGGGCTCCCACGTCAGAGCCTCAGAGACCCAATTCACTCCTGGTGCTGTTATCTGCCTCAGACGGGGAGAATTTCATTAAATTCCTAACGAACTGAAATAATTGCCTGGCTTTTCTTGCCGCCCTCAGCCCATTGTTGTTTTAGTCTCCAGTGGCTGGAGGATGTGGAGATGGAAAGATCCAGATGAATCTAAGGAGTTAAAGGCTGGGAGGGCCCATTGTTCTGACTCCACATTTAATGAGTTCTGCCCCAACCCATTACTTTGCCTCATCTCTTCATTGCTATCAGCAGAAAAGTGTCTGCAAATAATCGTGTCCCAGTCCTGCAGCCCATAATGAGCTCATCCCCATGCAAAAGAAGTGTTATCTCTGACAAAAAAAAAGCCAAATTGCTGCTTACCTTTGGTGTGAAGTCCCAGTCAACAGCGTTCAGTGAAAGAATCACTTGGGAAGCCACACTCCCAAGTCTCCCTGTTATTATTAGAATGGAGGAGAAGAATGGAAGATAAAGTTTGATTCTACACCATGGAAAATTATTGTAGAGAGGGAGAGGGGCCTGCCTGCTAAAGAGAAAGCACCAGGTTGGATGAGGAAGAACTTTGTATTTCCTCTCCCTCGAAATCCGAGTGCACCTCTGCCAGGCTGGCTGGAAAGGAACAGGTTTGAAGCTGTCACTGAACACTCGTGGAGAGGAGCCCTCCCTTTTCCATTTGGAATGCTCCTCGACGCTGCTTTTCATCCTGGAGTCATGGAATGGGCTGGAAGGAACCCTACAAGTCATCGTGTTCCACCACCTGCCATGGGCAGAGTGACCTGGACCATTTACCTTTGCCATTTCCTGAGCTCTGGTGGCCACAGCTCCATTCTCACATGTGGAAAGGGTTTGTCAGAGGCTCCTTTGGCAGGAGCTGCCAAAGCCACCACCTTCCTGAGAGTGTCTCACTCTGGAAAGGGATGGACAGCTCAGGGTGCACCCAGTGCTCCCACTGCTGTGCAAACCCAGGGCTCTGGGAATATTTCTGTGTCTGCTCTGGGGTGCCCTGACCCCCAGGGCAGCTCTGACTTTGACCCTCACTCATGGAGAAAGCTGCCAAGACTTCAAGATAGACTGGGAACCCACAAAAGTGTGAAATGGATTATAGAGAGCAGTGTAGGTGCATCACTGGGTGAGAAATTGAGGGTTTGGGATTTTTAGTGTGCTGTGGATGGCAGCAAGATGTAGGGCACAGGGTGTCATCCTGGGATTCTTCTTCATGCTTCTTCTTCCTCCTTCCTCATGGGTTTGGGTGGCATTTTGTAATTGGGCAGAAAAGTCCCCATTGTGGGCTCTGTGGGATCAGTGATTGGGTTAAAAGGGAAAATAATCCAGGTGTCAGCTCTTAATTGGATAGTTTAGTCTGAAAAGACCTTGGAACAAGAGATTGTGGCCATTTTGTGCCCTCTAATGAAAAGCTGCAGAACTCACAGTTTTACTGATAAGAAATAATAAACACCTGAGTGTGAACATGAATTACTGTCTCAAGTGCCTTCAATCCAGACCCAGAGAAACCCACAACTGGTGCCCCCACACTTCTCCCTCATGGGTTTGGGTGGCATTTTGTAATTGGGTGGAAAAGTCCACATTGAGGTCTTTCAGGGATCAGTTATTGGGTTAAAAGGGAAAATAATCCAGGTGTCAGCTCTTAATTTCTTAATTGGATAGTTTAGTCTTAAAAAACCTTAGAACAAGAGATTGTGGCCATTTTGTGCCTTCTAATGAAAAGCTGCTGAACTCGTGTTTGTGAGGCTGTTTTACTGATAAGAAATAATAAGCACCGGAGTCCAAACATGAATTACTGTCTCAAGTGCCTTCAATCCAGACCCAGAGAAACCCACAACTGGTGCCACCACATGCTGCTGGTGGTGAGGGCAGGTCAATGGAAAAAAAAAGCAGGAGGGGCTCCAGGTGTGGGGTTCCAGCTGTATTTATTGCCCCTACACACTGGAGGGTCCAGGAACAAAGAGCCAGTAACACAGGAGGGTTACGTGGGTTTAAATGGGACAAGAGAGGGGGAGCATCGGGTCTGAGGCCAATGGATAAAGGGAACAGAGGTGGGGTTATAGGGTAACAAGCAGCTGGGATCCAGGGGGGGAGCTGTCAGCAGAAAAGTGCCTGCAAATAATCCTGTCCAGGTCCTACAGTTCCTACAGGTAGGGAATGGAGACCAATGGGGAACCTTCCAGAATGGGGAGGAGAAAAGAGATGTAACTGGGGTTATTAGCCTAATAACTGAGGTTATTAACATAAAAGTACAAGGAACTGTGGGAGAGCATCTCTTTGGGTCACCCTATCCTAAAGGTGGGTACCTTCCCATGGCATCCCTGCCTCAGCATCTCCTTTGGAATCCTGGGATGCAGCAGGTCCCAGCTCCTGCTGACTGCTGCTGGGAGTGCTTTTCCCATTGCCTGATTTTGGGAAGCAGGAAATGGGAAAAACAGCTGAGGGTCTGTCCACAGGCAGTGGGCAGAGTTGGGAAAACACGAGGCAATTTCTCCTAAAACAAAGTGAATTGCTGTTGTGAAGGATGAGATCCCTGTCACCAAACTGAGTCACCATCATTGTCCCCACCCTGGGGCATCCCCCGTGTGTGACACACGTGTGGTCCTTGTCACCTCCCATGATGATGATGATGGAGCTTAGGGATACTTTAGGAAAACAAAACTCTTCCTTGTGAAGTCTTAAGCTGCCTCTGCCTCGAGCACTGCAATCAATACAAAGGAAAATAATACTTTTGTTTTACTAATCTTCTGTAGGCTTGGTAAAATATATAATAGGTTCCATTAAGGCCGAGTTAGTTAATTACTAGGTAGGAAATCCAATATCTTCTCAGGGTTATTTTCCAGTTGTCATTTTGCAAGAGAATTTCTGCTTTGACGTCACTGCGAGACAAAAAACACTCTGTGGACAAAAGAAACCACAAATCGGGGGAAAAATACATCAATATTGTTTTTCTTATAGCCTGCCACTCATTGGGTGGAATTTTGTGCAATATTGTGAGCCTGCCTCTGGCAAAGCTCCGTTTCCAACCCAAATGTGTGCAATAATAGGAGGCAGCTCGTGGAGCCATTCCTGGAAAAGCTTTGCAGACTTTGCAGGTCCTTCCAGGGCCACCTTCAGGTGCTGACCCACAGCTCAAGGATCACTCCTTGTTGAGGAAAAAATAAAAATATCCGTGGATATTTTCATGTTGGAATTCAACATCAGCAGTTAATTAATTTTCTGTAAATTCCATTGCATCCCCACACAGGTGTAAATCAGTTCCACGACCTTCCTTGGTTAACAAGGATATTACCATTACCAGGATGCCATCCTTGGAGCAGAGAGGTAATTGTGCTCATTAATATTAATCTGATCACCCACTGCATCTATTTTCCTGCTTCAGCAGGAGCTGAATTAAAATGCAAACTGACTTTAGCAAGGTTTCTAATCTGATTAATTACTATCCAACTTATTTACACACAAAGCCATAAAAGCACCCATCAAACTAAAATACCTGGTCATTTGTTCTGCATGGTTTTGTGGAAGTGCTGACTGCAAAAGTTCCTGCTAAAAAATCCACTATTCTGTTGGAATCTGCAAGGCTGAGGTGGAAGTTAAATATAATTTAATGTTGGTTTTTTTTTTTTCCTCTGGAATTTTGTTTTGGAAGAGAACCTGAGGGGAAAAATTCTGACAATGTCAAAATATTCTGTTTTGACTATTTCAGAACAAAATGTTTAGAGTTTCCTGTTCAGGATGGATTTTGTTTTGAATTTTTTGGTTTCGTTGTATTTTTTTTATAATAAATACATTATATTGTGTCATAGAAGGAAAAGTTTGAGAGCCATAATGAAAATAAATGGTTTTATCTGCAGAAAACATTTTTTTTTTCTGGTGCGGAAAACGTGATTTTGGAGCTTTGCACAGACTCTGGTTTGTAACAAAGGGCTGGAGGCTGTGTTGGCCTTGAAGGACACAACAGGGAGAACCCGGCCTCATCTGTCATCGTCCTGCTGAAGGACCCACCAGATCATTTTTATCAGACTCCCAGCTTGGGATCAAAGCCCCAGGTGCTGTTTTATGAAGGGTAAATGGATGGAGAGTGGCACATTTGCTTCACTTCCTTTTCCCACCAGATTCCTACAGACTTGCAGGCAACGATGACAAATGATGAAGGAATAAACAGAGTTTGTGGACTTGTCCACAGTCCCATCGTGGATGGGATCCTTCACCAGCCTGTCGGACATCTGTGACACAGCTCAGGAGAAGGGAGTTCCCTCCCAAGGAGACCCATTGCAATTACAACAGCTTTTCGAGGGCATTAACAGAATCATGGAATGGTTTGGGTTGGAAGAGACCTCAAAATTCATCTCATTCCACCACCTTCCACTATCCCAGGTTGCTCCAAGCTGCATCCAACCTGGCCTTGGGCACTTCCAGGCCAGCCTTTTCCCCTCAGTGGGACTGAATCCTGAGAGGGAAATATTTGGGAATTGTTATTTTGAGCTGAGTTATTCAGCTGTGGCCTCAAGAGCTGCCACAGAGCTGCCACCTCCGTGTAGTTGGGTTGGGGAGGGTTTGCCACATTCCACATTTCTTTGAATGATCCCATAAATAGGTGTCAAACCCCTCACAGCTCTCATAAGAAAAGAAAGCCATGTTTCAACAGCTGTTTTCCTTCTTTCTTGACTATTTTAATGTATTTCCCCTCAAAGTTACAAAACAAACAAACAAACAAGCACAATACTTTTAAACACTTAATCAGGGAAACATTAAATTATTAGATCCCTCAGGTTGGTAAAAAAATTGGGGAATTACAATTTGAATTCTGTGCCCAACAAGACATAATTTTAGTTTGTTTAAAGGAATCCTCAGCACCTTCATTTTCCAAGAGCATTTCTGAAAAGTCAGGCCTGAGAGAGGTCAGCCTGGATTTCCGAAATTCAAGAAATCTAAATGAGAAACCAGCTTAAATCATTGGCCTGAAATTCCTCAGGCACCTTCCCTGCTCCTCTTCTTATTTCCCAAAGCACAAACTTGAGTGGAGCTCATTATCTGCCTTAATCACCCATAGAATCACAGAATCCTTTTAAAAGGCAGAACCAGCAAACAAAAGCAGCTGGAAAGAAGATTTCAGGCATCATAAAATGCTGAAAGTACCGACAGTTTTCAATAAAGCCATCTTGATTTAGGATTTCTCTTTCAAAAAACTGCACGTCTTGATTATTCCTGGGATATATTTAAAAAAAAACACAAAACAAAATGAGCCCAAACAACCAATCTTGGTGGTATTTTTGTCAAATATTTCCATTCTTTTTCCAAAGGAAATAGTTGATTTTATAACTGCGGATGCCTCTTGGTGAGCGGTTCAAGAAAAATCCCAAGATTTTTCCATTCATTAGCCAATCCAGGCTCACTCTTGCATCCACAGAAAGGTGTTGCCATCATAAAACTGGGCCACAGTGTTTGCATTTTTATGATGTTTTCATAATTAGCAACTTTCTTCTGTGTCCCTCTGGTGACTAATTAAAAAGCAGCTGATCTTCGATGGAAACTTTAAGAACATCCTGTTTTGAGATTATTCTGCTGCTCTGGCCCATATTTTCTGTTTTGTTTTTTAAAGCTGAGGATAATTCTACAAAAGATAAGCTCGTTGTTGTGTCAGGTGGGATGTGGTGCTGATGAATTCTGGTGTTGTCATGCTCTGCATGGCATCCTAATGTCACCTCCAGCCATCTGATGTCACAGTTGCACCAGAATTTCTGCATTCAGGACATCTCTGTTTGTGAGAAAATAAAACAAATTATCCAGGTGTGGAAAATGCAGCTCTGAGGACCTTCCCACACCTGGCAGGCTGGCTAAAAGAATAGCAAGAAATGGGTATTTTTTTTTTTTTTGGGTTTTCCTCATTTGTGGGGATGAACCTGATACAAAAATGTTTCCATCAAGAGGTGCCTCCTGTTTTCCAAGCCTGGAGGCTCCAGGCCTGCATGATGCCAAGAACCCCAAATATCTCATGAGGCTCCACTGAGGTGAGACCAACCTGCTCCTCACCTCATACCCATGGTCACCATCATCATCATCATCACCATCCTCATCAGCAGACCCTCTTGCATTTGAGAGGAATGGCAGATTTGTCTTTCCAAACCAGCTGTGGGTCTGCTGGTGGATAAAACCAGCACTGAGAGATAAACAATGGGAAGGATTCCACTGATTGATGAATGGAAAAAAAGAGATTTGCTTTTACAAATAAACTTTAGGTTTGCTGATAAATGAAATTGGATATTGAAAGATGAAAGAAACAATGGGGAAGAAAAACCCCTAAATTCCATAAGAATTAAAAATGAAAAGGGAGGGTTGTACATTAGAGGGGATCAGGTGTTTTGGGAAGTCTGAACCTCTCAAGTACCTCAGAGAAGGGGAAAGAGAGAAGGGAAATGTGGCTGGAAATTGGGATAAAAAGGAGGCTGCATCCTCCAAAAATTGGAGAGACCCCAGGGAAATGCCCCATGGCCTCTCCCTTTATTGGAATAAAGTTCCAGGACTCCTCTGTCTCATTTTTGGACAGAAACCTCTGCTGCTTGTGGATTAATTTTCCTAACACATTGGATCCAGTGGGAATTGGGCTTGAGGACCCTCTCCAGAGGATCCTTTCTGCCACCTCAGGTTGTTATTTACACCCCTAACTCCAGCCCTGCAGTGCAGACCTGATGGAAGCTGCTCACCCCCAAACCCCACGTCCCTGTTTGCCTGGAAAGGAGCAGAATTTGTCATAAATTTGGATGCCCTCCATAGAAACACTTCCACAGTGTCATAAATACATATTATAATATTGGCTTTCTGCAAATATTAAAATAAATTTTATATGTGTTGTCAGGAAAATTAATCCATAAAAATCAGATGTTTCTGTCCAAAAATGAGACAGAGGAGTCCTTTTTACTTTGTTCCAATCAAGGGAGAGGCCATGGGGCATTCCCCTGGGGTCTCTCCCATTTTTGGAGGATGCAGCCTCCCTTTTTATCCCAATTTCCAGCCACATTTCCCTTCTCTCTTTCCCCTTCTCTGAGGTACTTGAGAGGTTCAAACTTCCCAAAATTCCTGATACCAGAGATTTCCCTCTAATGTACAACCCTCCCTTATAATTCTCATGGAATTTAGGGGCTTTCCCCCCATTGTTTCTTTCATCTTTCAATATCCAATTTCATTTATCAGCAAACCTAAAGTTTATTTGTAAAAGCAAATCTCTTTTTTTCCATTCATCAATCAGTGGAATCCTTCCCATTGTTTATCTCTCAGTGCTGGTTTTATCCACCAGCTTGTTTGTAAAGACAAATCTGTCATTCCTCTCAATGTGGTGTTAAAGTAACTTTGTTCTAGAGATATAGTTTTTATTTCTGTTGTTAATTAAGCTTAGACATAATAGTAAAATAGCTGATATAAGTGTTAAAATACCTGCTTGGATGAGATAACATCCAATAAAGTTATGAAGAAGACACCTACTACATAAATACAAAATAAACATATGAAGAAGACACAACTATCAGCACTCCCCATCTGAAGACAGCGTGGGCTGTCTTCACTAAAAGTGATAATAAAAAAACCCTAAAACCACAACCAAAAAATACACACACTCTAAAAAAGCAGACCCAAAGAAGAACCATACTAAACAATTCTTAGAATACATAAATTAGTTTAAAAAAAAACCAACTTTACTATGCATTGGAATCTATGAATATGCAACAGGCTGATGAAAAAGAAAAACTATTTAAGGGGTATCTCTGAAGATATCTCAGCCAAGATGCACCTGGCCATAATAACCTTTATTCTATAATCCTTATCTCCTATTATCCTTCATTAAACTCTTTACATTTTCACAAGAGAATAAACATGTTTTTCACGCACGGGAATGAGAGGAGGGCTGGTGGATCCATCTGTGAGGAGCAGGGGGAATTTGCGCTTTCTGCTCTGCCTGGATTCAGCTTTCACAGCTCCACTGCCTGCCAAAACAACAACCACCAAAAAAACCAAACAAACCACCCCCAAAGCAGCTGTGGGATCACTCCCGGGTCCTGGGGCTGGGAAGTGACTCGGAATTAAAGGAAGAATCCAAAAGTGACAGGTCCCACCCGCAGCCGTTTGCCTTTTCTGTCCCCGTGGATTGTTCACTCAGAGCTGACGGCATTCCCAGGTTACACGTGATGCCAAATTGTTCCAAAACAGAGCTAATGTCACCTTTTAGCTCTGCAATTCACCCCCTGGAGCTGGGACTGTCTGTCTGTCTGTCTGTCTGTCTGCCAGGCACAAAACAAGACGTGGGCAGCGAGTTTGTTTTTCCCACTGGGTGACAAATTTCGAGACTTCACCGCTTCTCCTTCCCTCTGCTCGCTCCTCCAGCTATTTTTGGACTCACTGGTGTGGCTGTTGCTGCTTTCTGGCCAAAGCTGCTTTGCAAATGACCATTTCCCCGTGTGTTTGCTGAGTGTAAACATCTTGCAAAACAGAACTTCTGCTTCCAGGAGCTCTGAGGAGCAGCAGAGGAAAGGGGGAGTTGCTCAGAGCCTGGCTGCTCTTGTAGTAACAGCAAAGAGATTCTCAAATTAGAAATCTGGCTGCAAGATTTCTGTGTCTCGGGCTACTGGAGCAGTCAATGAGTGAGGAAATAAAGAAGAGATGGAAAAAATAAGCCCTGCAAACACACAAGGAACACTTCAGTACTGCACTGAGCATCGTGGCGGGATATTTTCTCTTTTATAGGGTAAAGAAACACTGATATCCCCCTTTAGCAGCCCTGTGGGAAGGGGTATCCCAAATTCCCATTGCTGGACTGCAGATAAAACACAAAAGAAGCCTGAGTTCAGTCCTTAAAGGCAGCCAGCCTGGATTTTCTGGATCTGCAGCACCAGCACTGCCTTTGCCCAGCAAACATCTCGCCTCTCCCACCTGCCAGGGCAGGGTTTGCTTTCCTGCCTTTGCAACCACGTTCAGAGAATACTTAAAAATACTTAGAATTTAAAAATAAAAGGCAGGTTCTGCCAAAAAACCAGGTGTCCCCTCATGAATTCCCCATCAGAGGGATTTTACAGCGAGTGACAGGACAATGAACACGTGGGAAAACAGAGTGCTCTGATCCTGCATTGTTTCTTATATTTTTATATCGATAAACACTGACTCACCTTCACCAACGTAATCCAGAGACAATCAAGGGAAGTACGTGGGGATCTCGTGATCTTTGCTGACTTTGTTTTGTTTACAACCCCAAAACACCACAGAAGACAAATCCATAAGTGTGTCCCGTGTCTGCAAAGCTACAAATGGGAAAGAGCTGAAAAACCAGGCAGAGCCTCTTCCTTGACACTGGATCTGCAAATGTTGTGAGGTTGGAGTTCAGCATTTTCAATTCTGCACTTGCCATCCATTTTTTGAGGCTATGACTTCTTTCAGAGAGTGGAAAAGCACCACGTTTTCCCCATTTTTCTTTTTCTTTCCCGCCAAAATGTTGTGTCCCATAATATTTGAAATGCTGGGAAAACAATTTTCTGACTTTTAAAGGAAAAGTTGTGGAATCAGCTCCAAAAGGGCCCGGCCACGCTCACAACTGATCAGCATCAAAGGGAACATTCTTCTCCTTGCACTGCTTCCTGTAAAGGCACCAATAGTCCAAATTTTCATTTGGATCTCTGGGCATTAGGAATGTGTCCTGAACAGCATTTTGATAAAAATCAACAGAGAAATGACCCTAAAAATACTGTGCAATCACATGTCCTGAGAAAATGGTGATGGGATCTCGAGCTCCACTCCCTGATGGCTTTTGCAGGGAATCAGGGAGGATGTCCAGAGCTGCCAGACCAGCAAAGGTGGAGAGATCCTTTCTACAAGGAATTGTAGAGAAGATCTACACGGGCAGAGAATGCTCCACACGGCAAATCCTTCCTTGCAAAAGCATTGCTGGATATGAAAACCCTCCTACACCCCCAAAAAAATCAGTGGGAATTTCTTATTCGCATTGAGAGCTGGATATTACCTAAAGCTCCCCAAAAATCATTAGAAGTGTTCTCATTAAAAAGGAAAGAGGGGGAAAAGGCAGAGCTTGTCCCATGGGCTCTGTGGCTTGTGCTGTGTGAAATCTGCCAGGATTTGATCCCTTCAGAGCCTTCAGAGGAGCTCAGATTCCCACATTCCCACGAGGCTCAGGGTGATGAGATGGAAGCGCTTGGGCTCCCCAGCCAAGTCTGACTGCGCAGCTCTCAGGGGGATTTTTGTGACAACAAGGCCTGGATGAGATGTGGTGATGGGGAAGAGCCAGAGCGGGGGCTTCCAGCACATTTTACTGCAAACCAAAGCCTGGGCAGGGACTGGCTCTGATCCCTGTGCCCAATCCATGACCTCCACAAAGCCATGAGTCAAATGCCAATGGAAACCGCAGCCAGCTGTGCCACCAAGAGCACAGGACGTTTCTCTTGGTTTTCCTCTCTCCTGGAACATTGTCCTTGCTCAGGGCCTGCCTCTCCTTGCCCAGGCAGAGGCAGGACCCCAGTGAACCCATGGTTCAGTGAATGCATGGATGTTTACCTGCTCTCAGAAAACAGCTCAGCTGTGAACTCACCCTCCCTGTGGCAGCTGTTTATCTGTTCCTACTTTTACCTGCTCTTCCAGAAAGTCACTTCTCTCTTTCCCTTAATTTTCCTTTCATCACGCACAAACAACCCACCCAAATTTCTCTACGTCTCTTTTTCTTTTTTTTTCTTTTTTTTTTTCTTTTTTTTTCTTATTTACCACACAACAAAAACGTTTCTCTTCCATTGATGTTGTCACTCAGGCAGAGCAAACCATCGCTCCTCAGTGCATCCCCCAAAAGCCAGAGTGGAGTGACTCAGGCAGGGTTTTATTCAAACCATTTGTCCTGTGGTCAGAGCAGATTAAAGGCAGATCAGGTTGCCCTGGGAGCAATGCTGGGACAGTGAGAGTGAGAGATGTTGGCACTTGCTCCTCAAACCACAGGCAGCTCGCGTGACTGCGGCTTCCTCCAGCCTCTCCTGCCTCCTGGGAGTGCCATTTCCATGTGGGAACACCTGTGTGCCCCTGGGATGGGGCAGCAGAGGGTCCCTGGCCACAGGTGTGTGTGGGGCACTGTGGTGTGGTGACCCCAGGGTGGGCACTGCTCTGCAGGGATGGTCAGTGCTCTGCAGGGATGGTCAGTGCTCTGCAGGGATGGACAGTGCACACCAGGGATGGTCAGTGCACACCAGGGATGGTCAGTGCACACCAGGGATGGTCACTGCACTGCAGGGATGGTCAGTGCAGAGCAGGGATGGTCAGTGCTCTGCAGGGATGGTCAGTGCACACCAGGGATGGTCAGTGCACACCGAGCAGGGATGGTCAGTGCACACCAGGGATGGTCAGTGCACACCAGGGATGGTCAGTGCACTGCAGGGACGGTCAGTGCACAGCAGGGATGGTCAGTGCACTGCAGGGATGGTCACTGCACACCAGGGATGGTCAGTGCACACCAGGGATGGTCAGTGCACAGCAGGGATGGTCAGTGCACACCAGGGATGGTCAGTGCACTGCAGGGATGGTCAGTGCACAGCAGGGATGGTCAGTGTAGAGCAGGGATGGTCAGTGCACACCAGGGATGGTCAGTGCAGAGCAGGGATGGTCAGTGCACTGCAGGGATGGTCAGTGCAGAGCAGGGATGGTCAGTGCACACCAGGGATGGTCAGTGCAGAGCAGGGATGGTCAGTGCACTGCAGGGATGGTCAGTGCACACCAGGGATGGTCAGTGCACACCAGGGATGGTCAGTGCAGAGCAGGGATGGTCAGTGCACTGCAGGGATGGTCAGTGCACTGCAGGGACGGTCAGTGCTCTGCAGGGATGGTCAGTGCTCTGCAGGGATGGTCAGTGCTCTGCAGGGATGGTCAGTGCACACCAGGCATGGTCAGTGCACTGCAGGGATGGTCAGTGCTCTGCAGGGATGGTCAGTGCACACTAGGGATGGTCAGTGCACACCAGGGATGGTCAGTGCTCTGCAGGGATGGTCAGTGCACACCAGGGATGGTCAGTGCACAGCAGGGATGGTCAGTGCTCTGCAGGGATGGTCAGTGCACACCAGGGATGGTCAGTGCAGAGCAGGGATGGTCAGTGCACACCAGGGATGGTCAGTGCACTGCAGGGATGGTCAGTGCACACCAGGCATGGTCAGTGCACTGCAGGGATGGTCAGTGCACACCAGGGATGGTCAGTGCAGAGCAGGGATGGTCAGTGCTCTGCAGGGATGGTCAGTGCTCTGCAGGGATGGTCAGTGCTCTGCAGGGATGGTCACTGCACACCAGGGATGGTCACTGCACACCAGGGATGGTCAGTGCACACCAGGGATGGTCAGTGCTCTGCAGGGATGGTCAGTGCACACCAGGGATGGTCAGTGCAGAGCAGGGATGGTCAGTGCACACCAGGGATGGTCAGTGCACTGCAGGGATGGTCAGTGCACACCAGGCATGGTCAGTGCACTGCAGGGATGGTCAGTGCACACCAGGGATGGTCAGTGCAGAGCAGGGATGGTCAGTGCTCTGCAGGGATGGTCAGTGCTCTGCAGGGATGGTCAGTGCTCTGCAGGGATGGTCAGTGCACTGCAGGGATGGTCAGTGCTCTGCAGGGATGACAACTGCATGTCAGGGGTGGCCACTAAAGATCAGAGATGGTCACTAAACACCAGGGATGACCAGTGCACACCAGGAAGGTCACTGCACACCAGGGATGACCAGTGCACACCAGGAATGGTCATTACAGATCAGGGATGGTCACTACATGTCAGGAGTGGTCATTGTCCATCAGAGATACCCACTGCACAGCAGGGGTGGTCATTAAAGATCGGGAATGGTCACTGCACACCAGAAATGGCCACTGCACTGCAGAGATGGTCAGTGCACATCAGAGATGACCACTGTATGTCAAGGGTCATCACTGCATGTTAGGAGTCGTCACTAAAGACCAGAGATGCTCAGTGCACACCAGGGATGGTCACTGCACACCAGGGATGGTCACTATACCCCAGGGATGGCCACAACATACCAGTGATGGTCATTACATGGCAGTGATGGTCACTTCACACCAGAGATGACCACTACATACCAGTGATGACCACTACACACCAGAGATGACCACTACATACCAGTGATGGCCACTACACACCAGAGATGACCACTACATACCAGTGATGACCACTACACACCCGTGATGACCACTACACACCAGTGATGGCCACTACACACCAGAGATGACCACTACATACCAGTGATGACCACTACATACCAGTGATGGCCACTACACACCAGAGATGGCCACTACATACCAGGACAGGCAGGTCAGAAGGAGGAAAGGGTTAAAAAGCACATTCAGCATCTCCTCATCCCTCCCCATTCTGGGGTACCTGCAGGTTTTTTGCCCTGCCTCACCAGCAGAAGGGTTAACTCAGTGTGAGAGCGTGGGTCAGGCCCACCAAAGGTTTTGGGACGAAAACCCAAAGCCTCCTGGAAGATCTGACAGAAAGTTCATGTGATGAGCTGGCTGCAGAGAGGTCCCTGCTGGACCACGAGGATTGGAGAAGGATCCAGGAGGGTTTAAATTGATTTAATAATTCCTGTTACAGTGTCACCCCTTGCACTCGGTGCAGACATGGAGGGAGGGGAAAGACAGTAAACCCCAAACCCCTGGAGCTTCTCCTGACCATGATTTCACACTCTGGAGTGCTCGGGGCTGGTCCTGAGCCCTCTGCTCAGCTCCCAGCACCCTGAGCCAGGCTCCTCTGCGCCAGCACAGCCAGAGATTGCACCACAGAGCAGCCTGGGGATGGAGCTGGCTCAGAAAGAGCCCAGCAGCAAAAGAACATTTGGTTTAATTTTGAGGAGCATCATTTCCCTGATCTGGCTTGCAGCACCTGCCAGCACTGGAGGAGCAGGAGCTGCTGCAAAGGGAGGGAACCAGGCAGGGAAACACCTCGTGCTGCCATCCCTGCAGGTACCCACAGCCTCCCCAAGCTCCAGGAGCTTTAACTTCATTTAGGAATTTAATTTAGGGCTTTATTAGCTCTCAACAAGGCATTTAAAGCCCTGAGTCTGGCAGCAGATGGTCAGGGTCTCTTCTGGCTCTCACTGAAACACAAAGCATAAAACCACAGAAGTGCTGTAAAAAGAGAGAATAAACACAAACCTGCAGTGGGAACTGCTGCAAATTGTCCTATTCGTGGCTAAAAAGGACATTTCTAGGGGTTTATATACGTTTTGATATATTTATATCTCATTGGAGCCTGGCTACCTAAGTCCAGGCAGTGCTCATGCCATGCACCAGAGATTTATACAAAAACTTTCTCCCAAATTGACCAATCCAGCAACTCATACAAACAATCATTTTCCCCATATTAGAAAAAGATGTTGAGGGCTTTGGTTAAGTGCCTCATCTTCCTGAATCCCCCCTTTAGATCCAGGGCATGGGGTTGCAGTCTGGGATGCATTCTGTTAATGCCAAATCAACTCATTACCCAAATCCTTTGAGAAACAAAGGATCTGGCAGCTTTGTCTGGACTTTTATTATGGATTACAACTCTTGTGATCAGTTAATCCAAGAAATTACTCAATTCTTCCAGTTGACAAAGTCAAAATATGATTGCTCTTCAAAGAATGCAAACTCAGAGGAATTAATCTCTTCATCTCGGGGATTTAATAATTTTTTACTAATTTTATACCAAAATATTGCCATGTGTGGGCTCCATAAATCTGTCTCACCCTGTTAGCAGTTACTTTCCCCAGATGCTTTGAACTTTGAGAAAAAGTTGCTTAACCAAAAAACCACAGCTGCCACATGTTGTAATTTCCTCTTTGGGGGCATCTGGTGCTGTCTTTGCAGAGGTTCTGCCAAATTTTCCCCAGGACTTTTTCTCTCTTTGTTGTATTTCTCAGTATCTTTGGGATTTCTCCATATCTTTGGGATTTTATCCCAGAAAACAAAGCTGTGTTGTCAGCAGCTTCCCAACCCCCCCCCCCCGCAAGATGCAGTTGCATAAACTCAGGTTTAGATTTAACATTTAGCAAAGAAATTACATTTCCCAGCCCTTTGAACTCTCCTGGACCTGTTTTCCAATGATTATTGGGCGTTTGACTTTTTGCCTGACCAACATCGGTGTCAAATTCAGGCAAAAAAGTGGAGGGGGGGGGGGGGGGGGGAAAGGAGGGAGGAAAATCTTCTGTGAGATAATAAATTAAGAAGAAAAAGAATAAAAGGTCATGATGTGAAATTTACCTTCATGTTCCAGTGCCCAAAATTTCCCCTTGTGCCTGTGAAGCGTTTCTCCCGACTTCAAAGGCGTTATTTTGGGAGGTGAGCAGGACTTGGCCCCAATTCCTGATGACAAACATGGACATTCCTTGGGTGACCTCTCAGCCCAACACTTCAAAGGTTTTGCTGGAGTTGCACCTACAAAGAATTTGTCTGGAGAGGCACAAAAGCTTCTCCATTGTAGAAGCAGCAGGCACCTGCCAAAATACACAAAGCAACAAGCAGGAGCGGGGGGAAGATCCCTGGGCTCTCAGAAAGGGATGTTTGAGGTGGAAAGTGGGGAATTTCCACTGGGAAAAGCAATGTGGGAGCCCTCTGGAGCCCCCAGCTGCCATGGGAAGTATCTGGAAAATGCCCTGGAGGTGGGCTGGGATCCCACAGGGAGAATGGGAACAGTAATTATGAGGTCCTGATGGTTTTGGGGTCTCCAGCGTGCACTGGGAGTGCTGGAGCAGCCAGGGAGATGCACTGGAGGATGCTGCTGCCCTTTAACTCCTTAAACTCCTCTTAACTCTCCAGGAGAGTTCAAAGGGCTGGGAAATGTAATTTATTTGCTAAATGTTGAATCTAAACCTGAGTTTATGCAACTGCATCTTGCAGGGGGGGTTGGGAAGCTGCTGACAACACAGCTTTGTTTTCTGGGATGAAATCCCAAAGATATGGAGAAATCCCAAAGATACTGAGAAATACAACAAAGAGAGAAAAAGTTCTGGGGAAAATTTGGCAGAACCTCTGCAAAGACAGCCTCCCTGTGAAACCATCACCGTGAAAAACTCCCCAGAAGTTGGTGTTGCAAAGCACAGTTTGCATGAGCAATTTCCTTGGGAATTCCAGGAGCTCCTCACCACAAGCTGCTCCTCCTCCCCAGCGCTCAGCTCTGCTGGGGGCTCACAGATGCTCCACTGGCCATTGCTCTGCTCTATCCAGCCCAGAAGTCTCTCTGATTTTGGGGAAAGAGGAAAAGTTTGGCAGGAAAGGCTCTCCAGCACCACCATGGGCTCCTCAGGTGAGCCCCAGCATCTCCTGCTCGGCCTCTGGCACCACGTGCCCAGGTGGGATCCCAAAAACAGGAGAGAGACACAAAGCACTGAACTCCCACCCAAACTCTGATGCCTTGAGAAGGCTGATCTGGAGCAGAGGCTGGGCAGAGTTCCAGAATAAAGCAGGGATTCATTCAAAGCATCTCCTCCATGGATCCACCTTGGGCAGCACCAGAGCCCAGCCAGGGCTGCACCCAAGATGAACCCAAAATGTCACAAAATGAAGCTAAGATGAGCCAAAATGGTCCCAAAATGAGCCCAAGATGAACGAAAATGGCCCCAAAATGCACGGCCGGGCACGGGGTCTCTCCCTGGGATCAGTTCTGCTCCATTTGCATCTTGCAGTTCATTGTCCCATCCCAGCTTTAGCCCCTGCAGTCCCATCCTTGTTTTTCTCTCTCCAGCCCACGGGGTTTGTGCTCCTGGGCTGAGATTTGGATCATTTGTCCTTGGTGCCCAGCTGGAGCAGGAATTGTTTTGTGTCCCTGCTCAGTGAGGAGAGCTCACCAACATTTAATATGAAGCTCAGACCCACACACAGCAGCACAGGATCTGAAAAATAGAAAAGCTGCAACCTGTGGCATCAGCTCCATCTCTTGTGTAGATTGCAGTAAAAAATTGGTTTAAATAACTCCCCATTTCCAGGTACCAACCAGCAGCAAGGTGCTGTTTCCCAGGAAATCACAGCATAGTTCACGCTCCAGCAGGAATCTTGACTCATTGTTTTCCAATTACTCTTGGGGAGTTGTTTTACTGTGTGCCCATCTAAAAGTTTATTCTCCTCCTGACTAATGCAAGCAGAGAGTGACTTATTTTATTTGGCAAATATTGCTCATTTCTCCCATTGCTGTGGGTTTTTTTCAAATGGCTTTTTTGGGGGTTGTTGTTTCTTTTTTAAAGCACAGATAAAACGAGCTGAGTCTGAATTTCGTTTTGCTTTCTGCAGCTTGGTTTTAAGTGGAAATCTTGTCATCATTGCTCTCCCCTGAAGACACTGAGAGGGGAGTGTGAGTAAGCTGAGTGTATCACCTCCTTCCTGCAGAGCAGACGTGGCTCAGGTTGTCAGAACACTGAGAACTGGGAGATAAAACATCAGGCTGAAGGTAAATGTTTGATTTTTCCTCTTAGATTACACTGAAAGGAATCTTTCTAAAAAAAAAACAAACAAAAAAAAATCCAACAAAAAAAGCAAATTTGGTCTAAAATCTGCCATGGATCAAGAGGAATTTTTAGGAATGTGAATGGCAGAGCTGAAGGGATGCAAGAGGAGTGACCCTGGTTAAATGAGGTCCTTCTCTCCTCCTCCTCACACACCAGGGGAGCCACCACTCATCCCACCCCACAACCAATTCCAGGAGTGGCAGAGGAAGGATCTGCATTCCATAGGATTCCAGAATATCCTGAGCTGGACTGGACCCACAAGTCCAACTCCTGGCCCTGCACAGACACCCCAACAACCCCACCTTGTGCCTGAGGCATCGCCCCAGCATTTTCCCTGGAGTTCCTGTTGTTTTCCATCTTCCTTGGTTTTCCGGCCTTGCCTGGGGCTGTTCCTCTCTCCCATCGAGGCAGGCTTTGCAGTGTCAGTGTATTTAGGGCCTGGATGGCAATTCCCATTAGGCACAGAGGGAACTATGAGACATCTCCAGGTGCCCTGGGGGTGGCTGCTCAGTGGAAGCCCAGGCTGAGCGCCTGTGGTGGTTCTGCTCTGGGAGCAGTGCAATATCCTGTCGGAATGGCAGCAGGACAGCTTTGCAAACACCTCATCTCATGGAATCCCAGTGGGAAATCTGAAAAGGAAAGAGGGAAAGAAGGAAAGAAAGGCCAACCCAAGGTCCAGGAGCTCAGCACCTCCAAGAGCTGCACCCTACACAAGCAATTCCTTAGCAGGGTCCCTGCTTTCCTTCATTAATGATCCATTTGACTGCAATTTGCAGGAGCAGAATTTGGTAATAGAATTAATCTTTGACTATAAAGGAACAGCTGTGAGGCTGAGGAAAATTCACCTTCTGGAAAGTGCTTTGTCTTGTAATGGGCTGCTCTGCTCACATGTGCTCTAATTCCAGTGTAAAGAGGAAAACCATTTGGAAGGGGATGTTATTCCTCAGGGCTCCCTGTTGGAATTCATGTCACTGCAGAAGTTATTATTGTAATAAAAAGTAAAAATGAGTTCTCAAAATACACTCGAGCCTATTATTCAGGACAGCCTGGAAGCAGAACCTTAATGTTAAGCACATGCATGGATCAGTCTGAAGTCAAAGCAAGGGATAAATTGAGGGGAGCTCTTTTCCTGACTCAGGACCCTACACTGATCCTCCAGATAATATAAAAAGACAGGCACGAGCTCATGGGGAAAAAAAATCCTAATCACATTAAATCAGTGGTAAATTGCCCTTTACCATATTGCAACCCAGTTTAGGACAGAGTAAATGATTATGTTTGTTTAGTTTTTGGTTTTGGAACCATTTCTGGGCCAGCTGTGAAGCCAGGCATGTGCAGGGGCACTGCACCCCTGCACCCCATCCCACTGTACACACACATTTTCAAAGGGACTCAGCTCCACCTTTAACATTTGGTTGATTTTCCTCTTCTGTGGCTGAAGGTTCCTCCAGCCCCTCTTGCTCTGATGGTTAAAAAACCTCCCCACTGCACCCAGGGTCAGTTTTGCCCTCTCCCATAATTTCCAGATCCTCCCATTATTTGTAGATTCATTCTAAAGTTCTTTTATGTCTTTAGAGCCTTCACTGCATAGGGATGAGCCAAACCAGCCTCTCTATTCTCCTGTTAGAGGGGAGATCCGTGTCCCCCTGACACAGGTGACCTCAAGGGGAACATAAAAATCCCTGACATTTAAGGAGCAAGTGGAGGGAAAGCAGAAATGCAGAATATGTGGCAAATATGGACGGAAATGCTGGAATTTCAGATCAGATTGTTTGGAGGGTTTCCAAAGTGAAGCAGTAACATTTTAACAAACCCTTTATATGGCATTCCTCACTTAAAAAAAAAACCAAAAAACAAAACAAACCAAAACTCATTCTGGGGTCAGCACAATGCATCTGATCTTTTATTTGGTTCAACTTCCAGCAGCCTGAATTCAGGGGGGAAATTGTAGCATTTTGGGAAGATTTTCCAGCTGTGGAGAGTTGTGAAGAGCCAGCCTGGTGTGCAGGGACAGCTGGTGGCACCCAGGCCAGGAGAGCTGCTCTGATGAACCCAGCAGGCAAATTTCTCTAATTAACAATGAAAAGACAATAACATCCACAAGATATGCCCATGAAAACTTATTTAATGCTCATTAAACTACATATAAATTAAAACTGATTTATAATTATACATCAGTTAAAATAGCTGAAGACTGTTACGTGAGATCCAGAAACTGAGATGCAAAAGTAGATGCTGACAGCAGTTTTGCTTTTGATTTTTAAACACAGGGGGGGGTTTTAATCCTTCCCCACAAAGTGAAAAAAGCCACTACCACATATCTGCACCTGCCAGATCTTTGGGATCCACAACCTGTCCCTGCTTTATCCTCAAATCCACTGTGCACCCACCATGGCCACTGCCAGAAACATGACTCAAAGATGAATTTCTCCTCCTCCCCATCTTCTCAAGGCTCACTAAAAGAACTTCATCAGGGAAAAGTCAGGAGTGAAGTGTCCTTCCTTCCTCCCCTGCAATTTGTCGAGACACTTAAAGGAATTTTAGGAAGGCAAACTCACTCTGAGCATCAGCCTGGCGGGGGCAGAGAGCTGCCAAGTTATTATTGCAGCATTTTGTTATTATTTAATAGGAAGCATCCCAGACATCTTAACAAACAGGAGTCCCTTGCGGCTCTTCTGCTCAGGATTCCTTGGATCCTGTGACTCAGCACTTTATCCTCACAGAAATGGTGTGAAAAACACGACTGGAAGTTGTTTCCTGTGAATCAGCACTTTATCCTCACAGAAATGGTGTGAAAAACACGACTGGGAGAGGCAACAGGCAGCGTTCATAGATGAGAAGAGCTGGGGGCACTCATCAGGAAAGCCTTGGTGGGTCCTTGGTGGGTCCTGTGGGGTTGTGTTAGGGAAGATGAAACAGGAAAGCCTTATCAATATGATTGTCTGGCAAAAGATTTTGAGAATATAGAAACTATAAGTGAGATTGAAATGAAAGCAAGCTTTGAGATCCCTCAGTTACTGAACAAGTAAAAAACAATGGCATGGCCAGCTGAAGGGGATCCCCTTTTGATGGAACAACACCCTCTGCCTGCAGACAGGCCCAAGGGTCAGAGCAGACCCTGCCAGCTTGGCAGAAGGGGCCCAAAGAGGAGTTTTTAGGGTTTAAAATGTAACACAGTGTGGTAATGTAGTGATTCTTATAGGCTGTATGGAAATGCTGTAGGATTTGTATCTTGGACTAGATTGGTTAGTGAGAATTGGAATATTCAACACAGAAGAAGATTTATTGTATTGTAACGGGAACCTCGCTCTCTTATCCTTTTACTCTCTCACCCTCTCATCCTCTCTCCCCCTCTCTTCTCTCAGGCCTGCTCTGAGCTGTGCTGGCAGCTCCCAGCAGGGCCCTGCACTTGGCCCTTTGCAATAAACCCCAGTTCCAAACCTGGCTTCAAAGATCTCTCATCTCCGTCCATCCCAACCATCCTACCCCCTGACACTCCTACAGGGTTGTCCTTTCCAACACAAAATTTTCCATCCCTCTGCCCATGGGAAAGATGCTGCTCCCACTCTGGGTGACCAGGATAACAAATCCTCCTGGAGGGAGACTCCAGTGCTTTCCTCAACCTCCTCGTGGTGGCCACATGAGGGCTGCAGACTGGTTTCACACCAGCATTTGCTGACAGCAAAATACAATGGAAAACATTTCCGTGCAACAATGCTGACCGCATCCTAATTGGCATTTTGTGTAACCACCCCCGGGATCAGCAGATTCCAATTTAGCAAAACCAATCAGTGGTGCTCCAGGGGTGCCACTGCTGCCATCCCTGGCCTCCAGAGCTTGTCCCTGTCCAGCCCTTGGGTGCAGGAAGTCCCATGGTGGTGGCCCAGGGATGGGTCTTGTGGCTGCATCCCAAGGGAAGGGAAAAGAAGGAATTGCAATTTGGTTCAGTCTGCTGGAGTTGGCCACCCCTGGGGTGTCAGTGGGTGCTGGGAAGCCTGGAAGTCTCTTGGAGCTTCTTCAAGAGCAGCTGGGCCTGGGATCCTTGGACTTCCCATCTTTGATCATTCACAGGATGGTTAATGGATGACAGAATCGTAGAATGGATTGGGCTGGAAGAAATCTTAAAAAATATCTTGTGCCACCCCCTCCTGCCATGGCAGGGACACCCTCCACTGTCCCAGGCTGCTCCAAGTCCTGTCCAGCCTGGCCTTGGACATTCCAGGGATCCAGGGGCAGCCACAGCTGCCCTGGGCAGCCTCAGGGCCTCCCCAGCCTCACAGGGAAGGTGGAAGAAAGGAAAGGGACAGGAGGACCTGGCTGTGGGGACAGGAGGACACACCTGGCAGTGTCACAGCACACCCCAGCATCTCAACCACCACTAAAATCCCACCAGGGATGTTCCTCCCACAGACACCCAAAGGGAGATCTGAGCTCGTCCTCTTTGAGTGTTGGATCCGTGTCCTCAAAAAGAAAATTTCAAACTCCAGGAGCCTCCTCATTCTCCCAAATATTTTCTAGAGAAGCACACAGAAAAACTGCATTGAATGAAATGATTTCTCACACTTTATGGATATTGAAATATGAATATTTACATCCCACTTCAGCTTCGAAACTTCTAAGCCATTTCTATCTAAACACCATTTTTGGCATAAAATACTGGGCATTTTCTACCTTGTTTTTTTTAATTTGCAAGAGCACCCAACTGTAAAAACCTTCATTTTAATGCAAATCAGGGATGAATGAAGCAGCAGAGAAACTTTTGCTCCCTTTTTGGGGACTTTTCTCCCAAGTTTTGCTGCCTTTTGCTGGCTGGGGTAGGCAGGGAGACACTTTGAGTCCCACTGCTGTTTTCCCCAAGCATTCCCACAATTACTCCTCAGCCTTCTGCTCCCTGTCCTGAGATTCAGAAGCAAAAAAAAGACAGTACAGGAGGTTTTGGTGGATTTTCCTTCTGTTGAGCTGTTGTGGGGCTCCTGTGCTCCTCCTGAGCTCTCAAAGAGCATGAAAAGTTCATTTTCCTCCCTTCTCTCCAGTTCTACCTCTCTACTCCAATCCAGGGCATAAAAACACAACCAGTCATGCCAGAGAAACATTTAAAAAATATTTTAATGCCCGGATCCAGTGCTGGGGCCACAGGAGGAGCTGGAGCTGGGGCAGGACAGAGCGTGCAACCACCAGCCAGGGTGAGAAAGTAGGTCCAAGGTGATCAGAGTGGAAAAACAAACCCTCCACGTCCCATCCCATGCCATGCCACGCCAGGGTTGTTGTTTTCTCCTTGGAGGTCGCTCAGGAAGTTTGCAGCAGGATACGCCGCTGACCTCTGCTCCGCTCGCGAGCCACGGTAACGCCGCGCTCACCTTCTCTCACACCACAAACACAAGGTTTCCTCCCTGGGAATCTGGCTCTGCCTGCAGGTTTCCTGTGCTGGGCAGCAGTTTAACCCTTTGGGATGTCCTCATGCCCCAGTTGGTCCAGTGGGATCCCTTGGGGAAGCAGCTTTGGTTGGGATTGACAATCAGCTTTGATTGGGCTGACAGGAATGCTGTCCTCAGTTATCTGAGCTTTGTGGAGAGGAGGGAGGAATAAATGGTGAAAAATAAAAGTTGTCTGCTTTATTTTTTTTTAATTAGTCAAAATTCAGTGTGGGGGGTGCTCTGCTTGGTGCCATGACCAAAGAGTCCAGAATACCAGAGAATTCATTCCAGAAACGTGGAGATTCTACCACCTGGATGCAAAATCCAGAAAAACTCTCTTCCTGGTGAGGAATCCTCTGGAAGGAGCACAGGTGAGTCTTTGGGAAAGCCCCAGCTTTGTCCCAAGAGATGTTCTGTCCTATGTGCCTATTTCAGCCCCAAGTAAGTTTTAGATTAATCATGAACAGCTTGGAAGGTGGAATTCGCATCCTACAGGTACATTCCAGCCCCAAACATCTTCTGGAAAGGAGGCAGGAGTTATTCTTACCCTCCATCTCTGCAGCACTTGCCCTCACTGGGTCCATCCAGGGATGGATGGTTGGAAAAAGCAGAGGGACAGCCCCATCCTGGGGGCTCTGGTGGTTCCTGCTTGGTTTAATTCCCCTTTGTAGCTTGGGTGGGGCATGGGGGACACGACAGCAGCTCGAAAACAGGCTCTGGAAAGAGCGACTCACTTGCTGAGCCATTGAGGATGTTGTTTATATGTGAGATCCTGTTTTCTTCCTCCAGCAAAGTGCTTCTCCTCCCAGGTGCATCTCCCGAGGCTCCCCGGGGTGAGAGCGGCTTCCTGGCAGAGTGACCCCGTGGGAGAGGCCGGGATCAGCCAGGGGGACAAGCCCCATGTCCAGGGGAGGAGCCCCCCAGCCAAGGGTCTTGGGATGAGCAGTGTGAGGTGATAAATAAAGTCCCCTTCACCTCCATAGTGGAGAGAGCAGGACCTGGGTTGAGCACGATGTTATTTGGGGCTCCTGGAATCCTTCAGACTCCCTGGAAACAGCCCCAGGTGTTGGGGGAGCTCAGGGTGGAAGGGGCCATCACCACCACAACATCCAGCACTGCCTGGGCAGCCCTTGGAAAGCCCTCAGGATGCAGAAGTGCAGTGTGATTTTCCAGAGAACAGCTCCAAACGACAGAAAAGTGGGCACTGGTGGGACCCCCCTCCAGCACACACCTGCAGGAGCTGCTCTGCACAGGGGAGGTGGCAAGGAAGGAGAAGGAAGATGGTAACTCAGGGGGACAGGCCAACAAATGGGATATTCCTGATTATACTCCAAGAGTTTGGAGAGGAGGCCTGAGCCTAGGGAGGCCGCGCCAGGACATGGTGGTGTCACCATCCCGGGAGTGCCCAGTGATACCCTGGGGGGGGATACCCAAATATTTCCCCCACCTTCAGCACCTCCCACCTGCTGGAGACACTGCCTGGGCTGGCACGTCCCTGGTTCCAGGAGGGGAGGACAGGGCCTGGCAGAGCAGCAGCTGCCAACATGGGAATGTTTGAACAAGGAGCGAAACCTCATTTAAACAAATAAATAAACAAGCTGACATCCTCCAGGCCCAGGTTTATGATAATAAAAACAGAGCACACAGCTTGTGGGAGGAAAATACATCGTGTATTTTCACATCTCCCGCTTCCTCCGAGACCGTCGCAAGAATTTCCTCCGAGTCCATCGCTTCCTCCTGACATTTCTGAGCTCAGAAATCCCTATCTGAGCCCTGGTGCCCTCTCCTTGGTGAGTGATGCAGGAAAAGCCTTTGAAGGATCCCCGTCAGGCAGATTTTTGTGGCTTTGAGGTGCTGGAGGCAAGACAGAGACAAAGCAGAGCTGGGGATGGGCACCCAGCACGTCCCAGCCTGGGGGTTGGGACCCTTTTTCTCTTTTTTCAGCCCTGGAGGTCTGTGCAGAGCAGCACTGGGCAGTTTCATTTACTCACATGATGGTGTCCTCCAGCCAATCTTCCTGTTGAATTCCAAGGAATTTTCTGGCGGAATCATCATGGAATGGTTTGGATTGGAAGAGATTTAAAGCTCATCTTGTTCCAGGGCAGGGGCACCTCCCACTAGACCAGGCTGCTCACAGAGGTTCTGAAAAAAGAAGCTGCAACTGGGACCTGCACCTGCACCTGGAGCTGAACCAGTTCCATCTTTATTTTATAATAAACTCCTCTGTTCCAGTTTGCAGTGGAGGAATGGACAGAGACATCTCCCACACTGATAACGTGGGGTGTGATCAGGAACTCAGAGCAAAGCCATGGTTTAGGAACAGGCAAAATTAGGCAAGAAATTTGCTGGAGTCACAAATAAACTCTGGGATATTTTAGTGTTATTTCTGTGTTATTTCTGTGCTTAAAATGCTTTCAGAAATGGGGCTGAAGCATTTTCCTGGTGTTCAGATCCTCGAGCAGCGCTCAATTGTTTGCACTAAGTTGTGAATGAGCTTGGGAAACTAAATCTAAGAATTCAGTAAACAGGTTATGGAGATGGGAGCTGGGATATCCTGGAAAGCCCCAGCTGCCCTGAAAAGGAAAAATAAAAAAGGAAAAAAATGCAAAAAAAAAAATCACGAGTGCATTCCAGAGTCTTTTAAATGAAGGTCAAGTTGCCCCAACTCTGGCTCCAGCCAAGGCAATTTTTTTCCTAAAGATCAGATAATTTAGGCACCTCTGCCCTAAAGCAGTGACCTCCAGCTGTCCCCAGGGGCCGTGTCCCCAGGGCAGTGCCATCCACGCCTCCACAGCCCCCAGCCTGAGAGCGAGCCCCAGCAGCGCTATCACAGAGGGGGGAAAAAATAAAGTCACCTTGGGAAGAGAATGCTTCCCATTTTTTGGCTCTCAGAGGTGTCAAAGGAAGCAATCTGACGTCGAAGGGCCGGAAAAAAACAGCTCCTTGGCCGATGTTGGTGCTGCACAGCGAGGTCACTCCACAAGCTATCAGTGGCTTAAAAATAAATGCAGCGTGGAGGCTGCCATTCAGCCATATCCTGGATCTGAAAGCTGCAAGCAGGAAGAAACTGGAATGACCTTCCCTCCCCCCTGCCCCATTCCCATGGTGTTTTTTTTTCTTTTCCACGCTCCTGGCTGTAAATCAGTGAAATTTTTTCATTGCGGAGGTTGAAAGCAGCCCAGTGAAGGGTTGGTGTGGGTGATGCCAGGCTGTGTGTCCCCTCCTGGGTGTCCTGTACAGGGGTGGGAGCTGTGACACGGAGCTGTGGCAGGGAGCTGTGACAGGGGACGTGTTCCCAGGTGTCCCCAGGGGGCTGCTGCGTGCAGTTTGTGTGTTCTCTGCCTGGACACCTGGGCTGGAGGCCGAGCTGAGCCTGCACGGCAGCTCCGGGCACGGATGGAGGGCGGTGCTGGGGTCACCAGCCCTGGATGGTTCAGAAATGTGTGGATGTGGCACTTGGGGACAGGGTTTAGTGGTGGCCTTGCAGTGCTGGGTGAGTGGTTAGACACAACAATCTGAATCTCTTTTCCCACCCCAGTGATTCTGTGATTTGATGATGATGATGATGATGATGATGATGGTGATGGTGACCAGGCCCACACCCCGGTGCTGCCTGCAGAGCGAGTTCTCCGACACGCACACGGGAAAAGAGAAATTCCTCTGTGGAATATATTTACTTAGTAGCTTCTCCAGCAGATTAAAAAGACATCACAAACCCATCAGTATTGTCCCAGTGGAGCCTGTCCAGGCAGGAGTCACTCACACAGAGGATGAGACATGGGAGGTGAAGCTGCTGGGGACACGGGAGCTCCAGGAGCAGCTCAAGAACAGCTCCAGCAGCTGCAGATCTGGCCCTGTTCACTCCTGGTCTGTGAAATTTACCTTTTTTACCTTCCTCCCTCCTCCAACTTCCATCAGGATGGAAAGGAATCTCTGAATGAGGAACCTGGGGCAGGCAGGGGTAGGAGCAGACCCCTCTGGGAAAGGAGCTCCCAGGTAGAGGTGTAAGATTTTGGGTACTTTAAACAGTCCTTGGCCAGGTGATCCTCACCTGAGAAGACCCCAGGGCCCCATTTCTGCTCCATCACCCAGCAGATTTTGGAAGAAGCTCCACAGCCAAACTGGGAGCTCTGTGGGAATGGGGTGCCCAGGCTCTCTCCTTGCAGTAAAATCAGAAATACTGATTTTTTGCCCTGCACTTCCAGTCTTAGTGAGGCTTCCCCAGTTAATGCCAGAGATGTCCACGACAGGGATTATCTGGAGAGCCTGGCCATGCTGAAAAGTTGACACCAGCATTACAAGCATTACCAAACTGCTGGGGGCTTCTCCCCACCACAGCAGCACAGCTGGGCTTCTACTGAATCAGCACTGTTACAACTCCTGCTGCCCTTTCTGCACCCCTGTCAATCCTTTTTCCACCCAGCAGCAATGGTGAGAATCACCAAGGTAAAAATCTGTGGGCAGAAAATCAGCTTATGAAACCCGTTTACATTTTCTCCTGAGAAACTTCAGAACACAGGAAAGAATCGACACCCAAACAGAGAAAGAAAAGGAAGAAGATTTATGTCTCCTCTGCTGAGAGGATCAAAACCAGCCATGATGTAATCTCTGATGGAGCCCACAATCCCCTTTTGATGTCTGCAGGAAGGAAAGAAGATGCTGAGAACTTTCTCAGCTCTCTGGACGTTATTTCCACATCCAAGGTCAAGAGGTGGTGGAAAGAAAAATAAAGTCCCACTGGGAAATGAGGAGTTGAAAGAGCCCTTTCCTTCCCTGGGGCTGCTGGGCAGGGGCAGAGCTGTGCCCAGGGGTGCTGGGATGGGTGGGTGAGTGGTGGGATGAGTGAGAACCACAACCCCATTCCCAGCTGTGCCAGTGGCTGTGCAACACCTGCACAACTGAGGGGCCTTCAAGCAGCTGTGGAAGTTCACAGAGGGATTTGGGAAAGCAAAATGTTGTGGCCACAGATTGACCTGAGTGTCCCCTCCCACAAGAGTGCTTGATCCCACCATGCCACTCACAGGGAACCCCTAAATTTAGACCCACCAGCTGTGAGAGGCATGAGAGGTATTTAGGGACTATAATTTTAGACAAAGCATAATAGTGAGATATATTTAATTGTGTTCTGTGGGGGCCTGAGCCATGCCAAGTATTTTCCATGGTTATTCCTGTAGACCTTGACGTGAATTAGCAGCAGCCACAGCAATCCCTGGGCAGAGCCTGCAGCACGAGGGACGGGAGGCAAAGCTGAATTTTGCATTTCACCCCAGCTGGGCTTTGTGAGGGAAGCACTCTGGCATCCACTGGAGCTGGGAAAAGAAAAATCCCCCCTGCAAAGGCCAGGTGTGAATCCTCAGCAAGGCTTCGGCCCCAGCTCTTCCCAAATCCCCTGCAGGATGAACAGGGCAGGCATTGGAGTGGTCAGAGCTCCCCACCCCAACTTCCTGAGCTGTCCCCATCCCCTCCTCTTGTCCCCCTCCCTTCTTCTTTTCATCTTCTTGCATTTCAGGAGACAGAGGAGGAGGAGGAGGAAGGGAATGGTAATTTTGACTGATGATGAGGAAACAATTTGGTGTAACTCGAGCCAGTTTTTTGTCAAACACTCAGCACCCAGCATCATTTTCCTCAGCCTGGGGAGGCTCATCTTACCCTACTACCTGGAGGGTGTTTAACCTCCCTCCATCCCCCCAGCAGGTCAGAGTTTTCCAGACATCCAAGGAAAGGGGAATTTGTGTTTTGGGTTGGTTTTTTTGTTTTTTTTTATTTTCTCATTTGTCTGTTTTCCAACACCACTTGTCCCCTCTGCCTTGGAGTATTTGTGCTGACAGGAGAAGACCAAAGTGGAGAGGAAAAATCTGGAGAGCTCCAGCTGCACTGGAGGGACTTGATGCAGCTCTAGGAATGGATTTAATAAAAGACAGGACAGAGGGATCAGAGATCAAGAGCTGGTCCAGCCCACAGGGTAAGAAAACTCCCTTTTTTGTCTCATTTTTGTATCTGTGGCCCTTCCAGTTCAGCTCCTGGGGCTCCCCTTTTAGCTCAGAGGTGTTTTATTCCCCCAGCATCTTCTCAGTGATGGCGGCCACGGGTGGGAGCTCCCCCAGCCCTCACTCCAGGTTCACAGAGCTGGATGGGAACAGTTTTGGCTGATAAAATCTCATCCAGGAAGGTCTGGACCAAAAGGTGAAGCAGCTCAGAGGAAGGACAGCAGGAAGAGAAGAGTCACTGCCAGCTCCTGAGTCACAGGTCCAGGCAAGACCTGCATTATGAATAACACCCCTTCCTTGGCTGACTAAAAAAGGATTAATTTTTAAAAACCCAACTGATTTTTATTATTAATGTCCTACCTGGGTGCCTCACGCTTGCAAATAAAATGAATTTGGGTTGCTTTCACATTTATCTTCAAGTGGTTTCACATCAAGTCTTACAGACATAAAAAGTGGCCTGCAAAGAAAACAGAAGTTTTTTTAATATGTTTGCCATCAGATGGTTTCACGGGCATGTTATTTTCAACCCATAGAATCTTATTAATTTCAGTTTTTATATCTGATGCCTGTTTTAAATAAAAAAAAAGGAATTTGTTGGGGTTTTTTTATGATTTGGTACAAATAGGAATACACAACATCTGGTAAAGTTGCATGAGCATGTGGTTCCAACCTGCTCAGAGCAGTTGCAAGTGTGTTCTGAATATTTATCAGGTATTCTAACCCAATTATTCCCTACTAATCAATAAGAAAGGAATTATCCCAACAGCTTCCCTACCATGCATGGGATCACAGCAAAATTAGGAAGAGTGCATGGTTAATTACTCCAAGTGCTTCCTGGGTGTTTTACAAGGCACCTTTTCCAGGGAGAAATGGCATCCTGAAGGTGCTGTGGCTCTGCCTCTGGGCCAAGGAAAAGGTGACAGGACCAAACCAGTGTCACCTTCCCGCAGCACCGGGAGGGGCACGAGCCTGCCACGCTCCCCAGCCCGTGCTCCTGTGCCACAGAAACCTCTGGGAAGGGACACAACCGACAGGATTTAGGACCTGAACGACTTCTGCAGGTCTGGGCAGGCGTGCTCCTGTCTCACAGCCAACAGGCAGGAAAATTGAACCCGAACCCCTCGCGCTAATCCCGCTATGGAAAAAGGGTTTGAGCAGGGAAAGCAGAGAGGGGATGGGCTGAGTGTGTAACTGAGCACAGAGGAGGCAAGGGCCAGCAGGGATGGTGCCTTTTAGGGCTACCTAAAAACAGAGGCTAGACAGAATTCAGAGAATAAAAAGCAGTTTATTTTATTGAAGGGCCTTCAGGTACATTTAGGGCAGACAAAGCCCACCCAAAATAGACAGGGGGTCACGGGTTTTGACACTTTTATCAGTTTGTTCCATTTGCATATTGGGGGTTCATCTTCCAATTACAGCTCCAGCTAATGAAGTCATTTACCCCAAGTTTGCTGCCCCCAAGTCCCTTTTGTTTCCATCTCAGGGCCTGAGGCAGTGAGGTGTCCTTGATTGCCAGGCCTGGAGAGGAATTGTTGTGTCTGCCCAAACTGGGGAAGCAGCAGCTCCCACTGTACATGGAGTTTAGAGTTACACACTGAAGAACTGCAGGATTACAAATAGATGAAAATATAAAAAGCAGAACCCTGAGGCACCAGGGATGACCTGGCCAATGGCACTGAGCTGCCCCTGTCCCTGCAGGGCCCAGGGGTGACAGCAGTGCCAGCAAGGCCGCGGTTCCTGAGGAGGTGCAGGGGAAGCTCTGCAGGACATATTGGGGGTTCATCTTCCAATTACAGCTCCAGCTAATGAAGTCATTCACCCCAAGTTTGCTGCCCCAACTCCCTTTTGTTTCCATCTCAGGGCCTGAGGCAGTGAGGTGTCCTTGATTGCCAGGCCTGGAGAGGAATTGTTGTGTCTGCCCCAAATGGGAAAGCAGCAGCTCCCACTGTACATGGAGTTTAGAGTTACACACTGAAGAGCTACAGGATTACAGATTACAAATTACAAAGCAGAACCCTAAGGCATGACCTGGCCAATGGCACCGAGCTGCCCCTGTCCCTGCAGGGCCCAGGGGTGACAGCAGTGCCGGGCAAGGCCGCGGTCCCAAGGAGGTGCAGGGGAAGCTCTGCAGGACATATTGGGGGCTGCAGGCTCCTTGTCCCCGAGGGCTGCTCGGGTGGCTGTGAGAGGAGCCCCTCTGTCATCACCCAGCTCCGTTTCCTCCCTTTCCTGCCCCAGCCCCATCCTGGAGCGCTGGGATCGCTGTGGAGCCGCTGCTGGCCCGGGGGCCTCTGCTCCGGGCCCTTCCAAGCACAATAAAAGCCTCGACCACCAGCCCCAGAAGTCTCTCCTAATTAAAGGCTTTAGGGATGGATGTTCCAAGAGCCGCCGAGCTCCGGTGGAAGCGGGACAATGTAAACAGCTCGGGAAACGCCTCGGGTTCCAGATGAGCTCCCCACACAAAACCCTGACCCACCAGAGCAGAGCAGAGCAGCAGGGAAGGCCGTGCATTGGCCCTTGTGCTGCTCAGACAGCAGAGAAGTGGAAAAACTCCTTCATTTCTGATTATTCCTGATCAGCAGAGGTCCAGAAATTTGGCAGCTGGGAGCTTTTTTCCCCTCAGCTTTTGTGTGTGTCTATTACTGTTATTCATTCCCCTCCTGCGGCACCAAACTCCCTGCTCTAGGATGGGTTATAACACCTAAAAAGCAAAAGCTGTTCTTGCCCTGTGGGCAGCAGGGATTGGAAATATTTGATGCACCTTTTCAGTGTTGTCCAGGGATTTTCCTCTCCGAGGGAGGCTGTGCCCTTGGGCATCAGGGGCAGTCCATGACATTATCGTCCATCAGAGAACTCTGGGACTGGTTTTACACTCATTAATTAAACCCCACGTGCTGCCTGGGAGATGGATACAGGCAATCCACCTTAAATTAACCTGGAAAAGGTGAATTGGACCTCACAGGTGCCCTTCCATTCCTGCCCAGCTCCCAGATAAACCAGGACCAGGCTGTTCATGCTGGTGCCATTCCCTCAAATCTGTCACAGACCACACAGGGGAATCAAGTGAGCAACACCAAAAAAAAAACCCTCCTGCCTATATCCATCCTCTCCTGCTTCCCTTCTTGCTTTTCTTAGCATCCAGAAGAAAGAAAGGAAAAAAAAAATTTAAAGGCAACCTGAAACCACTCCACACTCCCAATGAGAAAATAAAAATGGATGTTGCAGGCTCATGTGTTCTATACGTTTCCAAATATTTCCATCTGCTCCTGAAATTTCCATTAGGAGTTGCCAAAAACTCTTACAGAATTGTTAACACGATGGTAAATTTAGATTCTTTTTATGGAGAGACGTTTCCCCACCCTCATAAAAGTCTGGTATCAATTTGTCCTGTCACTGATAAGCCAGAGGTATTGCTGGATTTCCCCTTTTGCTCCCTGGGATGGGCTCAGGGAAGAGAGGCAGCACCCACATTTTGGGTCTGGGTCTGTCCCCTCCATCCTCCTGGTGTCAGCACAGAAATTCCTTCCAAGGAAATCTCCATCCCCAGCTGCTCACCCCAGGATTGTTCTTCAGTTTGGAAGCTCCCAAAGGAAAGCTGGAGGCTGCTGAGGTGTCCTGCCCATCCACCACCCAGAGCCTGATTAAAATCTCGGTGTTAATGAGCAGGTTTCAGACCCTGATTAAAAAAATCTTGGTGTTAAGGAGCAGGTTTCAGACCCTGATTGAAATCTTGGTGTTAAGGAGCAGGTTTCAGAGCCTGATTAAAATCTGAGCAGGTTTCTGACCCTGATGAAAATCTTGGTGTAAATGAGCAGGTTTCAGAGCCTGAATAAAATCTTGGTGTTAATGAGCAGGTTTCACTCCCAGAAGGATGTAGAGCAGGAGTGAGGAATGACAGGACAAAGGGAATGCCTTCAGACCCACAGAGGGTAGAGTTAGATGGGATGCTGGGGAGGAATTCCTCCCTGTGAGTGTGATGAGGGGCTGGGATGGATTTCCTAGAGCTGTGGCTACCCCTGCATCCCTGGAAGTGCCTAAGACCAGGCTGGACAGGGCTTGGAGCAGCCTGGGCTGGTGGAAGGTGTGGGTGGAACTGAGTGATCTTTGTTTCCTCCAACCCAGGTGAGTCTATGAGGACAGATATGGCTCAGGGGTGATGGGAACCCCCCCAAAAAAAGCTCAGGGTGAGGTGGAGAAAGCAGAGTGAGGCCTCAGCGTGCAGGGAACGCTCTCAGGAATATTTCCAGGTGCAGTGACACATCCAGAGTTGTGTCACTGGGCTGCTTCACCAAGGGTTTGCTTCAAGCACTTGTTTTTTGAGTGGAACAGGGAAACAGGGCATTGTTTCCTGTCAAAAAGGGCCTTTTTGGCCCTCTTGTGCGTGCTCCACCTGGGGAATTACCCGTGGCATCACTCAGGGCTGGCCAAGCTGTTGCTGGAGTTCTGAGGAGAGCACAGCGAGTGCTCTGCAATATTATTTGAAAGCACTCACTCCCTGCCACCATTTAATAATAATCCTGTTCCCACAGCAGAGCAAATTAGGGCCATTTTCCAGAGGAGAGATGAAAGATTCAGAGCCCACACAAAAAGGCAGCAAGCACCAGTCCCTCCTCTGGGATGATGTCAAGAACCTGTGGAACCTGAGCCTTCCCCAGCCTCATTTTGTTCATCCAGACAGAGCCCTGTGCCTCAGGCAGGTGAAATCCCTGCTCTGCCCGAGCTCCTGGGTGACATCAGAGCCTTTTCCTGCCCTCCTGGCACAGCTGCCCCATTTCCAGAAGCATTTCTCCACATGGAAAAGGGGTTTTTGTCCCCTCCAGTATTCCCAGGCTGTTGTGCCAGGCTGTCCCCTTCATCTCCCAGGATTTAAAATGCTGCCCCAGCAAAACCCCAAAAAGATGAGAAAGCCCTGCTGGAGCACCCACAGGAGTGGGATTGCTGTGTGGACACTGTGAGACGTTATAAATCATCACCTCATTAATTAATCTGAGTTTTACTCTGCCTGATCTTGCTTGAGGAAGGAGGGAGAGCTGCCAGTCTGGATTCTGGCTCCTGGGGGAACAGCTCAACAGTGGGGTCAGGGAAGGGGGATTAAAATGCCTCATTTCATTTTTTTCCACTTTCAGGATGTATTTTGCCCATCTGCCAGCTGATTTCTCCACTCAGCTCCTGGCACCACACAAATTCCAGGGCTGGGGAGAGGCTGGGAGGGTGACAGGGAGAAAGGAGCCCTTCCCACCAAGAGGAAACCCACCTGATCTCCGCCTCGATGTTGAGTTTTATATTTTTTTGGTCAGGGTTGGGATTAAATGTGCTAGACAGTATTTCTTATTCAGACTTAGATATTTATTAGTTTTTATCTATATTACAGTTTCACAAATTGTGAGTTCTACAGCACTTCACTCTAACAAACTAAAAATTGAGCCCTATCTCTCAACAAGGTTTTTTAAGGATAAACTGTCTAACTAAAAAATGACACTTAAATTATTTTTACTTCTAACTTTATAACTAACTACTTGTGGCTTACAGAGTGGACTTTTTTATCTAATTACATAATACTATCTAAACTTATGAAGAAGAAGGTGAAGAAGAAGGAGTAGCTTCTGCCTTAAAACTTCTACCTTGCTTTACATTATATATATGTATTAATTGCTTTATATATATATATATATGTATTACTTTATTCTAAAAGGTTAAACTCTAATTTTCCTACTATGTGATATTGCACACTTCTATTTAAACTCCACACTTATGATCCCAGTTCTATCATTTAATTTTGGAAGCTTTCTCTACAGCTTCAGGTCAAATGCAGTGCTCTCTTGGGGGTCAGTGCCTGACAGCACAGAAAGTCTCAAATTCCCAATAACCAGGGTTCCAACACTCCTGCCCCCTTTCCCTGCAGTCAGATTTCCCTGCCCATGGATTCCTTCTTCGAGAGCAACCTCCTCCTCCTCCTCCTCCTCCCGGAGCTTTCAGGCAGAGGCAGCATCAGGAATAAATGTATTGCCACCTGCAGCCTGCTTGGGAAAGAGCTGCTGGAACCAGCCCTGCAGGCTGCTCTGACAACCTGCTGCCTCCAAATCCCTCGGATCTTCAGGGATGGTGGGCATCAACCCTCGTTTCAGCGTTGTAGGAGTGAATCAGTTTGTTTTATTTCTAATTTTGATCCGTGCCCAGAGATGCGAGCTCGGGGGAAACAGGGGAGTTTCCATCTGCTGATACTATTTACAAGCTGGGGTGGTGTTATTCAAACCTCAGTGTAAAAAAATGGGGTTAAAATCTCCCTTGATTTTCATGTTCCTTTTTATTTTGTGACCAAAACTTCCCTGTTTTCAGTGTTAAATTCACCCAGGGATCCAGCAGCCTCCTCAGCTCTGCAGAGATGGGAGTGAGTGTGTTTATATGTATTTCAAGTAATTTTACCTTTAAAAAATGCAATGTTATGAAATATTAACAGTTAAAGTATCAGTGACTGCACTCTTAGCCAGATCTGCTTTGTTGGTTTTTTTAATACATGTAGGGAAAAAAAAAAAAATCTTATTTGCCTGAAGAACATGTCAGAACTTGAACAGATGGGAGTTTTTACCAAAAGGAGACTGTTTTGTTCAGACATCATTCCCTTTCCAAAACCTCAAGTAAAGTTTTATATCTTTCAGCAAATCTTGGAGTGGGATTATAAATTCAAAATAAAAATACAGAAATTTCCTATGGTGAGCTTATAAATGCCAGTTTACAACATTTTCTGGTGTCTTAATGAGAGCCATGTGACCAAAGCTATATATTCTAGGAAATAGCCAAAAGGCACATATGCTTTTACAAGCCCGTTTTTAAATGTAGAGGACTGATTTTCACAGTTTTAACACAAGAGGTTATTATCCTTTTTTAATTAAAAAATTACTGGGTTATTTTATTATTTTTTTTTCCATTTTCAACACACTCTGCACTGCTGGAGAGAATCAAGTCCTGTCTCCAGAGACCCAGTGCAGTGCAGGGATGTTGATATTCCCCTGGCATATCCCAAAATCCCAAAGTCATCTATTTTCCATGCTGATTTACCCTTGGCAGCTCCCAAAATCCCAAAGTCACCCATTTTCCATGCTGATTTATCCCTGGCAAATCCCAAAAAATGTCACCCATTTTCACAGCTCCCAAAATCTCAGTGTCACCCATTTTCCATGCTGATTTATACCTTGAAAATCCCCAAAAATGTCACCCATTTTCACAGCTCCGAAAATCCCAAAGTCACCCATTTTCCATGCTGATATTCCTCTGGCAGATCCCAAAATCCCAAAGTCACCCATTTTCTATCTAGATATTTCCCTGCCAGCTCCCAAAATCTCAGTGTCACCCATTTTCCATGCTGATTTATCCCTGGAAGATCCCCAAAAATGTCACCCATTTTCCCAGCTCCCAAAATCTCAGTGTCACCCATTTTTCATGCTGATATTCCTCTGGCAGCTCCCAAAATCTCAGTCTCACCCATTTTCCATGCTGATATTCCTCTGGCAGATCCCAAAAACCCAAAGTCACCCATTTTCTATCTAGATATTTCCCTGCCAGCTCCCAAAATCTCAGTGTCACCCATCTTCCATGCTGATTTATCCCTGGAAGATCCCCAAAAATGTCACCCATTTTCCCAGCTCCCAAAATCCCAAAGTCACCCATTTTCCATGCTGATATTCTCCTGCCAGCTCCCAAAATCTCAGTGTCACCCATTTTTCATGCTGATATTCCTCTGGCACCTCTCAAAATCCCAAAGTCATCAATTTTCCATGCTGATGCTCCCCTGGCAGATCCCAAAAACATCACCCATTTTCCCCTCAGTGTCGCTTTGGTTGTGGGAGTGTAGCACCCATGATGCTTTCACACTGCAGCATCATTAAACCATATTTATTTTACTTAAACCCTGCAAAATAGGACAGTGACCCTAATGGCACATCATGGTGTCAGTGGGGGAAGGGGGCTGTTCCTGAACCTCTCCAGCTGTAAATTGTCAGGTTTGGTGCCACAGCAGGGCTGAGCTCTCTGCTCCTCACAGCCCCCAGCCCCATTTCTGCTGTCAATAGGGATGTTTGTCCCGATTGAATGCCCCGTGATGGGTTGTAGCCTCCAGGCATCCTCCCCTCTCATCCCCAGCTCCTGAAAAACGCAGATGAGGCCAGGCACTAAAAGGTGAGAGGCTCCTCTGGCTCCCTGTGGTTGGAGCTCTGGCTGCTGAGAATTTTGGAGTTTCTGTGCTGCCAGGCACTGACCCCCAAGAGAACACAGCACTGACCTGAGGCTGTGGAGAAGCTTCCAAAATGGAATGGCAGAACTGGGATTGTGGGTGTGGAGTTTGGGTAGAAGTGTGTGATATCACAGGGTGGAAAATCAGAGTTTAAGGGTTTAGAATTCAGTAATAGATATGGGGCAAGATGGAGGTTTTAGGGTGGAGGCTGCTCCTTCTTCTTCCCCTTCTTCTCCCCTTCTTCTTCACCTTCTTCTTCACCTTCTTCTTCCTTCTTCTTCACCTTCTCCTTCACCTTCTTCCTTCTCCATGGGTTTGGGTGATTTCGTGTATTTGGACAGAAAAGTCCACATTGTGGACTTTGAGTGATCAGTTATTGGGTTAAAAGTGAAAATAATTTAGGTGTCATTTCTTAATTGGATAATTTGGCCTTAAAAGACCTTGTAGCAAAAGATTTTGGCCATTTTGTGTCTTGTTGGTGAAGAACTGCAGAACTCACTGCAGTGAGACTGTAACCAACACCCTGTAATATTTCCAGTGGAGCTTCCAGGGCACATGGGGCACACCCCAGAGGGGTCCCAGGGGGGTTCTTTGTCTGTATGTCCTAAATGTCAGCTCCAGGTTCAACTAAACCCATCAGCTGCCAGCACTGAGGCTGAGCAAGGAGAAAACTCACTGGGTCAGGGTCAGCAGAGGTGCAGGGATGTCCCTCAGCCCAGGATGGCTCCTTGCTGGACTGGTTCTGACTGGGATGGAGTTGATTTTCTTCCAGTGGCCACTGTGGGGCTGTGTTTGGGGTTTGTGCTGAACACAGGGTTGACAACCTGGGGATGTTTTTGTTATTTTTGAGCTGTGCTTGCACAGTCAAGGCTTTTTCTGCTCCTCACCCCTCCAGTGAGGGCACAAGGAGCTGGGAAGGGACACAGCCAGGACAGCTGACCCCAAGTGACCCCAGGGATACCCCAGGCCACCCATGTCAGGCTTGGGAACAAAGGAGGAGGAAAGGGAGGACATTTGGAGTGGTGGCCTTTGTCCTCCCTGCTGTCCTGGGGATGGCTGAGCCCCTGCCTGCCATGGGAAGTGGGGAATGAATTCCTTGTTCTGCTTTGTTTGCATGTGTGGCTTTTGCTCTAATTATTAATCTGTCTTTATCTCAACCCAAGAGTTTTCTCAGTTTTACCCCTCTGGCTCTCTCTCTCTGTGGGGCTGAGCTGCTGGGGCTGGGGTTAAACCACCACATCTGGAATGGAGCCACAGCTGGAATCTCTGCTGGCACATGGAGTCTCCGAGTGGACCACGAGATCAGCACATGACCCCCAGACTGTCCATAGGGGCCCTCAGTGGCACCAATTTAATCATTAAATATTTGCATGTTTCCAATTAAAACGGAGCCCAGGAGACTCTGCAAGCCTGGGATGGGCCATGGATGTGTCCTGTGCTCTCCCCCAGCACTGCCTGCTGGGCCAGGGAAGCTCTGGCTGTGCAAGAGTTAAGGGCTGGGGGCTGGGAATTAATTAACATCTTCCATCTTCATCTGATCTCAGGTGGATACTTAATGTTTTTGTCTGCAGAGGTTTATTTTCCTCCAGATTGATTGGATGAATTGTGTTCCCAGAGATCAGAGAGTTCAGATGGCAGAGGATCCTCTTACCAGAAGATGAAAGCCAACATAATCAACTGCACAACTTCAAAACATGCAGCTTGTTCTTGTTGGCTGTGCCTAAGTTTTCCCTGCAGAGAAGCTGTCGACAATGATTTGATATCAATCCAGTAACAATCCCTGGTTTCTAATAATAATTTGCACTTCAGTAGAAATGTTCATGTGAGGCTCTGAGAGCATTTAGCAGATGGTCATTAGTGAAGCTCCCCAGTTCTCCTGTGAGGAAGAGATAACAATTACGAGCCTTGTTTTACAGATGGTGACACTGAGGTGAGGCACTGAAAGGTGAAATAACTCTCCTAATTTTCCATAATGAGCCAGTGGCAACAGATCCATGAATGAAGCCCAGGCATCCTGCTGCGATTACTCCACAAACCCTACATCCTTATCTTTCACAGGAAAACGTGGTCAAAGAGATGAGCCTGGAAAGCAAAAAAGCAAATGACTCAAAGGCAGGATTCATGACACATTTCTGGAAATAAGGAATTAGGTCTGGGTCAATAAATAACTGGGAAACCAGGGGGACGCAATCCGAGAGGCATGTGAAACGAGGATGGATGGAAAAGAAAGAAGATAATGGAAGGGAGGGGAAGGAAAACAGAGCAGCTCTGACTTTTTATTTCCACTCTTGGTTTCAATCAGCCTTGTAAAATTAAAGGTTAGGCTCTGAGAGAAAGGAGAAAGCTCCATCTGCTCCCGTGGGGATTCATCCAATGGGTGAGGCTTCAAACTGCCTGCAACAAAAACCCCTGATGGCTCCTTACCCTGCAGCCAGGTGCCAGCTGCTGGGACACTGCTTGTGTTTGGGTACCTCAGAGGCCATGGGGAGGGCAGGGAAACGGGGCTGGAGCTCTGGGAACAGCAGCTGGAGCTCTGGGAACAGTGTCTGGAGCTCTGGGAAGAGCGGCTCTGCCCTGCGGCATCACCCACCAAACCGCGGCGGGGCTGGAGAGCGCTGCGGGCTCAGCCTGGCTGGAGGTGCAAGGGCTGGAGCTCTGGGGCTAATTTTAGCTTCCACCTGCACTGGTTTTGCCTTTCTCACCCAGCAGGGCTGCCCTGCCAGCGCTGAGGGACTGGCTGGTGCCCCGAGCCGCCCCGCGCGCAGCGCGCGCACGCCGAGGGAACGCGGCCCGGCCGTGCAGTTTATAAAACAGCCAAGTGGAAGCCAAAAGACTTGAGTCTAATCCCTCCAGTTAAGTCATCTAGATTCCTTCTCGCCACCAGCCATCTGATCTCAATCAGCAAATCTTGGCCTTCCTCTCCTGACCCAGCCGAGCGCGGAGCTGAGGCCTGAAGTAATCTGCATGCAAAATGCTTTAGTAATGATTCCTGCAGGAGGGGCTGCTTTGATTGTTATTTCCCAAAAGCCCTCCAATATGAAAGGGGCAGGCAAACAACAAAGGTGGCTTGGTAATGTTTGCCATCAATAATTTGTCAATGCTTTGTAATGTTCCTCCATTTATTTTCAGTGCCTGTGGTTAATAGAAGCCTATTGAAAGAGACCTATTTATATGCATGCCTTAAAGGCAATCACTGGGTATTAAATGGGATGTGCTTTTAGTCTGAAGGTGCTTCCAAGTGTCTATTAGTAAGATTCAGCAAGTAAATGGAACAGAATTAAACATCTGTGTGTTTAACATCAATAAACTGCATCACCTTTGGGTGCAGTGTATGCTTCAAAAACGTTGCAAGACCTTCACAGATTTATGAACTCACAGAATGGTTTGGGTCAGGAGGGACCTTAAAGATCATCCAGTCCAGGGACACCTTCCACTATCCCATGTGGCTCCCAGCCCCATCCAACCTGGCCTTGGGCACTGCCAGGGATCCAGAGGCAGCCACAGCTGCTCTGGGTACCCTGTGCCAGGGCCTGCCCACGCTCACAGGGAACAATTCCTTCCCAATACCCTACTCTCTGTGAGTCTGAAGCCATCCCCACTTGTCTCATCATGATTATATTGATTTCACCATCACTCCCAGCACCAGACAGCCAAAACTGGAACCAAAATTGTGTTGGAGTGATAACACCAGGAAAATTTGGGAGAGCAGCAGCGATGTCTGACAGGCAAGATCTTGACTGGAAAGAGTTGGAGAACCTCAACCACGAGCACAACCGTGGCTGCTCCTGTTGCAGGTGCCCCTCAGGGGCACAAGAGCTTGGTGGAAGCTGCTCAAAGGCAGCTGGTTGGTGTGGGAACTGGGATGGGGATTCTGGAATGCTCATTGGCATATCTGCACTTTGGAAGCCAATCCTAGTGCCTATCCAGGCAGGCTCCCAAAGGAGAGGAAAAAAGATGAAGAAGGGCAGCTCAATTCAGCCCCAAGGACCCCAACTTTCTCTCTTCTCTTCCTCACACCTCAACTTTCCCTGTCCTTTTCCTCACTTCCCTGTGATGTTAGCTGGGATAACACAGGAATGACTTCACAATTTCATACATGGAGCAGGCAGGGGAGGCAGAGGAAACAGGATCTGCCATTTTCAACCCAGATAATTGCATTACAAAGCCCAGCACAGTTTTCATTATTGTGCCGTGTTCAATCAACCTCCATCCCAAAGGTGCACACAGATCTCAGGCTATTCCAGGCCTTGGCAGCTGCTTCGCTGTACTTGCTCCTTTTTATTTATTTTTTTTTTTTTTTTTCATCTTGGGGCTTTTAAAATTGATGGGAGGCTGAAGGCAAGAGCTGATGCATTGTAGATGACAACAAAAGAGGCTCCATAAAATTGCTTTTGGCATCTCGTGTGCGTTCCGTCTACATCTTATAAATTACTGCTGCATTACAGCGATAAAAATAGGTTAGTATTTGGAATTGATTACAGTGAGATAAAGCCCTAATAAAAAAAAAAGCACTGATGCATAAATATTCCGAGCATACAGGGGTAATTTGATTTGATAAAATAAAAATATGGCTCTTAATTTCTTCCTTTTAAACAGAACACACACGCACGTGCAGCGCAGGGAGAGCTTCAGCAGCTGTTCAGTTTAGGATTCTCAGAAATGGGTCTGTGCCTCTTGCAGCTCTTCCCTTCAGACATTTTTATGGCAATCTCTGCAACACCAGCATTCCCACTGCTGGGTTATAATATTCCTGCTGCAATCCCAAAGTGTTCAGCCCAGGCATCCGTGCTTCTTCCAGGTGGCAAACATTGATTTTCCTCACACCTCAATTTTTCCTGTTCTCTTCCTCACTTCCATGTGATGTTAGGAATTACTTCACAATTTCATACATGAAACAGGCAGGGGAAGCAGAGGGAACAGCATCTGCTATTTCATCAACCCAAATAATTGCATTACAAAGCTGCATTTCAAACCCGTGCCCCTCAAAGCTTTTCATTAACCAGGCTGGGTCTCTGGAGTTCGCTGCGCAGCACATCAGCTCTGCAGCCAGTGCTCTCGCCCTCACTGGGACTGCAGGATCAGCAGAGGGAGCTGGGATATTGTTTTCTGCAGTTCTAACATAAATGGAAGGATAATTTTATTTACAGGAGGAGGAGGGAAGCAGCGATTCATGTTTCAGCACGACCAGCCCAACACGCTCCACTCCAGCACAGCGGTTTGGCTCACACAATGAACTCAGGGTGAACACTGGCCCTGCATCAGGACAAAAGGACAAAGAGTGGCCTGAGAGCCACCCTGGGAAGAAAGGCAGGTAACAGAGATGGGGCTGGCAGGGGAATGCAGAAACACAGCAAAGCAGCACATCTGTCCTGCAGCCCAGCCCGGCACCCGGCCCTTGGCCACATTGCCAGGAGGTGCTGAGCCTCCCACCCAGCAGAGCCCAGCCTGGATCAATGCTGGGCACGGGGCTGGGTCCCCTGGAACCCCTGGAAAAGCTGATTTTGGGGAGGGTTGGGGGCAGGAAGGCGCTGCTGCCGTCCCTGCGGGCCCTGCCTTTGATGTGGGCTGGACGGGATGTGGCTGCGCCTGCCCCCGCCAGCCCGAGCAGGGAAAGGGAAACCAGCGCTGACAATTATCCCTGTCGAGCAGCTTGAGCATTCCTGAGCTCTCAGTAATGTATGATAAGCTGTTGGGAGTAAGATGATCCCCAAAAACCTCCCATGGGAATGGCAAAAGCAGCCCAAAGCGTGTCCTGACACAACTGGTAACACTTCCACTGAGGGAAACACAGGTAGGCTGAGAGAATGTTACTTTTAAATTTCATTTATTTATTTTTGTGTACATTTCCCGTAATTCGACTGACATACCATTGCTATAAAGATGCCCTGCTCTTTGAATATTTCCATCCAAGACCACTAGTTTCAAGTGTGGTTATGAAAAGTCACGGCAAACATATGACTGGAAAGAGGTGGTTGGTTTTTGACTTCCAGGCAGTTGTTTGAAGCATTTCAGAGATGCACACGATATTCAGCAGAACACACGCACGCACAGCGCTGGCTGACACACGCACACACGCACACACACATCTGGAAAACTGTTACAGTGGTTGAAGTCTCCAAAAAGGTGAACTGTCCCCTCTCAGCAGCAGTGGAAAACCTCTGAGTATCCTGAGAAATCAAATCAAAGCACAGTAAAGAGGAGTAACTTACCCCATCAGCAGGGTTTGGTGTTGGTTGGGTTTTGTTTTTTTGTTTAAAGCCAAATGTATTTTGCCAATCTGATTGAAGTGAAGAAAGGGAAGGGAAGAAAGAATCTGTGGCAGTGAAGGTTAAAGAATACCAGTTCAGCACGGATCCTAAAAGCATCTCATTAAAACAACAACATGGAGTAAAAGCCTCTCAAACATTACACACAGTCCCACTGTCACTGTGCTACCCCTGCCCATCCCCAGAGCACCAGGAACAGCAGAGATGGGTGAAGGCAGCACAGGGACGTGTTGCAGGTGGAGCCAGGGGGAGGGGACGTGCAGGTGGGCAGCCAGGTGACCTCAGAAGGGCTCTGGGGACAGGGACAAGCAGTGAGCCTGGCAGTGCCTGACTGGTGGGACTTGGCAGCGTCTGCACCTGGCTGGGAACAGGAGCTCAGAGCACCCACCCCGCACAGGGCAGCTCCAAACCATGGGCAAAGCCCACAGGACACTGCCAACCAGCCAGTGCCAGCCACAGCCATGCCAGTGCCACTCAGAGCCCAGCCAGTGCCACTCACAGCCCTGCCAGTGCCACCCACAGCCCTGCCAGTGCCACTCACAGCCCTGCCAGTGCCACTCAGAGCCCTGCCAGTGCCACTCACAGCCCTGCCAGTGCCACCCACAGCCCTGCCAGTGCCACCCACAGCCATGCCAGGGCCACCCACAGCCCTGCCAGTGCCACCCACAGCCCTGCCAGTGCCACTCACAGCCCCGCCAGTGCCACTCAGAGCCCAGCCAGTGCCACCCACAGCCCTGCCAGTGACACTCAGAGCCCAGCCAGTGCCACCCACAGCCCTGCCAGTGCCACCCACACCCAGCCAGTGCCACCCATAGCCCAGCCAGTGCCACCTCATAGCCCTGCCAGTGCCACCCACAGCCCTGCCAGTGCCACTCAGAGCCCAGCCAGTGCCACCTCATAGCTCTGCCAGTGCCACTCACAGCCCAGCCAGTGCCACTCACAGCCCTGCCAGTGCCACTCACAGCCCTGCCAGTGCCACTCACAGCCCAGCCAGTGCCACTCACAGGCCTGCCAGTGCCACCCACAGCCCAGCCAGTGCCACTCACAGCCCTGCCAGTGCCACCTCACCCCCTCCAAGCTGCTCTGGCTGGCCAAGCACCCTCCCCAAGGCTGTGACCTGGGTGCTGCCTCAGGCTGTGGTGGTTTGGATTCTCACAAGGAAAGAGCTCCCTCCACAAGGCTGAAAACTGAAAATCACCCACGTTGCTCTGTGCTGCCTTTAAGCCAGCACCAGCTCTGCCCTTGCTCCCTGCCTGCACCCCAGGGCTCTCCTGAGGGGCTGGAGCTGCCCCGTGCCCTGGCTGACAGAGGGGTTGTGTGAGGTGACAGAGCCCTGCAGAGGAAACCAGAAAAGCCTGAGACAACACAAACAAACACCAAGCAATTAAAAGAAGGATGGGAGATGTGGTCTTGATGTACTTCTGCCAAGAAATAAATATTTTACGCTGCCTTTTTTTCTTTTTTTTTTTTTTTCTAAAAGCACTTGCATTGTGTTTTTGTAAATCTCAAAATGGTTGAGTTACTCCCTGCACACCAAGCACAACACACACACACACACACACCACACACACCCACACACACCTCTCACACCCTCTAATGCACACAATTCCAGCTTTGTAGAGCTACTGGATTTACTTTGAGACAAGTTTCTTGTGCATTTGGACAATTTACTTTGAGACAAGTTATTTGCAAGAAGGCAAAGTTCATGCATGGCTTTGACAGCTCCACTTTCTCATAAATGGATTTTGAAAAGCAGAAAGCAAATGAGGGCCAAAGCTCCATTTAAAGTTCACCTCGGATGCCTGAAAAGCATTTATACCCACATCCTTCTGAGGTCCCTGCTTTATGAACTTCTAATCAATTCCACATTCTGCTACCCAACGTTTCTTATACGTTGGGGAAAGAAAACAAACCAGAGAAGCAGCGTGAGCTGTCTGAAAACAGCTGCACCAGGGAAGGGCTTGAGTCACCTCCCTGGAAGGGCCCAAAGTGTGGGCATGTGGCACTTGGGGACATGGGTTAGTGGTGGCCTTGGCAGTGCTGAGTTTTTGGTTGGACTCGATGATTTTCAAGGTTTTTCTACCCTAAATGACTCTGTGGTTCTCAGATTCTGTTATTCTTTAGCAGAAAGGCTGGGGAGGCTTTGGAAGCACCTTTCCAAGGGGAGAAAGGGAATAAAAAGAACAAAAACCTGATGGGTTTTGAGCCCCCAGTCCTGATTCTCTCCCACGCTTCAGGGGTTCCCCTCGACATCCCCTGGAGAATAAGAAGCTGCAGAGGAATTGCTGGGTTATTCCTGCAGGACCCGGTGTCCTCCATGCCAGAGGTGACACCTGGCTGTCCCCAGCCCTGCCTTGGCCCATCCTGAGCACCCAGGGCTCAGCAAACTCCATGGAAATCTGACAGAGAAAAGCCTGGCACGAGCCTTGGACAAACCAAGTTTGTCATCAACCAGATTTTGATTTCCAGGTGGAAAGCGGTTGTTTTGTCAGAGTTCAGGGTGGTTTTAATGATGGGACACAGAGCATTTTACCAGCTAAACTGAACCCTGGTGCTACTCAATCCCCTCCCAAAGGAACAAGAAACCCACCTCGTTCTTCCCTCCTAAAAACATAAAAGTGAGCAGGTTTCTCCAGAAGCCCCCAAGATGTTAAAAGAAAACTCAAAAAAAAATTACAATTTTTTAAAAACAAGATTCCTTATCCCCATCCCTAATTCTAGAGCAAACCAGGACACTAAAAGAAAAATCATCTAAGTTGCTATAAATATAATTTAAAATCATAATTAGGTGTCTACTGCCATCCCAGCTGGTAGGAGAAACCACAGGGATTCCACATGGCTCGAGGACAGGCTGGGAGATACCTTCAGCACCTCTTGGATAGTACCAGAAAGGGATAAATAATAAATAAGAAGAACATGAGAAAGAATATCAGCCTTCCACAGGGATGGAAAAGCAGAGACTTTCACAGTTAAGCAACCAAATGATGTTACTGTAAAAAAAAAAAATCCTAAAAATAAAGTAAAAAAGGACTTGCATTACAGCAAGTTGGAAAGTCTTCTCTTTCCTAACATGTTCATGTGCCCTCTTCAACACCAGAGACCACTGGGATCTGGATGCTTTTCCATTTTTTTTTGCTCATTTTTTGGTGTTTGGGTTTTTTTTTTTCCCCAGCCAAAATGATGTAGAAATATTCTTGTTACAGGTTTCCCACCATCTCCAGAAAAAGCAGACTTCACACCTTAAGACAGAAAGTCTAGAAATCCCATATATTGATGCTAAACATGGATCTTTGCCAATAAAACTGTAAATCCTTAAATTGAAGATTCTGGACAATTTTAGAGAGTTGTTTAGGTTTTTTTTTCCTACAAGAAATGACAAATTTTACTCCAACACATGTCCAGCTTACAAGAAGCTCCATTTAGCAGCTTCCCCTCATTGTATTGCTATTAAAAATGCAGAATTCCAGCTCTTTTGGATGTTGTGACTATTTCCAGCAGCCCCTGGCACAGGGACAGCTCTCACCAAGCACAAACCACTGGATTCACCAAAATAAAAACAGCGGCCGAGCCCTGGAAACTCACTTTACACATGGATTTTAAAGGGAAAATTCAAAGTCAAATCCTGGCTTGGGGGACATTGGATGTTGAGCCCCAGCCTGCAAGAAGCCCCCCAGAAGGCACAGTCCATGCTGTAGGTGTTTATGCAGGATTTGGGACTAAATTTGGGCTCAAAATGGATGGAGAGCTCTGCAGCTGTACCTGGATTTGGGAAGATTCGATCCTGGCTCAACAGCTGTGACAGAGACTGGGATTTATCTTTAAACACACCTTTTTTGGCTTTTACCAGGCACTTAATCCACATTTCTTCACCCTGGCTGTGCAAATCAAGGACACCTGGCCCTTCCTGACTTTTCACAGTATCCACCCTGAAAAAAAAAAACCCAAACCATAAAAATGCTGAAGGTTTTTGGGTGTTCTGGGACACCCCAAGACGGCTGAATGTTCTCTCCTAGAGGGAAAAATCCCAAGATATGGCAGAACCCAACACCTCCATCCCACAATTCCTGGGGAAAATGTGTCTGTGTGAGTTTTTGGAGGCCATGGATACTCCAGGCTGCTCTTCCAGCCTCCAGACATTGGCCCCTCTCACTGAATTTATCTCCATCCACCTCCTGGAACAGCTTGGTGCGTCAGGTCAAAGCCTTTTGGAAAGATCACGGCCTGCTCTCATTATTTCCTCAAAAACAATCATTATCTAGGGGCAAAACCAGACTGAATTCAAGCCTGAGCTGGCCTGAATTATTCCTGGAAGATAAACCAAGCAGCAGCTTTCCTGATGGGTTCAGGAATACTTTGGGGTGTGTTTAGTCTTGATTCAAAAATTACACCACGGCGAGTTTCCTGGATTTAGCTAAGCCCAAAAGCGAAAGTAACAGATCAAAATACTCCAAAATCCAACTCCTAGGAAGGGTTTTCAGGTCTGGCTAACACCAGGCAGCTTTGGAAATGGCCAAAGGATGTCTGAGCTTTTGAGATTTCCATCTCCACTTCCAAACTTCTCCCGGTTTATCCCCGCAGAACCTCGCGGCCGCTGGACGCTCGCCCCGTCCTCCGAACACCAGGAGCCTCCCAAGGAAGGGCCTGTGGCTCCTGCTGGCTGCTGGCTGGGCTCAGCCACCTCAGAGCAGGGCTGCTGCAGCTCCAGAGCTGCCCAGCATCCCCAAAGGGCAGCAAACACGCTCCTGCAGGGCGGCTGTGCAGCTGATTCCCAGCTGGGGAATGAGGGCGCGGGGAGCTGGAGAGGACAGGCAGCTCCTTCCTCCCCCAAAGCACTCCATGCACTGCAGGCCCCTTCCCCTTCCTGCTGCCTGCCCATGAAAATAAAAAGATGAGAAATATTTTGATGTGAAAATAAGGATATGAAGGTGCCCAGGATGTCAGGTGTCCCAGAGCTCTGCAGCATCCCAGGGCTGCTCTGAAGGACACAAATCAAGGACACCTGGCCCTTTCTGACTTTTCACAGTACCCACCCTGAAAAAAAAACCCCAAAACCATAAAAATGCTGAAGGTTTTGGGGTGTTCTGGGACACTCTGAGATGGCTGAATGTTCTCTCCTAGAGGGAGAACCATCCCCAACCATCCTGCAGCCCCAGCTGCTCCCTGGCTGTCCCTGGGGAACTCCCTCCTCCTGCTGGCCTGAAAATGGGGATTTCCAGCACATTAAGCTGGTTGGAGACCACCTTGAAAGCCTCCCCTCTTCTCTCTCAGCTCCAGAGGCCTCCAGGCCTTTTCCCTTTTATTAAAAGGGAAAAACTCTCCAGGCTTTTCCCTTTTTTTAAGGCCACACAGCAGCAGCAGCAGCAGCAGCAGCGTGCCTTGGGTCACCTGCAGGTTCTCCCCTGTGGGCTTCTTTTGGGTTTTAGGTTTTTTAGGTTTTACTCTGGGGATGAGTGGGACCCACAAATGTGGGTGTGAAGGAAGATGTAGGGAGGGCAAGGGCAGCCAGGCTGCTCTCAGGCTGTGTCCTGCCTCTCCTGCTGCCCCCTGGCAGACAGGGCTGACAGCAGCTGCCCACAGAGCACTCATTCTGTCCCCAGGCCATTCCATCCACCCTTGAAGTTCACTGCACTCTCAGAGCCCTTTCCATCTACCCAGCAATGGAGCTTTGTGCCTGCAGCACTGCAGCAGCAGCTCCTGGCTGTGTTTATTCATCTGCAAACACCTCAGCTCAGAGATGCAGCTTTTTCTGGCCCTATTTATTACCAAAAGCCACCGTTTTTATGGAGTGGGGTTGTGTGAAGGAGCAGAGTCCTTTCAGCCTTCAACAGAGCTGCCACTCCTCCAGCCATGAGCCAGGGGAGATCTCCCAGCTCTGCAGAGCACAGGGCAAATTTCACATTCTCCATCTGCTCCAGCAAAGGCTGAGCTGAAATACTAATGAGGAGATGTGATCCCTTCTCACCAGAAACAACCTGGGTTTTATAGGCCAGAGGCCAGAGGAGCAGGCAAAGCTCTGGGATCCATCCTCTGCTGCTGCTTAAGGGCTTTCAAGGAAACCAGGACCCAGGGTGTGAAATGTGGACATCTGGTGTGCTCTGTGTGCTCTGCCCAGCCTTCCTCTCCCCAGGCTCAGCCCCCTCCTCTGGGCACACCCAGAGCAGAGGGGGGAGCCTGCTCTAACACCACCACCAACAACATGGCAATAAAGATTAATGAGCAAAATTGCCATTTTATGTCTAATCCGTGGGGATTTGTGCTCATTAATCTTTATTAGTGTGTAATAACTGTTTAGACACTCAGGACAGATTCTCAGCTGGACCAAACTGGCTTTACTCCAGCCAAGGCAGTGGAGCAGTGCCAGTTTACACCCTCCATGACCCCAGCTCCACATGAGCCATCCCATCTGGAGGAATCACAGCCCTGACAGTATTTCCCCAGCAGCAGGGGCACACAAGTGAAGGCAACTATTTGTCTTTCCCTGTATCCCAAAAAAAGAGAGCTGCATGTGTCCAGGAAGCTCAACAATAGACATGTCAATAAACACAAGGAAATGCAATGAAAAAGCACCAGCAACAAAAGGAACCCCAAGGAGCAGGGAAGTGGATGGTCTCAGAGGCAAGGCTGTAAGATCTGGTTTGGCAGGAGCATAACTAAGAGGGATCTTTGGCATGTGAAAGAGTGAAAGCACCAAGACAGGCCCCCAGAGTTCCTCTAACAGGAACAAGATGGAAAGGGGGAAAAAAAAACCATGGAGCATCTTGGCTGGCTTTTTGGGGGGTTGTTTTGAGTTAAAAGGATTTATTAAACATGGGAGCTGGTGGGAGCCTTGTCTGAACTACACCAGAGCAGCCACTGAAGCAATGCTGTGTTGACCAAGCAGGATTTCCTCTTCCAGAAGGTGTAGGGAAGAAGGGAAATGTGCAGGTACACACCAGCATGGAGAAACCCCAGCTGAGGCTGTGCCCTCAGCCCCTTCCCACCTGGACAAGGTGCAGCAGGGTTGAGAATTGAGATTTTTTTTTTTTTAGAGATTTTTTCAAGTAGGGACCCATCAACTCCCTCCTGCATCACACACCTGCCTCCAGACATGGAAGTTTCACCTCTTTAACAAGTCAGAGTTGCCTCTTTGTCACCAGTAAACTCATCAAAAGTCAGGGAAAAGCAGAGAAATACAGTACAGAGATATCTGTGTCAAGGTTTGTACACCTGGAAGAACTCCAGCAAAGATGGGCATTGCACCCAGTGCAGCAGCATGAACCTGGTGGTTAAAAACAGCAACCAGAAAATGCCCTCCAGCTCCTCTTTCAGACTGAAGGGTCCAAAGGGCTCCTGGGGACACAGAAAACATCTTTGCTACCAGTGACACCTCAGAGCTCCACCATGGCAAGGCCTGCAGCATCCTGGAGACTGCAGGGGCTGTGCAGTGAAGGGAGGAGGAGGAGGAGGAGGAGGAGGAGGAGGAGGAGGAGGAGGGGGGACATCACACCTGGGGTCCCTGGGGATGTGGCAGCCTGGAGAGGCCCTGCCTGCCCTGCAAAGCCACAGCCCCCAGCAGCTCTGCTCTCTCTCTGCCCCCTGCCTTTGGGGCTCTTTCAGATTGATGGCATTTGAGACCTGCTTCTCTAAAAACCCCAGTGTGGGGCAATCCCAAACCCTGTGCTGGGTGAGCACACAACACCTTGGTGAAGAACATCCCTAATCCTCCATCCCTGGGCTGGTCAGGGGGCCAGGCTCTCAGGAAAGGTTTCTTGGCCAAACAAAGAACCTGAGCAGCAACCAAAGGCTTTTCAATCTTGACAGAGGTGCCAATTAAACAGCAGAGAGAAGAGCCTGAGCCTCATCCTGCAGCCCAGCAGGGCTCTGAGGCACACAGGAGTGCCTGGCTCTCCTCCCTGAGCTGCAGCCACCGAGCTCAGGCTTCTCTCTAAGGAATTCCTGGGTCAGGCCAAGCTTTGTGTCCACCACGAGGGAGGCAGGGACAGCTCCCCTCAGCACTGGGCACTCTCACAGCACCTCCCACCCTCAGACAGCTCCACACTTACTCTGGGCTCACACAAACCGCTTGGAAAGGAGCAAAGGCGTGGAGAAGGAGCAGGGAAGGGGAGGGGAGGGATTTGCTGAGTGCCCTATTGTAATGTCATTAAAACCAAGGGATTAGAGCAGAAAGCAGAAAAGCAGGGCCTGTGTGGAGGCAGGGAGGAATCCTTTCAGAGGGTTACAGACAGCACTGCCATTAATTCTCCATTGGAAAACGCTGGTGACATTAATATCTGCTATTAATACTGAGCCCTGACAGTGTCTCATAAATTCAACCTGTCAATTACCATGGCACTGAAATGAAGGTGCTCTGAGGTCAAGGAGATGTGGTGTCCAAATCAGACTTATATTGCAGGGGAAAAGCAGCAAAAACAATCTTGAACAAAAGCATCAGATCCATATGTAGGAAAACCAAAGGGTGGTTTTAAATGTCATGTTTTTCAAAGTGAGAATTGATGCTGGAACCAAGTCTATAAACTGGCTGGCTGGACTTTCAGCTGCAGCTGAGGACAATCAATCAAAACAGCTCTGTGACTCTGAGAAAGTGAGAGAGAGCAAAAACACACACACACACACCATGGAATATGAGAGGGCAGATCATGAGCCAGGCCAGGCCTCTTAAAATTACACTGTGAAGTAAAACATCCTCGTGTTTCACCCGCCACAAAATGTAACCTGAAAGGTTCCCCTGGGCACAGGCTGGGACGTGGAGCTTGTCCTTCCCCGAGGGCTGGGCAGGCTCCTGGGGCAGGGCTGAGCAAGGGGAACCTCCTCCCTAAAGCCCCAATGACCTGGGAATGGCAGCCTGATTCCTGCCAGCCCTCTGCGAGCCCCTGCTCTGCACCAGCATTGAGAAATCACAGAAATGCTGCCCTGCCTGTCAGTGCCAGCCCAGGGCAGAGCTGCAGCTCCCCAGCCTGTGGCAGTGGCAGTGACAGTGCCAGACACCCCAGGCTGTGACAGTGACAGTGACAGTGTCAGTGCCAGCCCAGGGCAGAGCTGCAGCTCCCCAGCCTGTGGCAGTGGCAGTGACAGTGCCAGACACCCCAGGCTGTGGTGGCAGTGACAGTGACAGTGCCAGACACCCCAGGCTGTGACAGTGACAGTGACAGTGTCAGTGCCAGACACCCCAGGCTGTGGTGGCAGTGACAGTGGCAGCCCAGGCCCTGGCAGCACTGGAGGTGCCACCACCCCAGAGCCCTGCTCTGAACGCTGCCCTGCCAGGGGATCCCTTCCCAAAATCCTCTCAGGCTGTTCCAACCTGCACCAGCAGAGCCTGGAGCTGCTACCCTGGCAGGGTGGGGTGAAATGACACCTGCACAGGGCCAGTGACACCTGCACACATTCAGTGACACCTGCACAGGTTCAGCACTGCAGAGCAGGGTTAAATGACACCCTGCACGGGCTCAGTGACATTGTGCACAGGTTCAGTGACACCTGCACAGGTGCAGCACTGCAGGGCAGGGTGCAATGCCATTATTCATAGGTACAGCAGTGCAGGGCAGGGTGCAATGCCATTGCTCTCAGGTGCAGCACTGCAGGGCAGGGTGTGTTTCTGCTCACACCTGGCTCTGAGGGGCCGTGCCCCAGCCAGGGGTGGGGATGGAAGCGTGGGCAGGGGCACGAGGCACTTGTGCAGCCGCCCACAGTGCACAGGAGGCCCCACTGCAGGGCTGGGGGAAGGAGCCAGGGCAAAGGCAGAGGAGCTCAGGCAGGTGTGGCTCAAAGCAGCATTAACCTGGAGCCAGCAGCCTCACCTGGGCTCAGCAACACTCACAGAGCCCCTGCTCACACAGTGACTGACTGCAGGGCAGAGCGACCTCCAGCTCCTGTCCCACCTCCCCAGCCTCCTTCTCCTGCCCCAGGGCCTGGCCAGCAGCAGGGAGCTCCTGGGCAGGGTGGGCTGTGGTGTCCCTGCGTGGTTTCCCAGGCTGCAGCTCCCACGTGCAGCCGGGGCAGAGCCCAGTGCTGCTGGTGGAGCCCATCTGGGGCTGACACAGCCCAGTCCAAGTGCCAGCAGGGGCTCCTGGCAGCGCTGGCACTCCCAGACCCTGCGGGCAGCAGGGAGGGATCGCTGCCAAAGCAGTGCCAGGAGCCCTGGAAAGCAGCACTAAACCATCCCATCCTTCAGGTGTGTCACACCCTGTGCACCCTGTCCCACCCCAGGAGGAGACAGGAGCTCCCACTGAGGCCCAAAGCAGCTCATCCCCAGCCCAAGGGAGCCTCGGGCACTGCAACGCTGCTGGGCAGGCGGGCACGGACCAGGGCAGCCTCCTCCTCCTCCTCCTCCTCTTCCTCTTTGTGCAACTTCTCTGACAACCTCCTTCCTTCCCTTGTCCCAGCCACTGTCCCAGGGACTCCAGAGCTCCCAGCCTGCCTCTCCAGCAGGGCAGGGGGTGGGATGGGGCTGGGAAGCACAGCTGGACTCAGAGTGTGTGTCTGGAGGTGACACAGGGGACACCAGGGCCTTCCTCCCTGGCACAGCTCAAGCAGCTGAGCTGCAAGTCTTGCTCATCAATTCCTTTTATGATGCACATTAAATGTATTCCACAACAGGGACACTTCTCTGCTCTCTCCTCCTCTCAGACACCTCTTCCCCAGCAAAGCCCTACAAGTGCTGCTTGCTGTGGCCTCATTTTGCATCATCATCATCATCATCATCATCATCACCACGCACTCATCCTCATATAAAACAGAAATCTATTCCATCAAGCACTTAACATAAATATTAAAATAATGGAAGGGACAAAATATAAATCTACATACAACTTCATGACTACCATAGCACCTATTACCATGACAAAGCAAATTCTGGTTCAAGGGGAAGGGAAGGGGGATGAGGAGCAAGTTAGGAAGAGGAACCTCGACTGTCATTAAATATGTAAATCACTCATTCAAAAAAAAAAATTTTGCTGTTGTTGTTGTTTTGTTTTTCTTTTTGTTTTAAGGTTACCAACCTTATTAAAATTCATTTCCACTAACCAGCTCGTTCTATGTCACTATGGATACCAAAGAACCCTTTCAAAAAACTCGGGCGAGGCGGGGGTTTCTCAGAATAAAACCAAACCAAAGCAAAACAAAACACTTTCTGTTGGTGCTTCCATGACAAGTCCTGCCACGTGCCCCTCCCCTGCACCCACCAGTCCACAGAAGGGCAATTCTTTTCCAAGTCCAGTTCTCAGTCTCCCAGGATGAGCTTGACAAAAGAGGCGACGTCTGTCTCTTTGGATTCGTGCAGGGTGAAGAAAGGATGTTGCTGGGAAAGCAAAGAGAGAGAAAAACAGCAAAGTTTATTATTCACCACAATGAGCATAAAAGCTTTGCAGACAATCCTCTAGACAGTGAAGAAGGTTTTGTCCTTAGCATCGTAATATTGGGTTTTTACAGCTGAGAAAATCAGGGAGCACAAGGGCTGCTCCATGGAATTGATGGCCCCCTTGATTCCCTCCAGACCCTGCCCTACCTGGCAGGGCTCAGTGGGCAGCTCTGGAGGCAAGGGGAGGCTTAGAAAACCTTCTCCATGTGCCCCAAAACACCTCCCAGCCCATGGTTACCAATCCAGCTGGAGCAGGTTGGATTCCCCCCAAACCCTGCCCTGGCTGACAGGGCTCAGTGGGCAGCACTGGAGGCAAGGGGAGGCTTAGAAAACCTTCTCAATGTGCCCCAAAACACCCCCCAGACAGCCCATGGTTACCCATCCAGCTGGAGCAGGCTGGATTCCCCCAGACCCTGTTCTGGCTGGCAGAGCTCAGTGGGCAGCTCTGGAGGAAAAAGGAAGGCTTAGAAAATCCTCTCCATGTGCCCCTAAACACCCCCCTGGACAGCTCATGGTTACCCATCCAGCTGGAGCAGGGCAAACCTTGCTGTTTGGATTCCCCCAAACCCTGCCCTGGCTGGCAGGGCTGAGTGGGCAGCACTGGAGGCAAGGGGAGGCTTAGAAAATCCTCTCCATATGCCCCAAAACACCTCCCAGCCCATGGTTACCCACCCAGCTGGAGCAGGCTGGATTCCCCCCCAACCCTGCCTTGGCTGACAGGGCTCAGTGGGCAGCACTGGAGGAAAAAGGGAGGCTTAGAAAACCCTCTCCATGTGCCCCAAAACACCCCCCAGCCTATGGTTACCCATCCAGCTGGAGCAGGGCAAACCTTGCGGGTTGGATTCCCCCAAACCCTGTCCTGGCTGACAGGGCTCAGTGGGCAGCACTGGAGGAAAAAGGGAGGCTTAGAAAACCTTCTCCATGTGCCCCAAAAACACCTCCCAGCCCATGGTTACCCACCCAGCTGGAGCAGGCTGGATTCCCCCAGACCCTGCCCTACCTGGCAGGGCTCAGTGGGCAGCACTGGAGGAAAAAAGGAGGCTTAGAAAACCCTCTCCATGTGCCCCTAAACACCCCCCAGACAGCCCTTGGTTACCCACCCAGCTGGAGCAGGGCAAACCTTGCTGGCTGCAGTGGTTTTCCCTCAGCTCTGTCTGTGTATTTTTACCCTCTGGCGACTCCTGAGCCTCATTTCCTCCCTGAGCTGCCCTTCCTCAGAGCAGGAGAGGCTCCTTCACACAGGAAAGCCACCCCAACTGGAAAACCATCCCCTCTTGTGTGTTTAACTGCTTCATCCTGACCAACATGGGGAGACAGCCTGCCAGAAAACCCTGCTGACATTTCAGCACCAATGGAAAAATACGGGTGAGGAGGAAAAACACAACCCAATCCCACCCAGAGCAACAAAACCCCTCTCCACCAGGACCAGAAATTCAGTTTGGTTGGTTCAGACACACACCAAGCTGAGATCCCACCTAAAAACCCCCAAAATCCTGCTTGACACCCGCTGTCCTGGCAGATAATTGGATTTATTTTTATGGAGAGGGTCAGAGGGAACCAAAAGGCAGCCAGGGCCCTGCAGGGCTCACAGTGATCTCTGCTCTGTACAAGGCTTTGATTTCCAGTCCTCTCATTTCGAGTCAGATTTTTAAAGGTAATTTGGGGTTTCCAGGGTTTTTCCAAGCTGCCCCTCAGCATTGGCTGTTTCCTGGCAGTGGCCAAGTGGAGGGAGAAGAAGAGCAAAGAAAAGAGATTTTTCAAGGTGGGCTTGAGTGGAAAGTCACAGATGAGGCAGCTCAGAGTGGCTGGGAAGTGATCCAAAGACACTCCAGTAAGGAAGAGGAAGCACAATTATGTGGGAAACAGGGCTGGAATGGGCTGAGGCAAAGATCCAGGCAAAACTTGAGGTCTCCCTAGGTCAGACAGTCACAGGAATTGAAGTGTCCTGAGTAACTCTGAGGTGACCCCAATGTCTTGTTATAATCCCAGCATGACATCCCTGCTTTCACACCCTCTAAGAGCCTAAATGAGGGGTGTGGGACTCCAGGGGCTCTCCAAAATGCAGTTTATTGTATACAAAATGCAGTTTAATGTATACAAAATGCAGTTTAACATATACAAAATGCAGTTTATTCCGTCCAAGAGGTTACAGCACTCCAGGGTGGTGGGTGACAGAGCTGTGCCCACAGCTGCAGGCAGGCCTGGAGACCCTTTGGTTTTGGTTACAGTGCATTCTATACTTTTCTTTTGGTTACAAAAGAGAAGAAGCCTCATGGCTTTGCTCGCTTAATAATTAATGACACATTTTGCTTCATGTTAGCCCAGTAATGCAAACCAAAAAAAAAAATGTCCCAAAGGTGGCAGAGTAGGTGGGATGAAACACTGCTAGGACCAAGGATTTTTCATATCAAAGCTCAGGGGTGTCTGGGCTTGTGCAAAAACGTAAAGAGGTGGGATGGGGAGGCTGTTAACTTGTTCTTCTAGAGCATGAAAGGACTCCCACAGCTAGTCTGGGAGGTGCAAGAACAGCTGGGAGGGCTATTAGCCAAAACAGCCACCAAGAATCCGGAAAACATGAGGAGAAATGAATCTCAAGCAACAATTTTGAAAGCAGGATTTAGTTCTGAAACATCCATGACATTTTTCCTTAGGTGGGCAGAGATTTTCCAATTCTAGGAATTGTCATAATGCCCATGGCTATTAACATAGGAATAGCTCAGTTTTAGGTTACACTGCATTCTATACTTTTCTTTTGATTACATTGCATTCTATACTTTTCTTTTGGTTACATTGCATTTTATACTTTTCTTTTGGTTACAGTGCATTCTATCCTTTTCTTTTAGTTACAATGCATTATAGACTTTTCTTTTGGTTACAATGCATTCTATACTTTTCTTTTGGTTACATTGCATTTTATACTTTTGGTTACAATGCATTCTGTACTTTTCTTTTGGTTACATTGCATTCTATACTTTTCTTTTGGTCACAATGCATTCTATCCTTTTCTTTGCTGAGCATCTTCATGCAGTAGAACCAATCTATCCCTTAACTTTTATCTATGGCCCATCATAACTCCTGTGATTACCATATTCATGTTACTGTTCTCCAATCACTAACAGTCAGTACATTACAGTTTAAGCCAGAAGTTGTTTTTCAGTTTTCCTGCAGTGGAAAATTCTGAGACCTTTTTTCTCCTTGCCACATTTGCTGCCTTGTTTGCCTGTGCTCTCTTTCTGCCTGGTAAAAACATCTTCTTGTTTGGGGTGGGTTTATCCTTTGCTCTAAGCCATACAAACCCCTTCTAACTAACATAAAATACCCTTTGCCTCCTTGGTTATCCAGCAAGGCTGGCTCAGCAATTCTTTTCTTCTATATCAAAACTTGCTTCCATCTCTATTCCTTTATCAGACTCCACATTCAAAAATCTTTCTGCCCAGCACACAGGTCTGTGAGACTTTCCTGTCAACCTTTCCTCCTTCCCAACACCACCCCACTGAAGGGACACCCAGGGCACAGCCTGGAAACACCCAGATAATGTGCCAGGGGTGGCAGCAATGCCCCGTGCCAGGCAGGCTGTGCACGCCACCACTGCCACAGTAGTTTCATGCTCCACTTCACCTGAGGAAAGGGGGTTTTTAAATGAAATTAAGCAGCCCTATCAGCTTTCCTGATGCTCAAGATAGCACAGAGTCACATTTTCCATGAGAAACCTCAATCCCACAGGAAAGCAAGGGAGCAGTCTTGGTCTAAATGACAAGTCCAATCCAGCACCACAACTTAATGCTGTAAGAGAGAGGAAAAAACCCCAACAGAACAGCAACCCTCAACCACAGGACCTCACAACATCCATGTCAGCCATAAAATACCACAGCATTGAGGTACTCTGCAGGGGTGATCCAAGAAGCTAATTCAATAGAAATGCACTCCCTTGCCAATGGGTATTAATGCTGCAGCAGCCAGAGCTGCTTCAGTGAACCTTTCTTGATAAAAGGCCATTTGGCAAAGTTCAGAAGTTTGCTTAAAATATACAGATGGATCTATTCAATGATATAGCCCCCAAAAAAATAAAGTTTGGTTTTTTTTTTTTAAAAAAAAGCCATAAATCTCAGGCCTCTCTTTGTTTGAAACCAGTCTGGGGCAAGCTGTGTGTCAATCAGATCTATTTATAGTTTAATTGCATTACAGGGCCCAGCACCAAATGCCACGGGAATTATCCACTGCTTACAGCTCAGGGTGGTGGATTTCCAGCATGACTTGCAGGTAAAAACCACCTTAAACCTGCCCCTTCTCCCCTCTGAGCAGAAGGTGTGAGGTGGTGATGGGTCTGACCCTCTGGTGGCAGAATGTACATCCCAAAAATTGTGGGGTAGGGAATATGAGTGCCTAAAGAAATCCCTCAGCACTTTCCACCCTTAATCCAGGTGATCTTGACACTGAGACTGGACAGGGGTGGGAATGCAGGGTCAGGATCTTCAGAAATAACAAATTTAGGCACTTCCCTGCTTTTAGAAAGCTGTGAATTGTGTGAGAGTTAAAAAGGATTAAATGCCTGCAGGAGTGAAACATCAACTTTCTGAGCTCTCCTGCTTTTTACCAGCCTTTAGGAGCACCAGGATCAATACCAGAGAGTCAGGAGAGAAGGGGAGGCCATGAAACTCTGGAGCCCAAGCAGAAAAATCTGTTCTTGCCAGCTGCAGCCCAGAGCAGTGCCCTGCATTTCCCCTGTCACCAGCCTTTATTGGCATTTTCCTCCTTGGTTACTCCTCAGTTATCCCTCCCAGTAAACAGTCTCTAGGCAGCAGATGAAATTCAATAACTGGAGTTATTAGTCACAGACTCATCCCTGTCCCCAACATCCAGGAATTATTCTGTCCAAAAATCCTCCTCTCCAAAGCACCAGGGCAGCAAAGCCCCGTTGGCCACCGGGCTCCTGCAGCTCCTGTGGAGCACCTGGGGCACACTGAGGAGTTGGAGTTGATCACACAAACCCCACAGAAGGATTTGAGCCTCACCAACTGATTCTTCACAGCCTCATTCTTGTCCATGACCTGCTTTAACATGTATTTTCTCCCTTGATTTCCAAAAAAGGTGGAAAAGCAGCTGGCTGAGATTTCAAAGAGCATCTCTGCTTTGCAGCCACCCTCCCAGTTTCACAATTCTCCCATCTGGTGTGAAAAAAGAGATGCAAAGCAGCCCAAAACCCCACCAGTACTGGAATCTCTGCCTTCAGCACCTCACTGTGACCCTTTCCAGCTCTGAACACACTGCTTGAAGCAGCCACACTCACCATAAGCTCTGGGTATGTTGGCCGTTCTTTGGAATTCTTCTTCAAGCTTTAATTGGGGAGAGAAAAAAACAAAATTAGAATTGACATTCTGTCTGCAATAAAATAACACCATGACCAAATTAGGGTTTAAAGACTCTGCAGAACAAGTTCAGCTACTCCTCCATGCTGAGGAAACAATTTAGGGGTTGAGGACAGTGACAGTGCAGGGTAAAAAAGCTCAAGGTCCACCGAGAGACCTGGAGCTACCAAAACCACCACTCAAAACAGTGCCTCTTGCTGGGGGCCAGGCACAAGTGGGAGTTTGGGTGCTCTCCAGCAGGCCAGTGACTCAGGGAAGGACTGAGGCTCTGAGCTGTGCCTGGGAGCAGCGACTGAGTGGCTGCAGAGCACGTGCCCAGCTGTTTGTGTATCACCGCGCCGTTATCAGCGGGGACGCTTCCATGGGACATCCTTTTTTTCTCCTCTCCTACAACAGATGGCCCTGGAGGGTTGTAGCTGGAAGTTATTTTGGTTTCCCTCCAGCAGAAAATAGCTTTTTAAAAGACAGGACGTAATCTCTACTCACTTCCTGGCAGTGTATTTAGGGGAAAGAAACTTGGAGCAACTTGAAAAGATCTTCGCACACGTACGCGGCGGTGGCGGGGAAAAGGTGTCACACTGAGCAAAACAAAAGTGAGAACCTCTGCTAGGATTTGCTGGGGCCCAGAGGAAGCAGAGGACACACACTGAATAGATATTTCCTGCTTGCTGTGTGTAGAGGGCTCGTGTTTAGTGTCATGTTGTGAATGAACAGAGGAACCCGGGGCCCGTACGTGCCAATATCGCCGGCCCGAAGGTTCGGGATGTGTCACATCCTCCCAGCTCAGGAGCAGCCCCAGCCAAGACAAGGTGAATTTGAAGGTTAGCTGTGTCCAGATTTGGTGCAATTCTCTTAATTTAGACCCTCTACAAAACCAATTCATGCCCAGGTTACTAATAGCAGGAAATCTGGTGATAAGTTACTGAAATCAATGTAAATTTTCAGGAATGAAGAGTTATATTGGGATGTGATCCTGACTCAGATATCCCAGGACCTTCCTGCAGTGCCTACAGCTGATCAGACTTCAGGCAGAAGATGAATAAACACAGTCCTAAGCCAGCCTTGATACAGAGTGGCTGTGACCTGGTTTGGTGTCAGAAGGAATTCCCAGACCCCAACAACACAAAACTGGTGCAAAGTTCACCATTCCAAGTCCTTTACACAGAACTGGTGCAAAGTTCACCATTCCAAGTCCTCTGCACAAAACTGGTGCCAAGTTCACCATTCCAAGCCCTTTGCACAAAACTGGTGCCAAGTTCACCATTCCAAGCCCTTTGCACAAAACTGGTGCCAAGTTCACCATTCCAAGCCCATGCCACTCTGCTGGCAGTCAGGGATCTCCAGTGACCCTGGAGGACAGGATTTGCAAAGACAGGAATCACCAGAGTGGCTGTGGATGTAAATCCTGAAGCAGCCACAGCCCGAGCTACAGGACAGAGAGCTTGGAAAAGCAAATCCCCAGAGAGGAGCAGCCTGCCTGGCACAAGCAGGGAAGCAGCAGAGCCAGCAGCACTGTTGGAGCAACAGCAGCTGCTCCAAATCCTCAGCGTGGGCTTGGCAAGAACGGGGGGCACCTTGTGGGAGGGATTTTCCAAGGCAGCTCCCCCAGAGCCAGGGCACAGTGGGCAGGGCAGGTGTCCCCAGCGTGGTGTCACTGGCATCTTTCATGAAAAATCCTTTCCTTAGGATTTCTCCTCCTGAGAAGCTGAGAGGCCTCAGGAACAAAATGTAACCAATGGTTATCTGCTGCTGTGCAATGCAACAGGTGCATCTGGGATTGGTCTCGTGTGGTTGTTTCTAATTAATGGCCAATCACAGCCCAGCTGGCTCAGACAGAGAGTCTGAGCCACAATCCTTTGTTATCATTCTTTGCTGTTCTATTCTTAGCCAGCCTTCTGATGAAATCCTTTCTTCTATTCATTTAGTATAGTTTTAATATAATATATATCATAAAATAATAAACCAAGCCTTCTGAAACATGGAGCCAGATCCTCCTCTCTTCCCTCATCCTCAGAGCCCTGCGAGCACGGTCCCAGCGTGGGGCAGGAGCTGAGCAGCTGGGCTCAGGGACATGGGAACAGGCTGGAACACGACTCTGAAGAATCTAAACACGGGTACTGAGAGTCCCCAGGCAGCAGCAGCTGACAGCTCCTCCCTGGGGCACAGCAGAGCCCTGGCCCTGGTGCTGGCAGCTCAGAACAGTCTCACATTTCTGTTTGTCCATCTGCCATCCTTTGTGGCAGAGCCTGGCACTGGGCTGGGTGGCATTTTAGGGCTTTCCTGGAACACCCAGCCCTGCAGGGAGCCACAGTGAGGGCAGGGGCTGAGTTCCCTGTGCAGGGCTGCTCCAGCCCTGTCCTACAGCACAGCCAAATCCTCCTCCTGCTGCTGCTGCTGCTGCCAGGGCTGGGGAAAGCACAGCAGCAGCCCCAGGGCATGAAGAGAGGGACAGAGACTGGGCAGAGGGGGCCAGCACGGGGCAAAACCTGCCCTCAGAGCCGTGTCCCTGCAGGAACAGTCTGGGGGGATGGGGATGGGGCTGTGCACACAGTTTGTGATAACTGGGAGTGGGGCTGTGTGTGCCACACTGTGCTAATTGGGGCTGGGGCTGTGTGTGCCACAGTTTGGGGTGATTGGGGCTGTGTGTGGCACAGTTTGGGGTCATTGGGGCTGTGTGTGGCACAGTTTGGGGTCATTGGGCTGTGTGTGGCACAGTTTGGGGTCACTGGGCTGTGTGTGGCACAGTTTGGGGTCATTGGCAGTGGGGCTGTGTGTGGCACAGTTTGGGGTCATTGGGCTGTGTGTGGCACAGTTTGGGGTCATTGGCAGTGGGGCTGTGTGTGGCACAGTTTGGGATCATTGGGATGGGGCTGTGTGTGGCACAGTTTGGGGTCATTGGGGTTGTGTGTGGCACAGTTTGGGGTCACTGGGCTGTGTATGGCACAGTTTGGGGTCACTGGGCTGTGTGTGGCACAGTTTGGGGTCATTGGCAGTGGGGCTGTGTGTGGCACAGTTTGGGGTCATTGGGTTGTGTGTGTGGCACAGTTTGGGGTCATTGGGGCTGTGTGTGGCACAGTTTGGGGTAACTGGCAGTGGGGCTGTGTGTGGCACAGTTTGGGGTCATTGGCAGTGGGGCTGTGTGTGGCACAGTTTGGGGTCACTGGGGCTGTGTGTGGCACAGTTTGGGGTCACTGGGCTGTGTGTGGCACAGTTTGGGGTCATTGCCTGTGTGTGGCACAGTTTGGGGTCATTGGGGCTGTGTGTGGCACAGTTTGGGGTCACTGGGCTGTGTGTGGCACAGTTTGGGGTCATTGCCTGTGTGTGGCACAGTTTGGGGTCACTGGGGCTGTGTGTGGCACAGTTTGGGGTCACTGGGGTGTGTGTGGCACAGTTTGGGGTCATTGGGCTGTGTGTGGCACAATTTGGGGTCATTGGGATGGGGCTGTGTGTGGCACAGTTTGGGGTCACTGGGCTGTGTGTGGTACAGTTTGGGGTCATTGGGCTGTGTGTGGCACAGTTTGGGGTCACTGGGCTGTGTGTGGCACAGTTTGGGGTCACTGGCAGTGGTGCTGTGGCCCAGCCTCATCCCCAGTGGGTGCAGCTGTGAGCAGCAGGTGAGCAGCACTGGCAGCAATGAGCCATGGAGTGCCCAGGTGTGCTGAGCAACCACCCAAGGGAGCAGAGGGCACACAGGGCAGTGCAGGAACATCAGGGGTGCAAAAGCTTGGGCTAAACAACAACAAGGACGGGTGTGTGGATGCTTGAAGCCTTCTGGTGTTTCTCTGCATGGGTTGAAGCTTTCTGAAGTTGTATGGTGGCACTCTGTGTATTGTGGCTGTCCCTCCTGTGACATCCCCCCAGACAGGACACAGCCATTCCACACCCTGCTGTCCCTGCACACTCAGAGCCAGAAGCCTCCTGAACCCCCTGTGCCCCCTCCTGAACCCCCCTGTGCCCCTCCTGAACCCCCTGTGTCCCCTCCTGAACCCCCTGTGTCCCCTCCTGAACATCCTGTGCCCCTCCTGAACCCCCCTGTGCCCCTCCTGAACCCCCCTGTGCCCCCTCCTGAACCCCCCTGTGCCCCTCCTGAACCCCCTCAGACAGACTCCCCACACTGCTGTGTGCCAGGCACGAGGGCACAGGGAAGGTTCTGCCCAGAACTGGGGCTCAGAGCTGCCTGTGGGGATGTGCTGAGGGTGAGCAGGGCCAAGCAAAGAGAGGGGGAAGAGGGGAATTGTTACCATTGCGAGGTAAAATCGACGAACTCTGCTGAGAACCTCTCTGCTGGGAGCTGTGGTGAGGGCTCCTCCACCACCTGCTTGAGCTGCTGGAAGGGGGTGCCCCAGGAGTCGTAGGGGAAGCGCAGGATGGCCAGCTCGATCTGCAACACACAGGGGACTCAGGAGGGGACACCCCCTGCCACCAGCCCAGGGGCCTGGGATGGCCCTGTCAGGAGAGGGGACACCCCCCTGCCACCAGCCCAGGGGTTTGGAATGACCCCGTGCCCACCCTGGGTGTGGTTTTGTGGCTCCACACAAATGGGGTTGGTCAGCCTGAAGATGGGAACATTGCAAGGAGATCTTAGAGCCCCTTGCACACCCCACAGCCACTCACCCATCCACCCCACGGGCTTGGGACAGCCCCATCAGGAGGGGACACACCCCACAGCCACCCCATGGGTTTGGGATGACCCCATGCCCACCCTGGGTGTGGTTTTGTGGCTCCACACAAATGGGGTTGGTCAGCCTGGAGATGGGAATGTACCAAGGAGATCTTGGAGCCCCTTGCACACCCCACAGCCACTCACCCCACAGGTTTGGGATGGCTCTGTCAGGAGGGGGACACCCCACAGCCACCCACCCACCCCAGGGGCTTGGGACAGCCCCATCAGGAGGGGACACCCCACAGCCACTCCAGGGGTTTGGAATGGCCCCATGCCCACCCTGGGTGTGGTTTTGTGGCTCCACACAAATGGGGTTGTTCAGCCTGGAGATGGGAACGTTGCAAGGAGATTTTAGACCCCCTTGCAGTGCCTAAAGGGGAATTCCAGAAAGGTGGGAGAGGGACTTTTTACATGGGCAAACAGTGATGGAGCAAGGGGGATTGGTTTGGAACTAAAAGAAGAGAGATATAGATCAGAAGGGGAGCAGAAAATATTAGGAGGGGATTGTTTCCTGTGAGGGTGGTGAGGCACAGGGTGCCCAGAGCAGCTGTGGCTGCCCCTGGATCTCTGGAAGTGCCCAAGGCCAGGCTGGACAGGACTTGGAGCAGCCTGGGGTAGTAGAAGCTGTTGCTGTCCACGACAGGGGGTGGAATGGGATGATCTTTAAGGCCCCTTCCAATCCAAACCATTGTGGGATTCCGTGATTTCCTCAGCACAGCACATTGCTCATCCCCCCCCAGCAAACAGGAGGAACCCCAGGCAGCTCCACAGGCCACCCCTGTCACCCCTGCCACAATCCCTGGGAAAGGCTGCCAGCTCGACCAGCCCCACCCTGCACAGCTAACTGGGCTTTGGGAGCAGATGGGTTCCCCAAAACACCGCCTGGGAACCCCCTGTCCCTGCTCCCTCTGTGAGCGCAGGGAGTGCGGGCTGTGCAGCCATCCTGCCTTAGCCCATGCTGCCATCTCCCGGCAGCTCCGCGCCTGCAGGGCTGACACAGCGGCTCCTCCCTCCTCCTCCTTCCCTCCAGCCTGGGCCACCTGCCTGAGCTCCTCCCCTGCCAACCCATGCCACCTGCCTGAGCTCCTTCCCTTCTCACCCTGTGCCACCTGCCTGAGCTCCTCCCCTGCCACCCTGTGCCACCTGCCTGAGCTCCTTCCCTTCTCACCCTGGGCCACCCGCCTGAGCTCCTCCCCTTCTCACCCTGGGCCACCCGCCTGAGCTCCTTCCCTCACCCTGTGCCACACACCTGAGCTCCTCCCCTGCCACCCTGGGCCACCTGCCTGAGCTCCTCCCCTGCCACCCTGGGCCACCTGCCTGAGCTCCTCCCCTTCTCACCCTGTGCCACCTGCCTGAGCTCCTTCCCTTCTCACCCTGTGCCACCTGCCTGAGCTCCTCCCCTTCTCACCCCGTGCCACCAGTGCCGCTGTGGGCAGGAGAATGAACCCATGAGCCACACCAAGCACTCCTGGTGGCCCTGGCAGACCCAGGTGACCCAACCATGGTGATCCCCAGGTGACAGCCCTGGCAGCCCCCAGGTGACTCTACCATGGTGATCCCCTGGTGACAGCCCTGGCAGCCCCCAGGTGACCCTACTATGGTGATCCCCAAGTGACCCTGCCATGGTGATGGCAGCCCCAGGTGACCCTGGTGACTCCCTGGTGACAGCCCTGGCAGCCCCAGGTGACTCTACCATGGTGATCCCCAGGTGACCCCACCATGATGATCCTCAGGTGACAGCAGTGGTGACCCTGGTGATCCCCAGGTGACCCTGCCATGGTGATGGCAGCCCCAGGTGACCCAGGTGACCCCCAGGTGACCCTGGTGACCGTACCATGGTGATGCCCAGGCTCCAGATGTCAGATTTGACGCTGTATCCCTTCTGGTTCAGCTCTGGGTTGATTCTCTCCGGCTGCCAACAGACACAAAGGGGGGTGAGGAGCAGCAGGGATGTGCCCAGTGCCCTGCCCATGCCCAGGGAGGGTCTCTCAGGTGCCAGCCCAGCCCCCTTGGCCCACACAGCCCCTTCACCCTCCTGGTGGTGCTGGCTCCCATCCTCACAGGGAGGGCAGGCAGTGAAATGGGGCACAGAAAGTGGCACAGCTGGCACCAAGGGCTGGGCTGGTGGAGCTGCCCTGGCACAGCTGGCACCGAGGGCTGGGCTGGTGGAGCTGCCCTGGCACAGCTGGCACCAAGGGCTGGGCTGGTGGAGCTGCCCTGGCACAGCTGGCACCGAGGGCTGGGCTGGTGGAGCTGCCTGGCACAGCTGGCACCGAGGGCTGACAAGCCTCAGTTCTGCTGAGGTCAAGTGCCCCACAAAGGGTGAATCCTGCACAGCAGCTCCCAGGAGCAGCCCAAGGCACCCAGCCCTGGGTGTTTTTCCTCCCCATGCTAAGCACTGCTGTCCCCACGGGGCAAATGGCAACCAGGCACTGGGGAGCAATTCCAGAACCTTCCCCAAGGTCACAGGCAGGCCAGAGGGCAGCAGGAGGGCATGCCCAGGAGATGTGACCTGAGCCATGAGCCATCAGATCAGATCTGCCTCCCCTCCCAAGGGAATTGTATCCCTTGAATTCAGGGCTACTGTGGCATTCACACTTTCTGGAAAAATCCCCTCACCCAGGATTCTTCTCCTGGGAAGCTGAGAAGCCTCAGAGAAAAAGGAAAACAATAATTATCTGATTGCATCTCCTGTGTTTTGCTCATGTGGAATGTGTTTGGAGATTGTTTACCCACAGGTGATTGTTCCATTGGATTCTGCTGTGAGTTGTTTCCACTCTTTGGCCAATCAGGGCCAAGCTGTGTCAGGACTCTGGAGAGAGTCAGGAATTTTCATTATTATCTTTTCAGCCTTCTGTCTGTATCCTTTCTGTATTCTTTAGTACAGCATTCTTTAATATATTATAGTATTATAAAATAATAAATGAGCCTTCTGAGCACATGGAGTCAGATTCATCACTCCTCCCTGCCACAGGGGTCCCTGAAAACACAAACACAGGCTCCCCAAAGGCATCCCCAGGGTAGGTGCTGCTGCTCCTTCCCCCCAGGCTCCTCTGGCTGCTCCCCAGGCAGCTGCTGCACTTACAGCCATGTAGGGTTTGCATCCTGCATCCATGGTTTTAGCCACAGAGTCAACGAGGTACCCGCTGATCCCAAAATCGCACATTTTCACCTGCCCCTGCGTATTGATCAACACGTTAGAGGGCTTTACATCTGCAAGAAGGAACACAGAGCACAGTCACTGTCACCTGGGGGTGCTGGGCCAAGGCACAGCAGCCACAGAGGGCACGAGGAGCCCAGCAGAGCCCAGCAGGGCCCAGCAGGGCCAGGCGTGCCAAAAGCCACTGGCTGTGCTGTGGGGTGTGCAGTGACAGCCCCGTGGGGCTGGCAGCGTCCTGGCAGTGTCCCTGCACCCACACACCCCATCCCTGAGCCAGGGCAGCAGGAGGTGACTCTGAGTGCCACCAGCACACCCCAGTGCTCAGGGAATGGTCACGGACAGCAGGGAGCTCACAGGGAGCAGCTCCAAGGGGCTGGGCAGGGTGGTTCTATAGGGTGGTTCTATGGGGTGATCACAGGGGTGATTCTGTGCCAGTGATTCTATGGGGTGATCCCATGGGGTGATTCTGTGGGATCATTCTATAGGGTAATTCTGTGAGGTGATCCTGGGGGGTGATTCTATGGGTGTTTCTGTGGGGTGATCATAGGGGTGATTCTATGCAGTGATTCTATGGGGTGATCCTGTGGGGTCATTCTATAGGGTGATCCTATGGGGTGATCCTGTGGGGTGATTCTATGGGGTGATTCTATGGGGTGATTCTATGGGGTGATCCCGTGGGGTCATCCTGTGGGGTCATTCTATAGGGTAATTCTGTGGGGTGATTCTATGGGGCGATCTATGTGGTAATTCTGTGGGATGAACCTATGTGCTGGTCCTGTAGGGTGATCCTGTGAGGTGATCCTATGGGGTGATCCTGTGGGGTGTCTGCAAAGGGCTGGAGCTCTGGCAATGCCCTGTAGGTCTGGAGTCATGCCAGCAAAAGGAAAAACCCACGGGGGAAGGATGTGGGGCAGGAAAGGGTGAAAGGGCTGCAGGGGAAGGAGAGAGCAGCAAACTGAGACAAGGATCAAAGGCTCAGACACCTTTGGGCTCTGGTTTTAAGGACACAAAGCCTGACTGCAGCGTGAGCAGCAGCAGGAGAGTGGGAGCTCCCCACCCCATGGAAATCAGGCCAGATTCTCCTCTCCCTGTTGCTGCCAGATTTGTCTCTTCCCATCGTGGCCACACAAATCCCTGCGTGTTCAGGCTCCTGAGGGCAGCTCTGATCCCCAGCAAAAGGGGAACTGAGGCACCCAGAGATGGCAGGAGGTGACAGCCAGGGGAGCACAGAGGTGTTCTCCTGCAGAGCAGGGAGCTCTCTCTGAGGCTAATCCCAAATGGAATTCCAGCACAGGTGACCCTGCTTTCTCTGGGATGCTCCAAAGGGAGCAAAAGATCCTGAAGATCTGTGCTGAAGATCTGTGCTGAAGATCCTGTGTCTCCACATGATAAAGAATTCAATGGAAGAGCTGCAACACCCTTTGAAGGATGCCAGGAGCTGTGTTTGAGCCCTGCTTATTAGAACCGTGGCTTTACACCTCGTTAACATCTGCTCTCTAATCAGCATCCTGCAACCAGGTATCCAAAATCCCCACCCATCTGTCACTAGGCTGAAATAAGACAATTTTCTCTGGAAATCAAACCAGTGCACACAGAAACCCAGCAGCCAGGAGGGATTTCCACCTCCTGGGAGTGAGACAGAAGCCAGAAACTCTGCCCCAGCCACAGGAAGAATAGAGGCAGTGCCACTGCCAGCTCCAGCTGAACTCTGCTGCTTCCCAGGCACTCACACACTCCCTCCTCCTCAGGACAAATTGAAAAGCACCCTTTAAAAATAAAGGTGTCAAGCAGCCACTGCAGGTTTGTTTCTGAGAGTGTGCACAGCAGCTTTGAGACCCCCCAGAGGGGAAAACATAAGAAGGGTTTAAGGAGGGGATCTATGATTTGATTTGAGGCTGGTTTAGGTGTCAGACTGCTCTGCTGCAAAGGGAAGCTCATGGAAGGGCTGAGGATGGGAGGATGAGGCTGGCAGGGAGATCCCTTGTGGAGTTTTATATATAAAACTTACACACATATATATATAAAACTTTATATATATTACTATATTCTAAAAGCTTAAACTCTAATTTTCCACCCTGTGATGTTACACACTTCTATTCAAACTCCACACCCACAATCCCAGTGCTATAATTTAATTTTGGAAGCCTGCTCCAAGGCCTCACATCAATGCAGTTTTCTCTTGGGGGTCAGAGCCTGGCAGCACAGAAAATCTCAAATTCTCAGCAGTAACCAGGCCTCCAACATCCCCTCCCACTGCACACCAGCACAGAGCCATGGAGAAGGGGCACAAACCTGGGCACAGCCTGCTCCTTGGCTTTCCAAGGTCAGGGAAAAAGGCTGAATTTCACCCAGGTGATGGAGCACACCATGGGTTTAGGGAAACACTGGGAGCAGCAGGCAGATTTTAAGGAGCAAACAGCAGCCATCTCCTCTGCCTGGGTTTTGCTGAAGTCATGAGATGCTGGGGAGCATTTCTGCTGTCAAAAGCTGACTTTATCTGGGGTATTTTGGGAGCCCTTGCCAGGCTGAGAGCAGGGCAGGGTGTGCCTGGCACTCACCTCGGTGGATCACAGAGAGCTTGCTGTGGAGATGTTCTAGTGCTTTTACAATCTGAAACAACAAACCCAGAGTCAGTCCCAGCTGGCAGCACCACGAGGAGGAGGAGGAAATGATACCTGGCTTCACCCCCAGACCTGCCAGGAGGGCAGGAAAACCACATCCCCCAGGAGTCCTACACCCTGCCAGCAGCCTGAGGGTTGGTGGGTGCCCAGGACCTTCCTGAGGGCTCCAGGACCTCAGTGAGAAGGGAAAGGAGCTGCAGGAGCCTCCCCAAACCGCCCACTGGGCCAACTCTCCATCCTGGGTGTGGATGGGCACATTCATGGCTTGTAAACCTCCAACATGTGTGTGGATGGGCACATTTATGGATTATAAACCATAAAGGAGCTGCAGGAGCCTCCCCACACCTCACACTGGGCCAGCTCTCCATCATGTGTGTGGATGGGCACATTTATGGATTATAAACCATGAAGGAGCTGCAGGAGCTCCCCCAAATCTCACACTGGTTCAGCTCTCCATCCTGTCTGTGGATGAGCACATTTATGGATTATAAACCTCCAACATGTGTGTGGATGAGCACATTTATGGATTATAATCCATAAAGGAGCTGCAGGAGCTTCCCCACACCTCACACTGGGCCAGCTCTCCATCATGTCTGTGGATGGGCACATTCAGAGCTGCAGGAGCCTCCCCAAACCTCACACTGGGCACATTCATGGCTTATAAACCATAAAGGAGCTGCAGGAGCTCCCCCAAATCTCACACTGGTTCAGCTCTCCATCATTTGGGTGGATGAGCACATTTATGGATTATAAACCATGAAGGAGCTGCAGGAGCTTCCCCAAACCTCACACTGGCACAGCTCTCCATTATTTGTGTGGATGGGCACATTCATGGATTATAAACCATGAAGGAGCTTCAGGAGCCTCCCCACACCTCACACTGGCACAGCTCTCATTATTTGTGTGGATGGGCACATTCATGGCTTGTAAACCATAAAGGAGCTTCAGGAGCCTCCCCACACCTCACACTGGGCCAGCTCTCCATCCTGTGTGTGGATGAGCACATTTATGGATTATAAACCATGAAGGAGCTGCAGGAGCCTCCCCACACCTCACACTGGCACAGCTCTCCATCCTGGGTGTGGATGGGCACATTTATGGCTTACAAATAACATCAGACCAGGCATGGGAATGGCCACATGGGCTGGTACATGGACCAGCCTCCTCCTGGTGCCCACAGAGCAGGGAGCTCAGCTCAGGCAGGGCCTGGCTTAGAGGAGAAACCCCTTTCCCTGCCCTCCTCACCCTGCTGCTACTCACAGAGACCGCGATTTTCCCCAGGATGTCCTCGGGGATCGTCAGGCCTTTGTCAATGACGTGTTTGTAGAATTTGTCCAGTGAGGTATCCATGAGCTCCATGCAAATCCACACATCTCCCTGCAGAGTAAAGCAAGCAGATACCCAGAGATTTGAACAAAACATCTTTCCTTTCCTATTCCTTCCTTTCTTTCCCTTTCCTTGAAATTTCCTTCCCTTTCCTTGAAATTCCCTTCCCTTCCCCCTTTCCCTTTTTTTGTTTTTTTAAACCCATTCAAAGCTGTCCTGGGCTCTCTTTTCCCTGCTCTGGAATTCAGTGCTGCCGTGCACATTCCCTACCATTTAGGGCATCCCCTTCCCAAAGCAGAGCCACGGTGATTTAGGAGCCCAGAAAATTATCAGGAACTGAGGTTCCCAATGCCCAGCCAGGAAAAGCTCAGCTCTGCAGAGCTGTGCTTCAAGCTCTTCAAAAAATCCTCCTTTTCACGTGGATGAAACCAAGCCAGGGCAATTTTAACACTATGGGACCAGGCTGTCCCAAAACCACAGTGCCACATCCTTAGGCCAGGACTAAAACCTCCATGTCTAGGTGGAGATTAAACCCCTGGGAGCTGCAGGAAGTGCAGAGAAGTGGGAGCTGAGCCCCAGGAAGCCTCACCTCTCTGAAGAGTGCCCCGTAAAAGGTGACAGTGAAGGGACAATCCACTGTCCTCATGGAGATGTCCAGGTCCATCAGCAGCCTCTTCTGCTCCTGGCTGTTCACCGTGGCTCGGATGCGCTGCAGGACACAGCAGCTCAGGCTGGCTGCCCCAGGGCCTGGCACCACACCTGAACACCCCCAGCACCCCTTGTGCCTTGTGCCACCCCTCTGCCACCACTTTGTCACAGGCACGTCCCCAGCCCAGCACCCATGAGGTGTTCACAAGGATGTTTATGGGTCTGATCTGTCACATTCACATTTTCTGAAAAATCCCTTCGCCCAGGATTTTTATCCTGGGAAACTCCTCGGAGCAAAAGGAAACCAATTCTGATCTCATTTGATTCTCCTGTGTTTTGCTCCTTTGGAATGGGTTTGGAGATTGTTTACCCACAGGTGATTGTTCCATTGCATTCTGCTGGGAGTTGTTTTCACTCTTTGGCCAATCAGGGCCAAGCTGTGTCAGGACTCTGGAGAGAGTCAGGAGTTTTCATTATTATCTTTTTAGCCTTCTGTCTGTATCCTTTCTGTATTCTTTAGTATAGTTCAGTATAGTATTCTTTAATATAATATAGCATCATAAAATAACAAATTAACCTTCTCAGAACATAAAGTCAGATGAATGATTCCTTCCTGCCATGAGGGTCCCTGCAAATACAATATTGACCCAATCCTCCAACATTTTGTCTTATGGACTCATGCTGCAGTGTGAGCTTTCTTAGCCAATCATGTTATGAGACACCAGCCTACAGTACTGCATTCTAAACTCCTTGTTCACCTTTGTAGCTACTTTTATTTTTTTCTGTATCTAGGATGGTCAGGATGGATGGAGATGAGAGATCTCTGCAGCCTGGTCATGGAATTTGGGATTTATTGCAAAGGGCCTGGGTGCAGGGCCCTGCTGGGAGCTGCCAGCCACAGCTCAGAGCAGTAAAGAGAGAGGGAGAGAGAGGTAAAGAGAGTGGTAAAGAGAATGAGAGAGCGAGGTTCCTGTTACAATACAATAAATCTTCTTCTGGTTGTGGAACTGGGGGTTTATTGCAATGGCCCAAGTGCAGGGCCCTACTGGGAGCTGCCAGCACAGCTCAGAGCAGGACTGAGAGAAGAGAGGGGGAGAGGGGATGAGAGGATGAGAGGGTAAGAGAGCGAGGTTCCTGCTAAAATACAATAAATCTTCTTCTGTGTTGAATATTCCAATTCTTACTAACCAATCTAGTCCAAGACACAAATCCTACAGCATTTACATACAGCCTATAAGAATCATTCCATTACCATACTGTGTTACATTTTAAACCCTAAAAACTCCTCTTTGGGCCCCTTCTGCCAAGCTGTAGGGTCTGCTCTGACCCTTGGGCCTGTCTGCAAGCAGAGGCTGCTGTTCCATCAAAAGGGGATCACCTTCAGCTGGCCACACCATTGTTTTCCAGTTGTTCAGTAACTGAGGGATCTCAAAGCTTGCTTTCATTTCAATCTCGCTTATAATTCCATATTCTCCAAATCTTTTGCCAGACAATCATATTGATAAGGCTTTCCTGTTTCATCTTGCCCATCACCCCAGCCCCCAGAAGGGCAGAATGCCCCAGCTCAGGGTACCTTCACTGCCATGATCTGCCCGCTGGGCATGTGCCGCATCTTCTCCACCACGCCGTACGCGCCCCGGCCCAGCTCCGAGATGGGCTCCAGGTCATCGGCCTTCACCTCAAAGTTCTGGGGGACACAAGGCAGCAGAGCCCTGAGGGTTTGTGCTGTGCTCTGACCCCCAGTGCAGCCCTGCAGCCCCCCCAGTGCAGCCCTGCAGCCCCAGCAGTGCAGCCCTGCAGCCCCCAGTGCAGCCCTGCAGCCCCCCCAGTGCAGCCCTGCTGTCCCCCCAGTGCAGCCCTGCTGTCCCTCAGTGCAGCCCTGCAGCCCCCCCAGTGCAGCCCTGCAGCCCCCAGTGCAGCCCTGCAGCCCCCCCAGTGCAGCCCTGCTGTCCCCCCAGTGCAGCCCTGCTGTCCCTCAGTGCAGCCCTGCAGCCCCCCCAGTGCAGCCCTGCTGTCCCCCAGTGCAGCCCTGCCTGGCACATCCTCCCCCTGCTGTGCATCTCCTCCCCAGCTTGGGAGTTTCTACAGATATAAATTATATATATTATATATAAATAAAAATAAAAATAAAAATAAATAAATATATATATATATAATAAATAATAAAATAGTAAATAATAGTCAATATAGTTATATAATTTATATAATATACATTTATACTTTATATTTATATTTATATTCATATTTATATTCATATTTATTTATTTTATACCTATATAGTTTAAATAATATTTAATAGATAAATTATATATTTTACATACAGATTATAAATAATGAAATAATAAAAAATAATATTCATTATAGTTATGTATAACATATAGTATACAATATTTTTATATAACTTTATATTTTATTTATTTATTTTATTTATTTATTTTATATTTATATATTTTAAATATTATAGTATTAGATATATAAATTATAGTATATAGATTACATAGATATTATATAAATAATAAAATATTCAATATAGTTATATAATTTATATATCTATATATTTTATATTGATATTATATTTATATCTCTTAAATAATATAATATTTAATAGATAAATTATAAATATTACATATAGTTTATAAATAATAAAATAAAAATAATATTCATTATCATTATATATCATTTATATATTTTTGTTATAATTTTATATTTTATTTATTTTATATTTACACATTTTAAATAATATGCTATTAAATAGATAAATTATAGTATATAGATTACATAGATATTATATAAATAATAAAATACTATATTTCTATATCTTAAATAATAGATTTAATAGATAAATTGTATATCATACATATAAAGATATTTTTTTAAATATACAATTAACAAATAAATAAAGAAATATAAATAAATATTTATATTTATATTTATATTTATATTTATATTTATATTTATATTTGTATTTATCTGTATATGTATATCTATATAAATAAAAAGATAATGCAGGGCAATCAGCCAGCACCATGGTGGCCACAGGGCTCGGAGGGGACATTGCTGATGGGCCGGTGTCACAACACCCCAGTCCCAGCAGGGGAAGGGTGGGAGGGACCTCGCTGGGGCCCCCTGGTCCCTCAGTGCTGCGGAGCATCCTGGGCAGGGCTGGCACGGCAGGGCCATTCCTTCCTGTTGGAGCAGGAATTGGCTCTGCCCCTCTGCTGCACCCTGTTTCCACCTCCCAGCCTCTGCTCCAAACACAAAACCCAAAATGAAAGGAAAGCCTCCAAAATCAGGCATTTCAAACCGTTACTGGGTTAGAATTTCACTGCATAAATTACCCCACTGACACCAAGGCCTATCTTTTGCATATTTATTGTCCAGCTTTAAAAGTGCTTTTTTTTTTTTGAATTCTGCTCTGCCTTTTCCTCCTATCAAAATCACTGTCCTGGGGTTTGTTTTTTTCCCTGATATATTTTTTATTCCAGGTGGATTGGTTTCCATGCTGCCACAATAATTTCCTTCCAGGGCAGGAACATCCACCCTGAGCTCAACTCCTGGAGGAGATGACCTTCAACATCAGCAAAGAGAAATATTTTGGGTGAAGGCTTTCAACCAGCAAAGGAACTGCAGAGGAGAGTAAAACAACCCTGTTAGCAACCCCCTTGCTGGATAATGGTCATTTCCAGGGGATTAGCTGCACCTCAGTGCAGCAAGGAAGGAATTTCCACGGTGGAAAATATGCAGGGAGCCCACGTGCCAGGGGAGGCAGAGGGTGATGCTGGGCAGTGCCAAGCTCCAGCTCCCACCCACACAGCCCTGCCTGAGGAGCACAAAAACCAGGGGTCACTTTGGTATTTCTGCCTGCACGTGGCTCACAAACCCCCAGAGCTCAGGAGCTCCCAGGCTGGAGCTTCTCAGCTTTTATTCCTCCAGCAGCTGCTTTTTTTTTCAGGTAAAATGGGCTTTTAATGCTAATTATAACATTATAATGTTAATTATAACAATTATTAACATTATAATGTTAATTATAATATTATAATATTATAATGTTTTATATATATAAATTATATGTTAAAATATATCAATTATAATTTTAATTATGTATAATATAAATATAAATATAAATATAAATATAAATATAAATATAAATATAAATATAAATATAAATATGATATATATAAGTTATATGTTAAAATATAGAAATTATAATGTTAATTATATATATGAATAAATTATATAAAATATAAATATTATTTATATAAAAATATATGTTAACATAGATAAATTATAATGTTAATTATATATATAAATAAATTATATATAAATATAAATATTTTATTATATATATATAAATATTTATATATATATATATATATATATATATATATATATATATATATATATATATAATATGTTAACATATATAAATTATAACGTTATTTATAATTTTCTGCCCTTTCTGCGGGGTTGAAGTGAAGCAAAGCACAAGCAGCCAGCCCAGGATGGTCTCTGGTCCCAGAGGTCTCTCACTCTTACCTCCTCACCAATAGAGATGCAGGCTTTGGAGTCCAGATCTCTGGGTGGCCTGCATGAAAAAGAAAGGAAAAAGATTTGAAATATTCCCTACAAAGATCAATTTTCCCTCAGTGACTAAATCCAGCCCCCAAACCATCCCCTCACACCTTCCCTGCAGCCCTGAGCAGCCTCCTGGCTCTGCAGGATCAGCAGATCCCCAAAGTCACCCCAAAAAAAGGGGGAAAAAAGCAACTGGAGTTGGCATTTCTCACACCCAGCCTGCCCCCGCAGGATCCCAGAGGGATTCACTGTGAAATCCAGGCAAGCACCAAATCCCTGCCAGCCTGTAGGAAAAGTGCATTAAATGGGCAGGAGCATCCAAAGCTGCTGTAAATCATCGCCTCAGTGACACAGCACGGGCTGACAGGCTAAAAACACTCAAACCACAGAAGCAAAGAAAGCCAGGCAGGCTGGGGATGCACAAGGGGCACTAAAACCAGAGGGATTCCCTCTGCAAGGCTGAGCAGGGAAGGGCATGAGTTTCATGCCTTGACCAAATGCCTGCTGCTCAAACTGGTGCCAAAGAGCCACACCAGTGGAAACTGGGGGCTCATTCTGGCTTTTAACTTTTTCTTTTTTTATCTTTTTCTTCTGCTCTTTATCTTTTTATCTTTTACTGCCTCGTCCAGCAGCACAAGAGACTGAATGATGGGGCTGAGACCCGCTGGGAAATGCAAGGGCTGAGAAATTGTCACAGAATCCCAGAATGGTTTGGGTTGGAAGGGACCTTAAATGTCATTTAATTCCACTCCCTGCCATGGGTAGGGACAACTTCCACCATCCCAGGGTGCTCCAAGCTCCATCCAAGTGCCAGCCAAGGCTGGAGGGCAGCTGGGCTTCGTGGTTTGCTTTTCATTCTGCCCCAGCACTTGCAGACTTACGTGGAGCTTGTCTGTGGTTGCTCAAATGCTTCTTTAGGAATTTTCAGCCCAGGGTTTCTCTTCTTGCCTGTAAAACAAGAAAGAGGCAGAGTTAAAGAAAGGCACTCTTTGGTGGTTGTTGTTGTTTGGGATGATTTGTTTGGGGTTAATTTGCAAAACACAGCTTGTCTGTATTTGTTGAGCTCATTTAACAGAAATGCCCAGCCAGGCTGGTGGGGCAGACTCAGGGCACAGAGTTCAAACAGAAAGTGCCTTTGTTCAGCAGGGTTTCATTAAAACCTGTGAGCTCTGCCTGCCAACTTGGTCCAGAAAACAGGCAAGAGCTCTGGCAAAGGCAGGCCAGGAGAACATGCAAAGGGAAAGGTATTTCTGCTCCTACCCACAGAGGAACCCTTCAAACACTTCTCAGATTTAAAACCATTCCAGATACAGAACTTCAAACCCTGGCAGGATGAAACATCTTCTGAAAATTGCATCTGAAAGTGCAGATTGTGATTCTGTTTAACTGCACCTTTCATCTCCTGGTCACTACAGTTATGCAAACCCAGCAAAAATAAAGGAGAATTCAAGTTTGGAGGCTTCAAAGCCATTTGTTTCTATTCCCACTGACCAGCCAAGTTTTCTGAGCTGAGAAACACAAGAAGCCTTTTATGACTGCACAGATCCAGCCCCTGGGAGAAAACAACCTGGAAACATCACTCATGGCACCAAACCCCAAGGGAAACATCTGCCTGCTTGCCTGGGTGATAAAATCCCCCAAAAAGCACAAGCATCTTACTGAGGTATTCAGGATTTTTAATCTAACCATTTCTATTAATTACTCTTATTTTTTTTTAAGCACGAGTTTTACTCTCTGTCCCAACCCTCCCTCTCAAACTTCACCTATAATTTGGCCTATCCCCCCCCAAAAAGGCACAATTTAATTGAGGTATTCAGCATTTTTAATCCAACCATTTCTATTAATTAATCTTTTTTTAAGCAGGATTTCCACTCTGTTCCCAACCCTCTCTCTCAAACTTCACCTATAATTTGGTCCATCCATATACTCGACCTATAATTTGTTCCACCCCCCCCAAAAATGGCACAAGCATCTAATTGAGGTATGCAGCACTTTAATCTAACCATTTCTATTAATTACTCTTTTATTTAAGCAGGATTTTCCCTCTCTGTTCCCAATCCTCTCTCTCAAAGTTCACCTATACATGTCTGAATTTGTTTTTCCTTTTGACACATCAATAGATGCCTGTGCATCCCAGTGCCAGAGGGGTGCTGGATCAAAGGGCAGCAACCAGGATGGAAAATGACCTGTATGAATCAATTAATCAATTCAGATTAGCTTTTTTTTTTTTAGAGTTTTGGTTTTGGGTTGTTTTGTTGCTGTTGCTGTGGTTGCGGGTTTTTTTATTTTGTTTTTGTTTGGGTTTTTTTTAAAGATTTTTTGTTGTTGTTTGGGTTTGGGGTTTTGGTGGAGGGTTGTTTTTTTGTTTTTTTTTCAATTTTAGTGGGTTTTTTGGTGTTTTTTAGTAATTTTTTTCTTCATCTGCTCCAAAAAATGGACAAAATTTGACAAAGTCAAAATAAAAGCAGCAAGGTCATGGAGAGCACAAAGCACAGCTCTTGAGCTTTCCCAAAAAGTAAAAGCTGGTGTGTAAGGAAGCAAAAACTGCTCTAAAAACCAGTGAGGGAATTCCTACAGTGAGCAGAGCTGCTCTTTGACCCCTTTCCTTCCAGTTTCTTGGTTGTATCCAAGAGGCAGAAGTGAGGAGCAAACCCTGCTGTGCTGGTGCTCCAGATTCCCTCTCCTGCCCAAGCTGTGCCAGGTGCACCTCAGATCTGTGGGATATTTCATGGGAGAGCTGTTCTGGATGCTGGTATGTTATCCTGAAAGAGGAATCTCAAAAATAAAAGTCTGGCAGTGCAGGCCAATGTGGTTTGAACATTGAAGATCTGCAGCAAATTTTTATTCTGTTGAGTTTTCATTTCAGGATGAGTGGGACTCTTTGGAATGGGACTCTTTGAAATGAGAGACTCTTTGGAATGGGACTCTTTGGAATGGGACTCTGGGTAGAAAATTTGGGATTTTTTGCCCTCCTTGGGTTGTGTTGGAATTTAGGGTTGGGAAGCCAAAGCACTGTTGGGGAGCCACGTTGATTTCTAGAGTTCTCTGGTGCTGGGTGCTCCAGATTCCCTCTCCTGCCCAAGCTGTGCCAGGAGCACCTCAGATCTGTGGGATATTTCATGGGAGAGCTGTTCTGGATGCTGGCACCTTATCCAAAAAAAGGAATCTCAAAAATAAAGGTCTGGCAGTGCAGGCCAATGTGGTTTCAACACTGAAGATTTTCAGCAAAGTTTTATTCTGTTGAGTTTTCCATTCAGGATGAGTGGGACTCTTTGGAATGGGACTCTGGCTGGAAAATTTGGGGTTTTTTGCCCTTCCTGGCTTCTGGTGGGGTTTTGGGTTCTGCTCATTCTGGGCTTCACCACCTTCACCTACACAGTCACGGACGTGCTGAGGAGCATAGCCCAGGAGTGAAATCCTGCAAAGACCAAATTTTAGTGGGGATTTTGGGGTGATTTGGGCTCTTTGAGGGGGCATCTTGGGGTTTGGCCCTTCCTGGGTCATGGTGGGGATCGAGGAACCATTTTGGGTTGTAGAGTTCTCCTCCATCTGTGGTTTGAACATTGAAGATCTTCAGCAAATTTTTATTCTGTTGAGTTTTCATTTCAGGATGAATTCTCTTTGGAATGGGACTCTTTGGAATGGGACTCTGGGTGGAAAATTTGGGATTTTTTGCCCTTCTTGGGTTGTGTTGGAATTTAGGGTTGGGAGGCCAAAGCATTGTTGGGGACCCACATTGATTTCTAGAGTTCTCTGGTGCTGGGTGCTCCAGATTCCCTCTCCTGCCCAAGCTGTGCCAGGTGCACCTCAGATCTGTGGCATGTTCAATGGGAGAGCTGTTCTGGATGCTGGTACATTATCCTAAAAAAGGAATCTCAAAAATACAGGTCTGGCAGTGCAGGAAAACAAATTCCCTGCAAACAAATTCCCTGCAAACCAATTCCCTGCTCCTCCGGCCTTTCCCAAGCTGCCATCCCAGCCTCTCTCTGCATCCTCAAGGAAATGAGACAGGCACAGGAAAAGCATGTTCAAACTGATTTTGCAGAGGAAAAGAAGACACAAAAAATCCACCAAACTGCCTGTGGAGGAACTAACTGCTTCTTTTAGGGCTGAACTGTCCCTGTGAACACTCAGCAGCTCCTCCTGGCAAACCCCAAGGATTCACTCTGCTGCAGTCACACTGGCACGACCGAAATCAAACAAGAAACGGGCACAAATTTGCTCTGTTATTCACTTTGTTCCATTTATCCTTCAAGGCTTTGCTTGCACTACCCTGTGTGCTGTCCCCAGGCTCAGGAACCTGCTGTGGGAGGGAGGGAGAAAATGAATCCACTGGGAATTTTGACTTGAACTGCACCCAGAACAGGTTGTGCAGTGTTGAATCTTATCTTGGTTCACGGGTGGTGTCAGCAGAACCAGGGAGCAAAAAGCCAAACCCAAATAAACACCAAAAGCCTTTCCTCCTAGGGAAATAAAATCTGCATCTTGGGGAGTTTATTTTCCTTGTCTCTTCTTCACAGAATACAATATTTTGAAACTTTGCCATTTTTTTTGAAGCACAATCTGTCCGTGCCTCGGAGCTGCCAAGGCACAGGCAGAATTTACCATTCTTTGGGGTTTTCTTTTCAAGAAAGAAGAAAGCAACAACAGCAGCTCGAGTAAGACGTGGATTTCATGATGGCAGCAGGAGGAGGGATGGGAAATGGGAATTGCCATGGCCAGGATCTGCACCTGCAGCAGCCAGAGGTGTGTGGACGGTGGGGGCTGTGCTGACTTAATGGTTATTGAATGAATCCTGGGCTGAAATCAGGCGATTTCATGGCTTTTAACTGGATCAGGCCAAATTTCTGAGCTCCTTTTGTTCCAACATGCAAAGCACTGGTCCCTCCAAGCCTCTGGGGCCAAGGTCTGTGAGTGGTTTGCAGGAAGCACCAGCAATCCTGAGCATGGCGCTGCTTTAAACCCAAAATCAGCAGCAGAGCCACCCCAGCAGGCTGCAGGGGGATGCAGGAACCTGGATCCCCCTTCACTCCAGAACTCAGGAGTCCAGCTCACACCAATGACTTTCTCCCCCAACACAAACACACTTAAAAGGCTTTAAAAAAAAAAAAAAAAAAAAAGGAAAAGAATATTTGGAAGTCTGAAGATCAGTTCTGTTCAACAGGAACTGCCAAGCAAGTGTCTCTGTGTCAAAATAAAATCCTCCAGTTTGCCAGAGCAGACTCAGCTTGGGGAGCATTAAAATCATCTGCACAGGAGCTCCAAATGCGGGGGCAGCTTAATAACACACAAAATGGGATGGTACCTGTTCCATGCACCAGAAAACCAGTATTTTCAAGAGTGTTTTTGTGAATCATGACTATTTTTAGCTTTGTTTCCTGGACAAAACCACCATGTGTGTTTATCTGTGCTGCCTGTGGCCCCTCTCAGCCCCACCTGACACAGAAACTGCGCTTTTGGAGATTGCAAATCTGGGCAAAGCAGGTGGTTCAATAACAGAGTCAGGGACTGAAAGACAAAAGCCACCCATGGCAGGCACCAGGAATCCACACAGGTGCTTCAGACACCAAACAGCAGCACAGGGCTCCAGCCTGGGGCACATCCCAGCAGCGCAGAGGGGTTTTCCTGCAATCCCTGGGGATCTGCAATAAGGAAAGCCCTGGTGAACCACCACACACAGCTCCAAGTCTAAATGTGGCTCCTTCTGCAGAGGGCTCTGCTGGTGGCTCAGCAGATGGGATGGTGCATCTGCTCCCCAGCACCCAGAAAAACATGAATTTTCTGTGTAAACAAGCCCTGGAGCTTTGCTGGTCCCTGAGCCTTCGAGCTAAAGCTCATTTGAGAGCTCTCCCTGCAATTTGGCACATGGAGACATCCACAAGCACTTGAATCAAAAGCCAAGTTTGAAGAATAATTGAGGGAGAAAGAACCAAGCCTGGTTTGGAGTGATGCTGAGAGACATCTCCAGAATGCAGTCTTGATAAACGAAACTTCCAGGGTATCTGTGACATTAAGCAGAAGCTTAAATCTACTTGCTTTTAGCAAAGAAAACCCCAAAACCTCACAGTAAACACTGAACTGGTGCTGCAGAAGGTGTCACCTTTACAAAGCAAGTTTCCTGGAAATTCTTTCCTGCAAGCTCCCTCTCAGGATGAGAGGAAACAGCCTCAAGCTGTGCTCTGTGCTCTCCATGACCTTGCTGCTTTTATTTTGCTTTTCCTGTGTGGGACTGGGAGCTCCTGGGAGCAGAGAATTGAGGGGTTTTTCCCCAAGTTGTGCCTGGGGAGGTTCAGATTAGAAATAAGGAGGAATTTCTCCAGAAGAGTGGCCAGGGCAGTGGTGGCATCACCACCCCTGAACAGACACGGGGACGTGGTTTAGTGGTGACCTTGGAATGCTGGGTTAATGTTTGGATTCCATGAGCTTGGAGAGCTTCTCCACCCTCAATGATTCCCTGATTTTGGAGTTCTTGTTTGGATTCCAAGCTCTCCATGAGCTTGGAGAGCTTTTCCACCCTCAATGATTCCCTGATTTTGGGGTTCTTGTTTGGATTCCATGAGCTTGGAGCTTCTCCACCCTCAATGATTCCCTGATTTTGGGGTTCTTGTTTGGATTCCATGAGCTTGGAGCTTCTCCACCCTCAATGATTCCCTGATTTTGGGGTTCTTGTTTGGATTCCATGAGCTTGGAGCTTCTCCACCCTCGATGATTCCCTGACTTTGGGGTTCTTGTTTGGATTCCATGAGCTTGGAGCTTCTCCACCCTCAATGATTCCCTGATTTTGGGGTTCTTGTTTGGATTCCAAGCTCTTGTTTGGATTCCAAGCTCTCCATGAGGTTCTTGTTTGGATTCCAAGCTCTCCATGAGCTTGGAGAGCTTTTCCACCCTCAATGATTCCCTGATTTTGGGGTTCTTGTTGGGATTCCATGAGCTTGGAGAGCTTCTCCACCCTCAATGATTCCCTGATTTTGGGGTTCTTGTGTGGATTCCATGTTCTTGTTTGGATTCCAAGCTCTCCATGAGCTTGGAGAGCTTTTCCTTCCCTGATTTTGGGGTTCTTGTCTGGATTCCATGAGCTTGGAGAGCTTTTCCACCCTCGATGATTCCCTGATTTTGGCGTTCTTGTTTGGATTCCATGAGCTTGGAGAGCTTTTCCTTCCCTGATTTTGGGGTTCTTGTTTGGATTCCATGTTCTTGTTTGGATTCCAAGCTCTCCATGAGGTTCTTGTTTGGATTCCAAGCTCTCCATGAGCTTGGAGAGCTTTTCCACCCTCGATGATTCCCTGATTTTGGGGTTCTGATGGCAGCACTTGGCTGCAGCACCCCTGGAAGCTCCTGTGCCCCAGAACTGACCCCGACTGCTCCTGCAGGGCCCAACCAACCCCAAGAACCAAACCAGACCTGAGAGCAAAATTGGGACAGGAAAAAAAACCCTGACTCAATGAGAACACATTAAACACTTCCCTGTGAAGGTCTCAAAGCCAGTTCCTGAGGGAGGGGAGGAAAGCACATTTTCCAAGGGGCTCCTTAACCTCTTCCCACTGACAGAGCACAGGGATGGGTGCTTTAACCCCCCTCAATTAAACAGCAATATTTAATTGAAAAAGGAAACTTCAGAATTTCAGTGAAAAGAGCAGAGAATAACAAAGAAAGGGAGGACAGAAGAATTTGCTGCCCACATGGGCTGTAACAGAAAATAAACTTTGACTTCAGAAGGAAAATCCCAGTCTCCAGACTTTTCACTGCAGTCAAAAACTTTTTATGATATAATCCAAAATAAATGGTTCCTTGCCACAAAAAGCTCCTGTTTCCTTCAAAGGATATTAACTAGTTCTGTCTTCACCACAATTTATTATTAAAAATGTGTTCAATAGCCATGTAGCAACATTTCCTTTCAAGCAACACTCTTAGTCATAGAACTTGCTGGTAAAATTTCACAGGCAGGAAATGCCTCTTTCTCCCATTTTTTAGGAGATAAAAGTGGCTCATTTATGATTCCTGTCTCTCCCAAGGATTTTTTGTGTGATTTCTTGGAAGGTTTTGAAAGCTAAATGATCTGCTTTTCCCCTATCAGCTGCAGTCTCTGTGTGAGCAAACTCCCACCTCAAAAACAAGGGCAAACTGGGAATGTTTGGTGGGTTTCCATGGAAGAAAAGTGAATTTTGGCAGCTCCCAAGGCTCCACAACCCAAGTCTGACCTGATCCTGAAGCGCCACTTTGCAGAGGGACAGGACCCACGGCCATGGCTGAGGTGCAAAACTCCCAACCCAGATGGTTCTGGCAAAACCAAGGAATTAAGAATATTTCATTTGTGTCCCAGCCACCCTGGAGATGCTGAGCAGGAGGAAGTTCCTCATGCAAAGCCTTGGTGTGCAAGTGCAAGGGGCTTCTTTTATCCACAGCTCTGCTCCAGCCCACATTTCAACAACAATGGTGGGTTGGGTGCTGCCAAAGAGAACTTTAAGCCTTGCAGGACACCTGGAAATACCCAAATCTCTGAGAAATTCACTTGTGAACCCTCCTGGACACAAACACTGAGATATCTCAAAGCAGCACCCAGGACAGAGCAGGGTCACCATGAGCAACTGCTGCTGTAGGTGTAGCAACCTTGTATTTAAATATATTTTGACAAAACGAACAAAGAAGTGAAAAAAATATTTTTAGCAAGTATTACAAATCATCTCGTGGGTTCATTATTTATATTTGTGAGTTCTTGTGGCTGTTTCTCAGAGCATCCTGGCACAGCTGAGGGCTGGGGATGTCCTGTCTGTCACCTGCCCCAGCTCATCACCACTGCCCAGTGCTCAAGGCTTGAAGCCTTCAATCCTGCCCAGGTCTCTCCCCCAAGGAATTCAATTCTTCCCCCACACGTGGGGACATCCCAGGCCAGTGTGAGAGGAGCATTCCTGGTGTCCCCGGGGTCAGACCCTGCCCACTCCTGACTAAACAAGGGCCACGAGCACAGCCCGGGGCTCCCTGCGAGCTGAAAAATGAAAACACACACAGAGATGACAAAGTCTCCTCTCAGTGAGTGGGCCTGAGGAGAAGCCCTGCTGCTGGAGCAGTACCAGGGCTCCTGCTGGCTCCACTCCAGCTGAAATGGAAACCCAGCCCTCCCAGAGAACAAAGAAGGGGAACATCCCTCAAGCAGCCACTTGTGGTGGGTTTTGGGCTACAAAACCCTGGTGGCCACATCCCCACGTGTCACCTCCACAGTGATTTCTGCACCACCACCTTCCTCCCACAGGCTCCAAAGAGGTGAAACCCGCTGAAATTTGTGGATGGATTTTGGATTTAAATGCCTTTGGGATGGAGCTGCAGGTGACAGGGAGGGGGGTGCTGGTGACAGTGGTTTGGTGACCGTGGTGGGGAGGCACAAGCTTAAAATCCACTTTCTTTTAGCAAAGAAAACCCCAAAACCCCACAGTAAATACTGAACTGGTGCTGAAGAAGGTGCCACCTTTACAAAGCCTTTCCTGCAGGTTCCATCTCAGGATGAGAGGAAACAGCCCCAAGCTGTGCCTGGGAAGGTTCAGATTAGAAAGTTCCCTCACCCCTTCTGCCCCTCTGGCTGGGTTGTGTGCCTTGGCAACATTCTGGTAAAGGTGCCTAAATGCCCTTTGTGCCAGGGACAGGCTGGGTGAGTGGCTGAGCTGTGCCCACCATCCAGTTTGTAAATGCAGAGTTTTAGCCAAGCCCCAATTTCTGGAGAAAACCAAAATCCAGGTGTTCATGTAAGCACCAATGATACAGAAAAGTGGGTCTGAAAATCTGGTTTAGGACCCCTCATTAAGCCACAAAAAGAATTTAATATGTAAGAGACGTTTAAAAGCTGTAGAAGTTTCCAGCAAAAAGCCAAGGGACGGGATGAGGTGGATTTGTGCTTTATTTTTCTCTTTGAAACCTGAGGGAGCTGCTTTCCCTTAGCCCTGCCAGAAAGTGGCCAAGTGCCACTGGCTGCTCCTCCACCACTGCAGCTGGATGTGCTGGAAGCCAATGGAGATGGCCCAGGGATGGTGGTGCAGGACAGGGACATTCCCCACACCTCCTTTATCTGTGCCTTGCCTCGTGGCTGTTTGCAGCAGCTCCTTGGAAACAGCAAAACTGAGATGTGTTTCCTTAACAACACTTCTGGGCTGCAGGGGAATGGAGCTGAACCTGCCACGCTCCTGGGGCTGAGGTGGCTCCCAGCTCCAGCCTCTCCTCCTCTGCTCTGGGTGCCACGGAGCTGCTGGCACATCCAGCCCTGAGCACCAGCCCCACGGGGTCCACACTGCAACTCACACCTTAGTGCATGAAATAAAGCATTATTTATTTTCCTTTCTGTCTTTAGGAGTCATAGTTTGGGTCAGGCAGCAGGGAAGGCAGGAGCACTTTCATGGCTGTGGTGAATTCTTACAAGAGAGTGTACCAAGAGCATTTTCATGGCTGTGGTGAATTTTTACAAGAGAGTTTACCAAGAGCATTTTCATGGCTGTGGTGAATTCTTACAAGAGAGTTTACCAAGAGCACTTTCATGGCTGTGGTGAATTCTTACGTGCACCAAGAGAGCACAGCAGGAAACCCTGGCACACCACAGGAGCAGAGGATGCTGCACTGGCATCCCAATCCCTGGCATGGCCTGGCATGGCCTGGCACAGCGACCCCACTGACCAGGCACCAGCTGATCCCAAACTCCCCATGACACCATCAGCACCCACAGGCAATGGTGGGGATGCAACTCACTGTCCTGTCCTGAGGGTGGCCATGGCCAGCTCCTGTCTGTGCCCCAGCACCCAGATGTGTCCCAGCATGTGTCTGTGCACCAACATCCAGCTGTGCCCCAGGATCCAGATGTCTCCCAGCATCCAGATGTGCCCCAGCACCCATCCCTGAACCCAACACCCACCCCTGTCCCAGCACCCAGATGTGTCCCAGCACCCATCCATGTCCCCAACACCCAGATGTGTCCCAGCACCCAGATGTGTCCCAGCACCCCTCCATGTCCTCAGCACTCCTGTGTCCCCAGCACCCATCCCTGTCCCAGCACCCATCCATGTCCCAGCACCCAGATGTGTCCCAGCACCCATCCATGTCCCAGCACCCAGATGTGTCCCAGCACCCCTCCATGTCCTCAGCACTCCTGTGTCCCCAGCACCCATCCCTGTCCCAGCACCCCCCTGTCCCAGCATCCAGATATGCACCAGCACCCACATATCCCCAGCACCCACACGTCCCCAGCACCCCCACATCCCCAGCAGCCCTATATGTCCTCAGCACTCCTCCGTGTCCCCAGCACCCATCCATGTCCCCAACACTCACCCATCCCTGCCCCAGCACCCATCCATGTCCCAGCACCCACCTATCCATGTCCCCAACACTCACCCATCCCTGCCCCAGCACCCATCCGTGTCCCTAACAGCCAGATGTGCCCCAGCAGCCACCCCTGTCCCAGCTCCACCCCTTGCCCCAGGCTCTCTCCACCTCAGGGCTGCACTCGCTGCTCTGACTCAGCCCCACAAGCTGTAATAAACTCGGGGCAGGAGAGGCTCCAAACCAAAATAGCAGGGCTGTGCAGGGAGAGGTGAGGTGCACCCGCTGAGCTGGGGCAGCCTTGAGCAGAGCCAGGGTTATTTGTGTCCCTGCTGAGGCACCCACACCGCCCAGACAAAGATCTCCAGCTCTGCTGCCAGGTAAAATCACAAGGTCAGGGCTTGGTGCCTGCCTCAGCCCGGCCTCCAGCAGGAGAAGCTCTGAAGAGCAGCAGAAGAAAACTGGAACTGTTTTGCTGGAACAGGCAGAGCAGGGAGCTCTGCAAGAAGGACTCCAGCAGACTCAATCTGCGGCTCCTGTGGTGCAGACATGAACAGAAATGTCACCAAACTCTGCAAATATCAGGAGCTATTTGCCTGCCTTTCAGCAAGCTCTGTATTTCAGTAATTCCATTTTGAAGGTAATTTCCTGATTGGGGCTAATCTCTTTTACTCTGCCCATTTTCCTCTTAACACACCCTGCAAAAGGGCTGCAGGCTGCTGGGTTACTCCTGACAATACTGAAACCAGAGGATGCCATTTCTCCTTGTTTATCTGCACATTTTGGTTACCAGGGTCTGTCTGTCCCTCTGATAAGAGTGCATTTCCAAATCTCAGAGGAGTTCAGACCCGCTGAGTGCAAAGATAGAGATCAGAGGTGGGACCCTGTGCAAGACATGCCCTGGAGGGGGCTGCAGGGACCCCGGGCAGCTGATACAGCTTTGAGGCAGCTCTGGAACCCCCCACCAAACAGACCTGAGCCCCTCACAGCTCCTGCAGGGAGCTCTGGGATAATCACAGGCTGGAGCAGCCACCCAGCAGGTTTTGTGGGACACCAGCAGCCAGGGCCAGTGTGCAGATGAAGGCTGGTGGAGATGATCCCACAGCTATGGGTGTTTAGGATCCTCTGTGTCCTGGGGAAGTCACTGACACCTCACTGAGCAGTTTCATGGGCTCCCACACTGGCCTGGACATCCCAGCACCACGGACTGCACTTCCCACTGGGCTCTGTCCCATTTCCTCTACCCCATTCCAGTGCTGGCCTGCAAGAAAGGAAAGGGGGGAGAGGAAATGGGGCCCTGAGTGCCCATTTGTACACTCAGGGATCAGCAGAGAGCAGCCACATGATGCTAATGGGGAGGTGACAACAAACAGCTTTGCCAGACAATGGCCCTTCCCAGTTACTGTCCCTTCCCAGTGAATGTCCCTCCCCAGTGACTGTCCCTCCCCAGTTAATGTCCCTCCCCAGTTAATGTCCCTCCCCAGTTAATGTCCCTCCCCAGTGACTGTCCATTCCCAGTTACTGTCCCTCCCCAGTGACTGTCCCTCCCCAGTTACTGTCCCTCCCCAGTGACTGTCCTTCCCCAGTTGCTGTCCCTCCCCAGTTACTGTCCCTCCCCAGTGACTGTCCTTCCCCAGTTGCTGTCCCTCCCCAGTTACTGTCCCTCCCCAGTTGCTGTCCCTCCCCAGCCCAGTCACTTCCAGTCTGTGCAGGGAACAGTGTGGGGCCCCTGGTCCTGTTGCTGCTGAGCTGCTGCCAGCAGTGGTGCTGGCACCTGCAGAGGTGAAGATGAAGATGGGAGGAGGTGGTGCTGCAAGGGATGGAGCACACACAAATTTCAGCCCTAATAGCCCCTGGTCCTGTTGCTGCTGAGCTGCTGCCAGCAGTGGTGCTGGCACCTGCAGAGGTGCCAAGGGCAGCCAGAGCCCTGCCCTGCCACCCTGCCCTGGGTGCCCTGGGTTTATTTCTCCTTACCCAGCCAGCAGCTGCAGAGCAGCCCCAAATCCATGGGTGCTGATGGGACACAGGAGTGCTCTGCTGCCTGCAGCTTTCAGCACAGGCCATGGTAGGTGGGAATGTGAAAATCCCTCTTGCAACACTGTGCTGAACCCAGCTCCAATGGCCTGGGGGAAAGGGCACAGCTCCCCCCAAACCCCTGTGCACACCACAGGCTGGCATCACCACCCTGCAGGAGCAGCACCTGATCCCAGGGAATTCCACCCAAACCTGGGGCAAGGCTGACCCCAGCAGCAGCCCTGGGGATCCCACACAGCCTCCTCCCAGCTGCTACAAGTGGGAATGCTCAGCTCTCTCCTGATTCACCCCAGCTGCTCAAGGGGCTCTGTGAGGAGCAGGCACAGCCTCAGACCCCTGGGATGAAGATGAAGATGGGAGGAGGTGTTGCTGCAAGGGTTGGAGCACCTGGAGGTGCACACACCAATTTCAGCCCTAATAACTCCATCCATGGCCATGGGTGACATGGAGAGCCACAAACATCCCCGTGGGAATGGGATCATCAGTGGCATCACCACCCTGCAGGAGCAGCACCTGATCCCAGGGAATTCCACCCAAACCTGGGGCAAGGCCGACCCCAGCAGCAGCCCTGGGGATCCCACAGGATCCCACACACTCTCCTGCTCAGGAGGAATGCTCAGCTCTCTCCTGATTCACCCCAGCTGCTCAAGGGGCTCTGTGAGGAGCAGGCACAGCCTCAGACCCCTGGGATGAAGATGGGAGGAGATGGTGCTGCAAGGGATGGAGCACCCACAAATTTCAGCCCTAATAACCCCATGCATGGCCATGGGTGACATGGAGAGTCACAAACCCCCCCTGGGAAGGGGCCCACAAGGATCTCACCAACTCCCAGAGCTGCACAAGCCTTGTCTGTGTGTCCCCTCTGCCTGGTGTGTGCAGTGAGGAATTCAGGCTAAACCACCTCTGCTGCTGTGGGCTCTGAGTCACATCCAGCAGAGCAAGGGACTTCCATGGATGAGCATTTCAGCAGCTGCCAAAGGATGCAGCCCACAAAATGCAGAATTCCATCTTTGGCCATCTCCAACAGCCTGACAGGCACCAGGACCAAAGCTTCTCAATCCCTCTCACCTTCCTCTGCTTAAACTTGCTTTTCCCCCCAGCAACTTAACTTCACAGGTGGCCAAAGCCTCCCTTCCACTCCTCCCATCAAACACCCTCAAATCCTAAAAATCACCCACTGCTGCACCACAGGGAAGCTGCAAGGAATCAGGTTCAAGGCTCAGGGAAATTCTAGAAGTATCCTCCTAAAGGACTTGGTTTTCTGCTCCTCGGGGTCACGGGAGCTGGGGCTGCATCCCTGGTGCCTTCCAGCACTGGGATGGCCACATCCTCCTGCTGCTCTGGGAAATACGTGAGGGTGATGGAGATCCCACAGAGCAACAGAGGCCACTGAGCCTCATGGCCTCCCCCTTCCCCTGTACCAGGAGAAATCCCAGCGCTGGAGCTCTGGGCAGGCACTCCCCCAGGCAGCAGCACACCACAAACCATCAATCACACCCCCATTTTCCCTCTGCTGAGAGCTCCCCTGCCTCCCCATCCCAGAGCCTGCTTTCTTCCCTGCTCATCTCAAACCAGGAAATCCACAGGAGCTGCAGGCCAGGGAAGATGTCAGAAAAGAGCCTCCAGCCCTGGCTGGGCTTTTTTCTTTTTAGAAGGAACTTTTCATTTTGCTGCCACTTTGTTTTCAGCCCTCGCCTGTCTTCTTGCAGTGGGAGTTTGCTGGGATCAAAAGTGGAGAAAAGCTTTTGGAATTCACCCTGGGAACAAAAAGGGCTTTTGTGCAGGAGGATTTGGAGGATGAGGCAGCTTTTGCTGCCCTACCTCTGTGTCTGTTTTCCTGTGCCAAAGAGCACCTGGCAGGAGATGGGCACAGCAGGGGCCGGGCTCTGCCAGGCACAGGGGACACCTCCCACACCTCCAGCAGTGCCAAAGCAGCAGATTTAGGCTCCATTGTCACAGACACATTTTATGAAATGCAAACAATGGTTATCTGCTGCTGTGGAATGCAACAGGTGCATCTGGGATTGGTCTCATGTGGTTGTTTTTAATTAATGGCCAATTAAAATCCAGCTGTCTCAGGCTCGCTGGTCAGTCACAAGATTTTATATCATTCCTTTCCTTTCAAACCTTCTGATGAAATCCTTTCTTCTATTCTTTAGTATAGTTTTAATACATCATTTCCTTTTAATATAATATATCTCATAAAAGAATAAATCAGCCTTCTGACACATGGAGTCACAATTCTCATCTCTTCCCTCGTCCTGGGACCCCTGTGAACAGCACCACAGGCAAGTGCTGAGCCTAAAGGGGTCAGGAGGTTTAAACCTGGGAAAAGCAGAAAAGCAGGGCTTGGATATCACAAGGGTGTGATTGGGTCAGGAAGGGCTCACCTGGGGAGCCCCTCTGGGCTGTCACTGTCCCCAGAGGAGCCTGCACAGAGATTTATGCTCCATTGTCACAGACATCTTTAATGAAAAATCCTTTCCTTAGGATTTTTCCTCCTGAGAAGCTGAGAGGCCTCAGAAATGAAATGTAACCAATGGTTATCTGCTGCTGTGGAATGCAACAGGTGCATCTGGGATTGGTCTCATGTGGTTGTTTTTAATTAATGGCCAATCGCAGTCCGGCTGTCTCAGACTCTGGTCAGTCACAAGATTTTATTATCACTCCATTCCTTTCCTTTCAAGCCTTCTGATGAAATCCTTTCTTCTATTCTTTTAGTATAGTTTTAGTATATAATTCTCTTTTAATATGATATATATATCATAAAAGAATAAATCAGCCTTCTGAAACATGGAGTCACAATTCTCATCTCTTCCCTCATCCTGGGACCCCTGTGAACACCACCACAATTCCATGCAGCCCCATTCCCCCCAGGGATGCTTCTGCTCACTGAGCACCTTCCCTGGTTTTTATTCCCTTTTTTTTTATTCCCTATGGGATCCCTGTCCTGGTGCCACCACGCTCCCAGCAGGCTGGAATTAAATCCCACCAGGGTAATGTGAGGTGCAGTTTTATTTCTGTTCCCAGGGGATCCAGGCAGCCACAGGAGCTTTGTTTTACCAAGCACAGATTGGGTTTGTTCAGCATATTGTAAATTTGGGCATTTCAATTGCTCTGCCAGCAGATATCTCCTGCTAATGCCCTGCATGTAAAATTTGGGTGTTAAAATTTTCTGCTCATGAGTAAAGATACCTTGGGATAAAATGGGAGAAAAGTGCCCATTGATTTGGTCATTCTGTGATTTATTAAATATCAATAACTTTGAGAGCCAAATGGGAATACTCATGGAAACAGAGGGATGTGCCACAAGCTATTTCTTTATGGAGCATCTTCACCTTCTGCAGAAGGCCCTGATGAGCAGGAGGGCTGGGTTAATCCATGTGCAGGTCAGGAATTAGGTGGCAACTTTGCCCAGAGCTTTCCTTCATGAGAGGAACACCACAAGACCAGCAGCTCTGGCATGGTGGGAAAGGATCTGCCTCCTTGCATTCTGTCATTGGGAATTCTGGCAAAGCTTCAGCCAAATACTGTGATTAAATTTCGACATGTGAAGGTCAAAGCTTTGATTATCCTGCCTTTGTGCCACACCATCACACAGCTCTCTTGCTATTCTTTAAGGATGCAAGAGCTTACTTGCATAAAGAATCATATTTAATAACTGAGATATAAAAATAAGCAAGTAAGCTCTTTCTTACTTTTCAGTTAGCAATTTTAACCTTTTTTTAAGCAAATTTATAGTTATGACCAGCACAGAGGGGAGGAACCAACTCCAGCTCCCTCTGCTGGCAATGCCTCCAGCAAACCTGGAGGTCCCGCTTTAAAACCACCCAGGAGCACCATTGCTGTGGGAAGCCAGGAGAAATGCAGAAATCCCAGAAAACCAAAGCTGTGACTCCTCTGTGGGCACTTTGAAACACACAGGAGCACCATTGCTGGGGGAGCCAGGGGAACTGCAGGAAACCAAAGCTCTGACCCTTCTATGGGACCTGTTTTAAAACTACCCAGGAGCACCATTGCTGGGGGACACCACGGGAAATGCAGGAAACCAAAGCTGTGACCCCTCTGTGGGGCACTTAAACCCAGAAAATCAAAGCTGTGACTCCTCTGTGGGACATTTAAAACCAGCCAGGAGCACCATTGCTGGGGGAAACCAGGGAAACTGCAGGAAACCAAAGCTCTGACCCTTCTATGGGACCTGTTTTAAAACCAGCCAGGAGCACCATTGCTGGGGGACACCAGGGGAACTGCAGAAAACCCAGAAAATCAAAGCTGTGACTCCTCTGTGGGACATTTAAAAACACCCAGGAACACCATGGCTGGGGGGAAGCCAGGGGAACTGCAGAAAAAACAAAGCTGTGACCCCTCTGTGGGGCACTTTAAAAAAACCACTGCTGGGGGAGCCAGGGGAACTGCAGGAAACCAAAGCTGTGACCCTTCTATGGGACCTGTTTTAAAACCAGCCAGGAGCACCATTGCTGGGGAAGCCATGGGAAATGCAGAAATCCCAGAAAACCAAAGCTGTGACCCCTCTGTGGGGCATTTAAAACACCCAGGAGCACCATTGCTGGGGGACACCATGGGAACTGCAGGAAACCAAAGCTGTGACCCCTCTGTGGGGCATTTAAAACCAGCCAGGAGCACCATTGCTGGGGGACACCAGGGGAAATGCAGGAAACCAAAGCTGTGACCCCTCTGTGGGGCATTTAAAACCATCCAGGAGCACCATTGCTGGGGGAGCCACAGGAAATGCAGGAAACCAAAGCTGTGACCCCTCTGTGGGGCACTTAAAACCACCCAGGAGCACCATTGCTGGGGAAGCCATGGGAAATGCAGGAAACCAAAGCTGTGACCCTTCTATGGGACCTGTTTTAAAACCATCCAGGAGCACCATTGCTGGGGGAGCCACAGGAAATGCAGGAAACCAAAGCTGTGACCCCTCTGTGTCGCACCCTGCAGCTCTGGGCACTGGCCCAGCTCCTGGCAAGGATCTCCCTCCTGTTTGTGGCACTGCCTGCAGCCACCAGGGCTGCTCAGGAGCCCAGGGGCACAGAGAGCCAAGGACTGGAGCTGCTCCAGCAGCAGCAGCAGCAGCTCTGGGTGCTGCTGGCACAGGAGGGAGCTCCAGGAGCTCCAGGCTGAGCAGGGCAAGGTGGATGCAGCTTCCAGGGAAGCTTTTTCAAGTTCAAACCTGTTTAAGCCAGAGGTCAGAGAGCACGACCTGCCAGCCACCTCCTTCACTGGTTTTTCACCCTGCAGCTTGGCTTGGCCCAATCCTGCCTTCCACTCCTCCCAGCACACGCTCTCAAATGCCCTCAAATCCTAAAAACAACCTGAGCTGCAAGGGACCCAGCAGGAACCCTTCAGGATTATCCAGTCCAGCTCCTGGCCCTGCACAGACACCCCAAACCCCACCCTGTCCCTGAGAGCTCTGGCAGCCTCGAGCTGTGCCCACTCCCTGGGGGAAGAACCTGTTCCAAAAATCCATCCCAATGCCCTGACACAGCCCCAGCACTGCCTGTCCCTGTCCCACAGAGCAGAGGCTGGAGCTGCACCCAGGGCTGGAGCTGCAAGTGCTGAGATCTCTCCTCATCCTCCTCCAGGCTGAGGAAGGCACATTTGCTTGTCTGGCACATAAAGAACACGAGGCATTTATCAAGAACAAAAGCCTTTCCCCAGGTTTTATCATGCAGTTTTATCTCAATTTGGAAAACACACTGAAGAAATCCATGACAGCACAGCACTGTGACAGACTTGTGACAGCAACTCTTGTCCTCCCAATAAAGTGACACAAGTGGGCAGGTTTTTTTTTTTTTCCTCTCTGCATATGTCCACATGGATCAAAGCCCACCAGGTCACATCTCTGAAGCAGAAGCTGGAAATACAAAGCTCCCTTTAGGAGCCTTTCTGCCAAAGCCTGCACAGAACTCCTCCCCATGTGAGGTCTGGGGCTGTAGTTTCACTCACACACTCCCAAAAAGGAGACTGCTTCCCATGAGCAGATAAAGCAGAATTGGGGCAAAAGGAAAGCAGAAACAGGGAGAAAAAAGGAACCAAGAGAAGCAGGATGAAATAAATCATCAACACAAATCCATAATGTCCATCCCACTCAGCAACCAGGACAAAATACATCCCAACCTTGTAAATTCTTTTATGGGTGAGCTCAACCCCAACCAAGCACATTCAGTCCCACTGACTCCTGCAGAAGGATTCACATGTTCTGAGTTTACCACGTGCACTTTCAGGATGAAGACATGAAAAAAAATCCTATTTAGCCTCTCCATTAAGAGAAAAGAAAAAAATTATTCAGCCCCTCCAGTTCCAAACAGGGCCCTGCTATGCATCAGCCCTGAGTGAACCTCAGGATTGCTCCTGCTTTTCTGCTGTGGCAATGCCATTTTAAAAAACCCTTTTTAAAAACCTTTTTTAAAGCAAACTGCTGGAAAAGCAGCCCCCCTTGGCAGGAGATGCTCGCACAGGATGGACCCTAAATGAGATTATCCGAGGTAAAGAGAGGCTGGAAGTGCTGGCATTGTTCTGGCTCTGTGCAGGAAGAGCCAGAGGAGAAATTCTCTCCTACTGCAGGAAGCTGTTCCAGCCCCTTATCAGACAGAAAGCTCCTGATTTTTTGCGGGGGAAGCACCAAATGTTTTTGAGGGGAAGGGAAAAAAAAAAAAGAAAGGGAAAAAAAAAAAGGCATGGCTGGCTCTAAAGGGAAAAAAAAAAAAAAGAAAAAAAGAAAAGACATGGCTGGCTCTAAAGGAAAAAAAAGGAATGGCAGGCTCTTGAAAGTCTCTTCTGAATTTACTTGATTTTAAATGTCTGTGTAGAAGACATATTTATTTTCTAGAATTTTAGATCCTGCTGAAAAATTAAAACTCCACTTCCAAGATACATTTTTGTCACAGTGTTCTCCTGCATTTCAAGCTGAACTTGCCTTGGCCAGAGGCTTATTTGTCTCTCCTAAAGTGAACTTCACATTGTATTCTGGATAGCATTTTACATCAACCTTTTACACATATAGACAAAAGCAAAAACATGCACTAAGTGACCTCAAAGCCTCCCAAAATTCTTTCACCAACCCATTTGTTCACTGCACAAAGGTACCTTAAGCATTTCCTGGCTCAATAAATGGCCTGAGGACACGAATGGAGCTGAGGAAGCCTGAGGCGCTGCCCAGCTCAGGTGGCTCTGAGCAAGGGGACATGGCCAGGGCGCATTCCCCTGCTGTCCCCCCACAGGGACATGCACAGGTGCGAGCCCTGGGCTCCTTCCCTCTGCCAAACCATGTGAATTCAGCCCGGTCTCACTTCACAGAATCACAGAATGAACCAGGCTGGAAAAGACCTTTGAGCTCATCAAGCCCAACCCATGACCCAACACCTCCTCATCAACTAAACCATGGCCCTGAGTGACATGTGACATGACAGCGGCCCCACCACCTCCCTGGGCAGGTGATCCCAGTGCCCAATCACCCTCTCAGTGAAGGGTTTTCTTCATTTGTTGCCTCCAGAAATCAACTTGTTTCTCATCATCTCTGAATGCAGCATCTGTGTCACCCTCCCCAGCTGCCAGGGGCTATTCTGGGCTCTCCCTCCAGTCGGGGGCTGCTTTGGGATGTGGGATGTCCTTCCTTGCAATGCACAATCTGCTCTTTTGCTTCATTTATAAAACTGATTGCTTGGCAGGGATCCAAAGATTTCTGTAGATGTGTTCCAGAGTTTTATTAGCAATGAGCAAATTGCTGGTGTCCTTGGGAAAGGTAAGGAAGTCAGAGCCTCTGTTATTTGACTTTATTTTTTTCCAGAGGGTCTCTCCCAAAGGACAATTCCATGTCACAGAACAGAGCTCACTTGCTGCACAAGGACCTGTAGATATGATGGCTGTCTTGGCATATTCCATAGATTCTAAAAAACTTACTGAGATTTTAACTCTGTTCACTATTTTATGCCTTATTTCAGCCCTGTCTCAGCATGGTTTCTCCTGGTAGGTTGTTAAGGGATTGGGGTTTCCATCTCTTAGGAGTTAAAAAGCAGAAAAACACTTTGGAACAGGTCAAAACCCAACAGTATTAGAGCATTGCCTTTCTTCTCCTTTAATAGGCTACTCTGACAGCCCTCTGCTTGTTAAATGAGAGAAAAATCTGTGGGCAAGCAGTGAAGGTCAATCTTGTGGTTTTTGAAAGCATTTAATTAACACAGTTAAGTACCAAGGTCTGCTTGGGAGGGAACTTCTGCATTAACCAGCAGCATCCTTCTCTTCAGAGAAGCAAACCTGCAAGAGGGGACTGAGTGCAGGATTTATCCTCATCTCCCCATCCCAAACCTCAGTGCTGCTCAGATTCTGCTGCAGCAGCTTCCCTGTCCTGCTGCTGCTGCCAAAGCTGTGAGGAAATCATGGTCAGAGCTGTGTCTGCACCTCTGGCCAGACCCTGACCTTCTTCTGCAGGGTTTGGGGTTACCCCCTGAACCCTCAGGGCTGTGCCTTGGACTTCTGCTCCAGGCCTTTTGGTCAAGTGCTTAAACAAATCTACTTTTGGGGTTTTGGCACTTCAATGACAGCATGTAAAGTCCCTGTCTCCTCCTTGAGATGCTCTCAGCTCCTACAGGTGCTCCTCTCCTTGGGATAAAACTAAACATCCCCTATTTGTGCTTCAACCCTGGGCAGTCACATGCACAAACCCCACAGTCCCAGGCTGACAGCTCCCTTCGAAAAGGTCACAGCATCAGCTGCTTGAGAGGAGAAATCAATCCCAGCCCTCACAAAGCCAGACTGGCTTTTATTTCTTCATACTTTTTTTTGCAGCACTGGAGACCCTAATTGCAGGCAATTAAAGCAGCCCTAGGAGAAAGGGGTTGAAATCCAAGCTGGGAAGTGTGGCTCTGACTCCAGCGCTGGAGAGGTGCCCTGCAAGGAGCAGGAGCCGTGCCCAGGGCTGTGCCTGGGGCTCCACAAACCAACCCTGAGGGCAGAGCTGCTGCCAAAAGGACCTTCTGAGCCTGTGTGCCCTGATTTTGGCAGGGATTGTGGCAGGGATTGTGGCAGGGACAGTTCCCCTCCTACCTGCAGGGACTCGAGGCAGTGACTGCAGCGGGCTCTGCCTGGGGCTGCTGCACACCAAAGGCGTGAGAGCACACAGAACAGAGCAAACCCAGGGAAAAATCACCCAATCATGGAATGGGAAGAGGCCTTAAAACTCATCTCACACCTTCCACTGTCCCAGGTTGCTCCAAGCCCTGTCCAACCTGGCCTTGGACACTTCCAGGCAGCCACAGCCTCTGTAGGCACCGTGTGCTTTCTGCATTTTAACTCCTAAGAGATGGAAACCACAATCCCTTAACAACCTACCAGGAGAAACCAGGCTGAGACAAGGAGTTCTTAGCTAAAATAAGGCATAAAATAGTGAATGGAGTTAAAATCTAAGTTTTTTAGGATCTATGGAATATGCCAAGACAACCATCATATCTACAGGTCCTTGTGCCTCACCACCCTCACAGGAAGTAATTTTCTCTTAATATCTAATCCAAACCTACTTTAAAAGGTCAGGAATCAATGCTGGATTTGCCTTTATAAAACAGTCTTTGTCCCTTCCCTTTTGGTTCTTTGGGAAAGGTTTATCTTTGCTGGATTGGGTCTTCCATCACTTTAGAGCACTCAGAACAACAAAAGACTTTTGAGCCATTTTCTATATCTGACCTTGAACTACTGCAGAAGCAATAAACATTCATAGGAGGAATGATACCACAGAGAGGAGCTGTAATTTTTATAACTTGTTGCTTGAGTGTGGAATAAGCCCTGTGAAAAGCCAGGAGTGAGGCAGTCAGGGATCAGCCCCCACTGCAGGAGGAGCACAGGCACAAAAACCACCAGGCCTGGGACTTGCACACAGCAGCCACACCACGCTCTGGGGCCATTTGGCACTGATAAGCATTTTTCATGGAGTGCAATTACATATTTTTGTTTAGAAAAAAAGATTCTCCTTCAAAAGCAGCTCCCAAGTCCGTGCTGATTCAGCCTTCATTAAAGGCCTCTTCTTGCAGACACAGTCAAGTGTTGACTCCTGCACTGATTTTCTATTGCTGCCTTATCTTTGGCATCTCATCTGCAACTTCTGCTGGGGTTTTTCTTTATATTTTTTTTTTTTAATCTGAATGCAGTAAAAGTGGCTTCAGTTCTTCTCACGATTTTTGATCTGCCTGGGTGCAGGCTAAGAAAACCCAGCCTTGATGATAAAATTGCTAAGTAGGCTAACAAAACAGCACCAGCAAGAAACTGGATCAGCTCAGCTCTGTGCAGTTTTCCTGCTAGAGTAGGGGAAAAAAAAAATGCTTTTTCTCTTACAAATCTGAAACCCTACCCCAGCTGCAGAGGTTGTTTGCATTGGGCTTCACAGGACTCGGATTCTGCAGCCCAAAAAGCCACAGGCACTGCTCCAACATCAACTGGGGGATGCAGCCAGAGCAGCTCCTAGCCCTGAGCCTCTCCTGATGCCATCTCTGACCCTGTCCCTCCAAATCCAGGCTCCTGATTGAGCTTGGGATGCAGATCCAGAGGGATTTTTCACAGCTCTGACAGCACCAGAGGATTCCTGCCGCTCCCACAGAGGATGTGCAGCATCTCAATGCACCATGGCCAAAGGAAAGGAGACTCAGAAATGCTTCAGCACCCCATGTCCTGGTGGGATGAACCCTCTGTGTTTGGAATCCCCATTTCAAAAGGATGGGGAGATTGGAAGGATGGGTTTAATTCTGGCTCTGAGGCAGGAGAAAGCCCTACAAGCACCAGGCTGAGACTTCCCCTCTCCAAACTTGCTTTTCACTGAGCCAAGGCCACTGAGCAGCAGTCAGTTTTCCATTCACACTTGTCAAGTGCAGAATATTGTGGATTTGGAAGACAAAAGCAAAGAAAAAAAAAAAAAACAAAAAAAAAAATCCAAAAAAACCCCAGTTTTTGCACAATGAGCAGCTATGGAAATGGCACCCAATGGCCTTCACCATTTGGCCACCACAGACCATAATAATATCTGAGGTGGCACAGCTCCAGCCTCCTGGATCTGCTTCCCTGCTACCACTGCTCCAGCTGATAATGCTAATCCCTTAAACTGCTCCCAGACAGGCCCTAAGGAAGGGAGCTAAGGAACTCCACAGGTAATGAAACAGATTTTTATTCTCTTTAATTATAGCTCTGTCCACGTCCCAAACCAAAAGAACACTCCTGCAATTCCTCTGGCTACTGGAGGCTGACTCAAGATTTCATCTAATGATGCTGCCAACTTGTAAATGCACCCCAAAATGGTCCCCAAAAACGTGAGAGACAGCAGGAAGGGACTCCTGGTGAATAATTCTTGCCCAGAACTGCTTGTGCCACTGCTGCCATCACAGCTGTGACCTGCCCTGTGCCTGCACCCCCTGGGAAGGGCAGAGCTTTGCCTCTGGAGCTGGAGCAGCATCAGGAATGAAAGTTCATGGGGTGAATCCCTTGGGGCAGGGCTGGGAACCAGCACAATAACCAGGCTAAGGAGCTTTGGGCCTCCAAGAGCATTTGCAGAGGGCTGGAGAAGCATCCCCGCTCCTGTGCCAACACAACTCCCACACTTCTTCTTTTTCCTGCTTTTTTCAGGTGTGTTGGTTTTCAATCCTTTTTGGAGAGGCTCCTAGAGGTGCTGTCACAGCTCTTTTCAGCAAGAGAAAAAGCCCAAGTGACAACAAACACAGGCACTGTTTGGGGGGGAAAAGGCAACTTTTTAATCCTTTTGTGTATTTTCAACCAGGGGGCCCAGAATCTCAAACCTGCAGTAACCATGTTCCATGTGAAGTGTCTCATGTCTCCAAATTACTCCTGATGTTTTCATGGAGCATCATTTGCCCCACCTGAGCAGCTTGTGGATGTGTCAGGGGAGGGAATTCAGCCCTAAGGAAGCCCCCAGGTTTTGGGGACTTAAACACCACAATAAAAAGGAGCCTGGCAGGAGCACTCAGCTCTCTGCTCCCTTCTTCCTGCAACTTTGCACTTTTATTGCTAGAACTGCTCCTAGCTGGAGCTTTTAAATATTAAATACGTTCCTGGGTGGCAGCAGGGAGCTGCTGGCCTGAGCAGTGGTGTTGGGACATGTTGGGACCTGCTGGGACATGGGGACAGGACAAGCACGTCCTGAGGGCAGAGCAGGGGCTCACCCAGGTGTCTCAGCCCTCACCTGGGCACAGCTTTGGTTCATCTCCAGCCACTTTTCTGCCCCAGCCACATTCTCCTCTTCCCAAGCTGGGTAATTCCTCTAGCCTGGCATTGCATGAGATTTTTAAACCTCTTTATAAATATTTGCCCCGCTCTTAACCCAAAGCAGGCACACAGGCACCTCCAGCACTAAAACTAATTCAACAGGGCACCCTTAAAAAAAAAATTAATTAAGAATAAATCATCAACTCCAGCTGAAATCTGCTGCTAGTCCAGGCTTTGCTAGGCTTGCACCTGGCTGACCGTGGCACAGCTTTGCTGTGCCCCTGCCAAGTGCCTGTGTCATGGCAGAGTGTGAGTGGGGAGAAGCTGAGGTGGTGCTGATGAGGCAAAATTCACATTGCACAACCCACAGGAGCTGCTTGCAGGTTAAACCTACACCAGCAACAACCTGCCACCTACCTAGGGCTGCAAAAAAAAACCCCCAAAAACCCAACAACAAGGAATATTTCAGCTTTACAGCTGCTCCACTGAGACTTCTGGCTGGGGAAAACATGAGTGTTTCACATAAAACTCTGGTATTTGGACTAGGTGCAGGGCCTTTGGTCAAAGTCCATAGGGTGCATGCTCAGCCAGCATCACGTGGGATGTGCTGCTCACAATCTCAGCTTCCCTCTGCAGCTGGAGCGCTGAAAATTGTGTTTGAAACAAGAGCCTGGGGTTTAGGTGTGAGATCAACAGGCAGCAATACTTAGTTCAAACATCATTTCAGTGCATTTATGAATCAGTGCTCTCTCCTGGGTACTGCTCCCCCTTCCCTTTTCTTATTGCAATGGAGAAATTTGCATATTTGCAGGTGTTTGCTCCCATGTGGGCTTTGCCAGGGAATAATTCCCCCTGTTGGAAGGATTTTGGGAGACTCCTGAATATATCTGCTGTCACCAGAGTCCAGATTTACAGCCTCAAACTGTGCTTGGCTTGAAATGAATATGGACTTCCTCTTTTTTTTTCCCCCCCTCCTCTTCCAAAATAATATCCTATTAGTCATGACAGCCAAATGGGCTGGATTTGGGCAAGGATTCAACTTCTGAGCTCCCATCAACACCAAGGCCCTCCTGGCCAGAGCAGCCCCATCTCTGAAGGTGAGGAACAAGCTGCAGGAACCTGCTGTGCTCAGGAAAAGCTGATTTGCTGTGGGTTGCTACATCCCACAAACAATACCAGTCTGCAGCTTGAAAGAGGGAATGAACAGGCAGAGGGTGAAATGCAGGGCTGTCTTTGACTTCAGGTGAGTTTTGTACTTGGGTGGACCCTCAGGGGCAGGTAAGGTGGCTCAGAGCCACGAGAGCACAATGCTGGAGGCATCTGCTCATTCCTGCTGCAGAAAGGGCCAGAAGAAAAGTGTTATTTCTGAATTCCAGGGGGAGTTTTACCCTTTACAGACTGTGCAGGAAGCAGATCCCCCCCCCCTCCATTTTTTTGCACAGCACAGGTAGGGTCTCCCTGAACCTGAACCAGGTGGGATTCCTTGCAGGGAGTAAGAACAACTCTGCTGCTCACATGTTCCCCTGCCACGCTGCATCAAAAAAAAAAAAATTAATCTCTGGCAAATTCTCAGAACAACTCTGGAAAGGATTCAAAGCAGAGAGAGGGCTCAGCAGCTGGCTGAGGCTCTGGGCTGTACTTTCCACAGAGCTGCTGAGGAACCTCCCGTGCAACACGATGAAAGCTGATCCCAAAACTCAGATCATCCCAAAGAACGACACCTCTGCTGCAAAGCCCAGAGCTGAAACCCCTTCCTGAGCAAAAGCTGGGCCTGAACAGCTGAGCTTGGAAAAGTCATCTGTGCCAGGAATGCAGGCACTGGTGCTGCAGAGAGCGAGGAGGACGGCAAAGGGAGTCAAGAATGATGCCATTCATTGAGATCATGTTTTGTGGGTTGGCTACTTCCATCCTCCCTTTTCCTGGTACTGGGGAGGACGCAGAAGGCCCTGCTGGGGGACACTGAGCACCCCTGCAGGGCCACCAGCACAGCTCCCTGCCTGTCACCGCTCTGCACGCTCAGCCTTGGCCACCCCCTGGCTTTTTGGGGACCCCCTGTCCCCCCCGGCAGTGGCAGAGGGCTCTGGGTACCCCCGGGTTCAATCCTGCATTATCAAACTTCCTTGGCTCTCTGCATCGGAAACTTTTACAATTCCCTGCTCGGCTGGAAAAGATGACTGCAGCAAACCCAAATTAGGAATAAATTATACAACAACTTTACATTTTTCTTTTACAAAGGAAAACTGTGTGGCAAGAGCTGTGCAGGCACCTCATTCCCAACGTCCTCCCTTGCAAGGATTATTGTGGAAGGCTTAGTTTGAATAAATGAATAAATGAATAAATAAATAAATAAATAAATAAGTAAATAAACACAACACGAGCTCCAAACTCACTTTGGGACCTGGTCCTGCTGTGCCACACGCTGCCTCTCACCCCCAAAATCCCAAATATGTGTGAGGGCTGCAGGATGCAGGGAGAGCCAAGCTGTAACATCCAACCCAAGCACTTCCAAAAGCTGCATCTGTGTCATGGGCATGGATTTTCACAATGAATGGCCACAGCTACTCCTCCTTAAAGCTCTCTCCCTGTTGCATTCCCGCAGCATTTTTGCAATATTAAATTCTCCACCTCCTCCCAGCCTGCCCCCCCGCCCTTGCAAGGGCACAAGGCAGAGGCAGGCTGGAATAAGCAGCGAGTTAAAAAGCAAAGAGCCAGCTCTCTTTGCCACCACCACCAAAACCACGCTGGCAGAAATAAATCACTGCTGTCCCCTTCCCAAATCCCCTCCTGCTGCTCCTCAGGCCTCAACTCCTGCCCTTTTGCAGCTCCTCAATGCTCAGCTTTGCCCTTTTGCAGCTCCCAAACTCTCAACTTCTGCAGCGCCAAAATGCTCAATTCCTGCAGCTCTCAAATGCCCAATTCCTGCCCTTTCGCAACTCCTAACCTCTGAAATTCTGCAGCTCCAAAATGCTCAACTCCTGCCCTTTTGCAAATCCTGAATTCTCAACTTCTGCAGCTCCAAAACGTCCAATTCCTGCCCTGTTGCAATTATTAGTTTCTGCCTTTCTGCAGTCCCTAAATGCTTCAGTCCTGCAGCTCTTAAATGCTCTAGTCCTGCCTTTCTGCAGCCCCAAAATGCACAATTCCTACAGCTCTCAAATGCCCAATTCCTGCCTTTTTGCAACTCCTAAGTTCTCAGCTGCAGTTCCAAAATGCTCAGTTCCTGCAGCTCCAAAATTCATAATTCCTGCCCTTTTGCAACTCTGAAATTCTCAACTTCTGCAGCTCCAAAAAGTTCAATTCCTGCCCTATTGCAACTCCCAAACTCTCAATTCCTGCAGCTCCAAAATGTCCAATTCCTGCCCTTTTGCAACTTCGAAATTCTCAAATTCTGCAGCTCCAAAATGCATAACCCCTCCCCTTTGCAAATCCTGAATTCTCAACTTCTGCAGCTCCAAAATACTCACCTCCTGCAGCTCCAGAATGCCAAATTTCTGCCCTTTTGCAACTCCAAAATTCTCAACTTCTGCAGCTCCAAAATGCTCAATTCCTGCAGCTCCAAAATGCATAACTCCTCCCCCTTTACAAATCCTGAGTTCTCAGCTCCTGCAGCTCCAAAATACTCAACTCCTGCAGCTCCAAAACCTCCAATTCCTGCCCTGTTGCAATTAAATTATTAATTTCTGCCCTTCTGCAGTCCCTAAATGCTTCAGTCCTGCAGCTCTTAAATGCTCTAGTCCTGCCTTTCTGCAGCTCCAAAATGCTCAATTCCAGCAGCTCCAAAATGCCCAATTTCCGTCCTTTTGCAACTCCTAAATTCTCAACTTCTGCAGCTCCAAAATGCACAATTCCTGCAGCTCCAAAACTCATCATTCCTGCCCTTTTGCAACTCCGAAATTCTCAACTTCTGCAGCTCCAAAATGCACAATTCCTGCAGCTCCAAAACTCATCATTCCTGCCCTTTTGCAACTCCTAAATTCTCAACTTCTGCAGCTCCAAAATGCACAATTCCTGCCCTTTTGCAACTCCTAAATTCACAAGTTCTGCCCTTCTGCAGCTCCTAAACAATTCCTGCAGCTCCAAAATGCTCCCGTTCTTGCAGAGTTCCAAACTGCTCCATTCCTGCCTTTCTGAAGCTCCCAAATACCCAATTCCTGCACTTCCAAACGCTCCGTTCCTGCCTTTTTTGCACGCTCGGGGCGTGCTGGTGTGACCAAAAGTTACCAAATATTAAAAAAAAAAAGGGGGGGGGGGGAGAGAAATGGGTGGAAAATGATCTCAGCGCTGGCACGAGAACAATACTTTCCCATGGAAACATAGGTATATATTTAATTCCCGGTAACTCCACTCCAGTTTCACCTTTCATCTCCCTCGCGGACTTGTTTAAAAGTTTGTTTTAACCCCGCGCCCGAGCCCCGGCTGCAGCTGCTGCTGCGACACCCCCCGCTCGTTCCGGGCCGTGCCAAAGGCAGCCGAGGGGCACCGGGGGCTGCGAGCACCGGGGGTGTAAAAGGAGCTGCACCGGGAGCTGCACCGGGAGCTGCACCGGGGGTGCAACGGGGGCTGCACCGGGAGCTGCACCGGGAGCGGTGACCCCCGGGCAAGGCGGGCGTGCAAACTCGCGGGCACCCGCACCCGTGCATGCACATGCACATGCACCCGCACCCGTGAATGCACACGCACGTGCACCCGCGCCCGTGCACGCGCGTGCACACGCACCCGTGCATGCCCGTGCACGCGCGTTTGCACGCGCGGCTGCGTGCCCGGTTGCGCGCGTGCACCCGCAAGTTGCACAAGCGATTGCGCGCGCGCACCGGCCGCCCCCCCCCCCCCCCCCCCCCGCTCCCCAAACCCCGCAAGTTGCACGAGCGCGAGTGCACGCCCGCGCAGCCGCGTGCACGAGCGTGCACGTGCATGCACGCGCGGCCGTTGCACGCGCGCACCCACCCGCGGGCTGCACGTGCACGCGCGCTCTCTCACCTCGGGGCTGAGACATTGTCCCCCGGCGGGCTGGGGGCAGGGCGCGCGCACAAAGAGCCGTCCCCCGAGCGCGGCCCCGCCGAGGGGCGAGCCGCCCGGCGCGCTCACACACACACACACACACAAAAGATGCGAGCCGCGCGCTCCCCCCCCGGAACGCCGCGCGCGCTCCCGCCTGGGCGGCGCGGGGCTCGGGGCGCGCCGGGCCGCGCCGTGCCGGGCCAGGCCGGGCCGGGCCGGGCCGGGGGGAGCGGGGGGGGGTCCCTGCGCGGCTGGCGCGGGGCCGGCGCGGCTGCACCTACATGATGGGCCGGGGCGGCCGCCCCGGCCTCCGGCGCGCACCGGGGGGGGCTGGGGGACCGCACTGCGCACACGCGGGGCCGCCGCGGGGCCGCATGGGAGCTGTAGTCCTGAGGCCTCACATCCCCCTGCTGAGGCGCCGGCAGGGGGCGCGGAGAGCGCGGCCGGGTTCGCCCGCTTCGAACCGATTAAAATCGCTTCAAACCGCTTGAAACCGCTTCAAGTCGCTTCAAACCGCTTGAAACCGCTTGAAATCGCTTCAAACCGCTTGAAACCGCTTCAAGTCGCTTCAAACCGCTTGAAACCGCTTGAAATCGCTTCAAACTGCTTGAAACCGCTTCAAACCGCTTGAAACCGCTTCAAACCGCTTGAAACCGCTTAAAATGGCTTCAAGTCGCTTCAAAGTGCTTAAAACCACTTCAAACCGCTTCAAATCACCTCAAACCGCTCTAAAATTGCTTCAAATGGCTTCAAATCACTTCAAACCTCTTCAAATCATTTAAAATCGCTTTAGGCCATTTCAAGCCGTTTCAAACTGCTTAGAATCTCTTCAAATCACTTCAAATCACTTCAAATCGCTTTAGGCCACCTCAAACCATTTCAAACTGCCTAAAGTCTCCTCAAATCCCTTCAAACCGCTTCAGACCTCTTCAGATTGCTTCAAATCGCTTCAAATTGCTGCAAATAGCTTCAAATCCCTTCAGACTGTTTCAAACCACTTCAAACCTCTTCAAATTGTATCCATTATTGAAGTTCTGAATCCATGTTTTTTAATTTTTTTCTTTGCAGGCAGGTCAGATGGAGTGAGCTCACCCCGAGTGTCTTGGTTGGAACAAACAGGTGTCTGCTAAGGAAGGCAGAAGCCTCTCCTGAACTGGAAAATGCAAACCTCCTCCCTCTAAATTGTTATAATTTTGCAATTAAGGGGGGGCTCTCATGCAAAGATGTGGGAGCAGGAATAACAGTTCTTTTATTAGAAAAAATAAAAATAAAATAAAAATGCAGAGTCAGAACAGGGTGGTGGCACAGCCCCATCCCATGGGGGCTCAGCCCTCCTGCAGTGCCAGCTGTGGCTCTGCTGGAGCAGGGATCCTGCACAAGGGGGGAGTTTTCCTCTGCAGCTCCAGGGCTGCTGCAGATGGGCCTGGGCTCCCTCTGGCCATGCAGGGCAGCAGAAGCTGCTCCTCTGGCAATGCACTGGGCAAAGGCTGCTGGGCTGTCCCAAAGCTCAGATTGGATCCAGGTAGGAATGCTTGGCTCCTCCCCTGGGCGGAGCATCTCCCCATGGGATGATGGGATTGGATCAGCCCTGCACTGGCATGATCCAATGGCCCATGAAAAGAAGATAATTAATAATTAATTAATAGTTAATAATTAAGGGAAAAGGAAAGGAAAGGAAAGGAAAGGAAAGGAAAGGAAAGGAAAGGAAAGGAAAGGAAAGGAAAGGAAAGGAAAGGAAAGGAAAGGAAAGGAAAGGAAAGGAAAGGAAAGGAAAGGAAAGGAAAGGAAAGGAAAGGAAAGGAAAGGAAAGGAGAAAAAGGAAAAAAGTTATTGCACAGCTGACTGAAGAACTCAAACTTTTACATCTGGGTCTGGCCATAACTCTCTTCCTTAGGACTCCCTGCCTGCTGTAGTTTGAATTTTCTATGAGTTCTGATTTATTTATTCCCCCTCCTAACTCAATCTTTCATTGCTGAGGAATTAATTTGCAGCTGAGAAACTGGACAAACAATTTCTGTGGTTTCACTGCTGAAAAATCTCCTCTCTGTGTCTGTAAACAGGAGGTTTGCCCCGAAATGTTGTTTGTTTTAGACACCAGGCTGTTCCCAGCCTTGGTTTGATCAGGGAGCTCGAGAGGCAAGCTGGGTTTGTCCAGGAAAACACAATTGGAGGCTTCAGTGTCAGTGTTTGTGTGAACACAAACACTGGGCCAGGAATTCAGCCCAGGGCTCTGTCCATGACAGCAGTGACCTCCAGCACCCCCAAATTCTCCTGCTTCCCTCCTGCAGGAGCTTTGCCAGGGGTTGTTTCCCTCTCCCATCTCTCTGGGGAGGGGGGTGTTTTCCCCTGCTCCATCTCCCTTCACAAGGAATTCGTTGGAAAATCCGGATGCTGCTCACGTGGGATTTTCAGCTGTTACAGGTGGTGGGAAACAGAAGCAAAACTGTGTCCAGAACACCTGTGGTACCTCCTGGTGCATGCTTGAACACCAAAACCAGGTTTTGAGGCTTAAATCAGGATTTTCCCAGCGTGTCATGGGGAGAGAAGGGGCCATAGGTTTTGCTCTGAAGCTGTTGTGTATTTTGGATGACAGCCCTGTGCAGGGACAGACAGAAGCCCTGTTTTTTCCCAAAACAATGCACTTTGCAAATGGAGAAACCAAGCAGAGGAGCTTGGTGATCCAACTTTATGGAGCAGGAGGTGGGACAGGCTCCAGCAGCTCCTGTGCTGAACGATCCAGTGGCTATTTCAGTTTCTCTGGTTCTGGTTTATGTTTTTATTTGATTATTCTGCTCTCAGCCATCCCCTCCTTCATGGGAATGGGAGCTGTGAGGAAGGAAGGATGATTTGGAACAAGTGTAGAGAAGTTTGGCTTGGTCTGTCCTGTGAGAGGCAACGAGACAATGACATATTATTTATTATTTATTCTCTTCTATATCTTGCTAGGAGAAACTGTGCCAGTACAGAAAACAATCCCCATTATTTTCCAGATTTGCAAAGTGGTCTGCAGACTCTTTAGAATGAAGTAAAAGAGAGTTGTCCAAAACTTTGTCTATTCGAATATAAAGTGAATATGAAGTGTGATCCCATCCTCCGGACAGAACCTCATGAAATTTCTCATTATTTTTGAGCTCAGGTAGGGTCCAGTCCCCACAGAGCAGCTGGACAAGAGAATTCAACTATTCCCCAATGCTCCTAAGGCACAGGAACAAGCTGGAAATTCAGAATAATTGGAATAATGACCCTAAAGGCCCTGGCTCTCTGCTGCAGAGGATGAATAAAGTGCAGGAAGTTCTCCCAGCTGGGAAAAGAGACCCTCCCAAGGGATGTCTGGGCCAGGAGCTGGAAGCAAAACCAAAGCAAACAGAGGGTGCAGATGCTGGGGAGGAGAATGTGGCTGGGGGAGAGAGGAGGTGAGAAACAATGAGCTGTGCTGATGGCAGCAGCACCATCTGCTCCTCGGGGTCTGAGTGCTGCCGCTGATATCCTGCATTCCTTTGTTCCCCGGGAGCTGCAGCCTGCAGGAATTTAAAGCCAAACACAGCCCCTGCAGTTCAGCCCCATCTTACCTTTTGTCTGAATTTCCTCAGTCTCCTCCTCCTCCTCCTCCTCTTGCAGCCCTTAACTCCCAGTTTTTCCCTGAGTTGATGGATGAAAACCCAGGAGAACTTGGGATTCTCAGGAGTTAAAGAAACTGTGCTGCCCCAGCACACACAGGGTGATATCCTGGTAAAATCTCTCTTTAGCTGAAGAGCTGAATTGAGAGGATAAAATGATCCAAGAAGCACATGCAGCTCATAAAAGAGGCAGAGGCCAGTAAATAAAAATGACTTTCAGGTTAGTAATAAGAAAGTTTTAGAGCCATAAATCTGGCTGGACAATAATGATGAGTCCAGCATGCTCTTCCAGGAGGGGTGAGGGTGATGTTTGTGTGTGTTAACCTAAAGAAGAAGGACAGAGCTGGAAAACCAGGTAGGAATTTTAAGTTTTTAGAAAAATATGCAATGAATGCACAGGTGAACTAAGGCAGCCTCACTATTATAAAATCATTGATTTGGGGTTGGGGGAAAAGGTGTTTTTACATGGCCTGTCTTAAACTGCTTGTCCTTCCCTCTGAGCCTTGCACTCCTGTTCTTGGGCATGGTTTTGTTTCTTAGAAAAAACCTGAAATTTTACCAGTTACATCTCTTTGTGTGGTCACCTTGTTCTGTGTTGCTGCAGAAAGTCAGAGGTCCCATCCCCCTGTCCCACTTTGGGACAGAGCTGAGTGTGGTGGTTTTTCCTTGGCTGCTGGTGTGGGTTTTAATGCTGCAAACACTGCTGGGTTGTTTCAGCGTTTGCATTTGCTCCTTTGTGCCCTCTCTGTGTGTAACACACTCTGGGCTTGCCTTGCTGCAGTAATGGACCCAAATGCACCCTTGGGGCAGCTGGGAGCACTCAGAGCAGCCCTCAGCCCCAGCCCTTTTGTGTCTGTGCATTCTCAGGGTCACATCCTGAGCTCCAGGCTCTGTGCAGTGCCCTGAGCCTGCTCAGCCCTGCAGCGACAGCAGCTGCTGCATCTTTAGGGTCAGATCCATCACCCTCAGCCCCCTGGCTGGCTGCTGCATCTTTAGGGTCAGATCCATCACCCTCAGCCCCCTGGCTGGCTGCTGCATCTTTAGGGTCAGATCCATCACCCTCAGCCCCCTGGCTGGCTGCTGCATCTTTAGGGTCAGATCCATCACCCTCAGCCCCCTGGCTGGCTGCTGCATCTTTAGGGTCAGATCCATCACCCTCAGCCCCCTGGCTGGCTGCTGCATCTTTAGGGTCAGATCCATCACCCTCACCCCCCTGGCTGGCTGCTCCATCTTTAGGGTCAGATCCATCACCCTCAGCCCCCTGGCTGGCTGCTCCATCTTTAGGGTCAGATCCATCACCCTCAGCCCCCCTGGCTTTAACGTTTGCAGCTCACTCAGCAGGCATTGTTTGAGTGCCCAGTGACTCCATCCCAAAGCCAGGAGCAGTAAAGGGAATTCAAACTCTGCCCAGTCCCCCAGAGCCCAGCCCTGTCACCCTGCAGCTCCAGGGGGGTAAAATGACCCCATCAAGGCTCCCCTGAAGTCAAGACATCTTTAACTCCCACTCAGGAGCCCCCAGGCTGCCTGGCCCTGCTTGGGGAGGGATTTCCCTCCTTCCCAGGCAAGAGAGGTGGGGCAGCAGCCCGGGGAGCTGGAGCTGTGGCACTGCTGGGTGGCACTGCTGGGTGGCACTGCTGGGTGGCACTGCATGGATCACTGGTGGGTGACACTGGTGGGTCACTGCTGGGTGGCACTGCATGGGTGGCACTGTGTGGGTCACTGGTGGGTGACACTGGTGGGTGGCACTGCATGGGTGGCACTGTGTGGGTCACTGGTGGGTGGCACTGTGTGGGTGGCACTGCTGGGTGGTACTGCTGGGTGGCACTGCTGGGTGACACTGGTGGGTGGCACTGCTGGATGGCACTGCTGGGTGACACTGCTGGATGATGCTAGTGGGTGGCACTGGTGGGTGACACTGGTGGGTCACTGCTGGGTGACATTGGTGGGTGACACTGCTGGGTGGCACTGCTGGGTGACACTGTGTGGGTCACTGGTGGGTGGCTCTGCTGGGTGGCACTGCATGAGTCACTGGTGAGTGGCACTGCTGGGTGGCACTGCTGGGTGACACTGCTGGGTGGCACTCTGTGGGTGACACTGGTGCATGGCACTGCTGGGTGGGTCACTGCTGGGTGGCACTGTGTGGGTCACTGCTGGGTGGCACTGCTGGGTGGCACTGCTGGGTGGCACTGTGTGGGTCACTGGTGGGTGGCACCGGTGGGTGGCACTACATGGGTGGCACTGCTGGGTGGCACTGATGGGTGACACTGGTGGGTCACTGTTGGGTGGCACTGCTGCGTGACACTGCTGGGTGACGCTGGTGGGTAACACTGGTGGGTGGCACTGCTGGATGATGCTAGTGGGTGACACTGGTGGGTGACACTGCTGGGTGACACTGCTGGGTGGCACTGTGTGGGTGACACTGCTGGGTGGGTGGCACTGTGTGGGTCACTGGTGGGTGACACTGCTGGGTGACACTGCTGGGTCACTGATGAGTGGCACTGCTGGGTGGCACTGCATGGGTCCCTGCATGGGTCACTGGTGGAGATGTGACCTCAGCCATCCCCCAAGTCCCCTGCACCCCTCACTCCTACAAGATGTCAGCATTTGGGATTTGGGATTTGGGATTTGGGGCAGGGTTTCACCTCAAGGCACTGCTCTGCCCTCTGGACTCAGTTTCTCACTGTTTGTCCCCAACTCCTTCATGCCACCCTTTCTTCAGCAAAATGAGCTGCAGGTTCATTCAACAACTTAGTCAAGGGTTTAGTCCTAAACTACTCTTTGCTCTGGATCCCCAGGGATGCAGAATGATTTTTTTGAGTGTGGATGCAATGCTGGGGTCCCAGCCAGCCTCAAAATTCCCAGTATGGAGTGTGCAAGGCAAGGAGAAACCTGGATATTTAGGGACAGAAAAAGAGGCCACACCAGCAGCCAGGGAGAGGAAAAAAGAGCAGGAACTGATACCTTGAGGAGGCTGAGCTGGAGCAGAGGCTGGGCAGAGTTCCAGAATAAAGCAGGGATTTATTCATAGCATCTCCTCCATGGATCCACCTTGGGCAGCACCAGAGCCCAGCCAGGGCTGCACCCAAGATGAACCAAAATGGTCATAAAATGAAACTAAAATTGTCACAAAATGAAACCAAAATGGTCCCAAAATAAACCCAAGATGAACCAAAATGGTCCCAAAATGAACCCAAGATGAACCAAAATGGCCCCAAAATGAACCCAAGATGAACCAAAATGGCCCCAAAATGCACGGCCGGGCACGGGGTCTCTCCCTGGGATCAGTTCTGCTCCATTTGCATCTTGCAGTTCATTGTCCCATTCCAGCTTTAGCCCCTGCAGTCCCACCCTGCTTGTTTTTCTCTCTCCAGCCCACGGGGTTTGTGCTCCTGGGCTGAGATTTGGATCATTTGTCCTTGGTGCCCAGCTGGAGCAGGAATTGTTTTGTGTCCCTGCTCTGTGCACAGAGCTCAGCATCCCCTGGTGTGAGCCCAGAGCCACACACTAAAGCAGCACAGAACCTGAAAAATAGAAAAGCTCAAACTGAAGGCATCTTTTGCCCCACTGCAAAAAAGTTCTAAAACATGGTGGAACGAGCTGAGCAGCTCCAGTGCTAAACAAGGACAGGTGGCACCTCTGTCTGAAGGGATCTTTTTATTGGGATGACAGCAGGAAACTTCTCCTCCTTTAACTGACATGGATATCTGGAGTGTGCTGCAGTGCAGAGCCAGCCAGGAGCTTTTTTAAAGCAGGAAATCATATTTAATAATCCAACCAGGAAAACCACTGGGAAGGGAACACAGCTGGAGGTGGGCAGGTGGCTGCAGGACCAGGGGATAGTGCCACACTCAACAGTGGTTCTGACAAAAAAATACTCATTTTCTGTCATATCCCCATCAAGGAGAGGTCACATTTTCCCCTCTCAAACTCTTCTGATTTAAAATAGGCATTTGGCTTCTTTTTTCTGCAATCATGAGGTATTACTCATGGCCAGAGTGAATCTATGTTTGTACCCATCTGGGTGTAATTATGGCATTCTATATGCATTGCACACAATGTATATATATTGTGCACTGAACTGCTGCCCTGGCTCTTGTTGAGCTCTCTTGATGCTTCACTTTAAAGCTTGTTTTTTGGTTGTTTTTTTTTTTCTCCCAGAGGTTTTTAACTTCCCGTAAAAATCTATTCTGGGCTGGGACTCTTTGTGCCAAGTCTTAGGCCAAGATTGAAATTTCTTTTATGAAATTTTATTCTGAGCCAGCCTGGATGTTGTTCCAGAAGGGGGGTGAGGGCGTGGAGTAAAACCCTGTCCTGCATGGTGTGAGCAAACCTGACTCCTAAAGAACTGAATTTTGCATAATCACTCCTAGAGGTGCAAAATGCTGCAATTCTCAGCTGGGTTTTGAGCCCTTTCCTTTAAATCCAGGGATAAATTGTACTTGTTAATGATGCCCTGGGCCTGAATATCAGGATATTTTTGGTGTCCAGGAGCTGGCGGCTTTGACAGTGGCCAAGGACCCTTTGCAATTTGGTGCAGCTGCAGTTGGAGCAGTAAATGCTGGAGCAATTTGGGTTTTGCACAGTTTATTTCAGCTTCTTTCCAGCTCCCAGAAAAAAAGGAGTCCTCTAAATGAGGTGCTCTGAATTCCTGCTGGGAATCTGGGCTGGAGAGGATGCAAATGCATTGTCCTTGTGCTTACCCACAGGTTTATTGATGCAAACACATCACTTCCAGTAAATGTGGAGAAGATCTCAGCAAGTGCCTGAGCCAGCTGTGTGCACAAGAAAAAGAGCTCTAAACAGTCACAAGATAGAGGCAGGAACAGGGCTAAAGTTGGTTCATAAGTCCAAAGGAAAATGTAATATAAGTTGGGTTTCTCTGCATTTGAATCCAAGCAATGAACCCAAATTCAGATGGGCCTCTGGCTCCCAAAGGGCCCTGCAAAAGCTTTGATAAAAAAGCAAAAAGAAGCTGTGAAAGAGCAGCTGCAGTTTACCTGCAGCTTCTGCACCACTGCACAAAATCATTCCAGCATTCCTGGGCTTCTGAAAGGGCTGGGAAGGGCAGTCAGAGCAGGTGTGCTCTTGCAGAGAGAGGGGATGGAAGGGCCACATCCACCAGCCTGAAACACCAGGATAATGTTCCCTTGCTGGCCATTTATTTGTGTCTGAAGTTGTTGTGCACAGCACAGAACCTCCCAGATTTCCCTGCAAGAAGCAGAGCCTGCCCCGCTGGAATCTGCCCCACATCCAGCACAGGTTTTCCACATCAGGAGCAGGGATGCTCCAAAGATTTTGGGAATGGTCCTTTGTCATTTTAATGCCCTTTTTTTGTTTTTTCTTTTTCCACTGTACTTTCAAAATGCTGAGTCACAGAAAGAAATGAAGAAGGAAAGGAAAGGAAAGGAAAGGAAAGGAAAGGAAAGGAAAGGAAAGGAAAGGAAAGGAAAGGAAAGGAAAGGAAAGGAAAGGAAAGGAAAGGAAAGGAAAGGAAAGGAAAGGAAAGGAAAGGAAAGGAAAGGAAAGGAAAAAAGAGAGAGAGAGAGAGAGAGAGAGAGAAAGAAAGAAAGAAAGAAAGAAAGAAAGAAAGAAAGAAAGAAAGAAAGAAAGAAAGAAAGAAAGAAAGAAAGAAAGAAAGAAAGAAAGAAAGAAAGAAAGAAAGAAAGAAAGAAAGAAAGAAAGAAAGAAAGAAAGAAAAAAAGAAAGAAAAAGAAAGAAAGAAAGAAAGAGAGAAAGAAAGAGAGAAAGAGAGAAAGAAAGAGAGAAAGAAAGAGAGAAAGAAAGAAAGAAAGAAAGAGAGAAAGAAAGAAAGAAAGAAAGAAAGAAAGAAAGAAAGAAAGAAAGAAAGAAAGAAAGAAAGAAAGAAAGAAAGAAAGAAAGAAAGAAAGAGAGAAAGAGAGAAAGAAAGAAAAGAAAGGAAAAAAAAAGAAAGAAAAGAAAGGAAAGAAAGTAAATTCAGCCAGTCATGTTTCCTCTGCAGTGCACTGAGCTGTGCTTCCCTGATATCCTGTTTGCTCAGTTCCTGAGGTGAGCACCTGAGCACAACTTTCAATTTCAATGAAATCCCCCTGGAAGGAGATCCTTTAAAGAGAAAGGGAAGAGATGGCCCAATTCTGCCCGTGCTGCTGTGACCCTGGTGGGATGCACAGAGTCCATCAGCCCAGAGTGATGAGGACTGGAGAAATTTCCCTCTGCTCCAGCGGGACCAACCCCAACGCCCTCAGCCTCCTTGTAGCCACTGGAAGTTGCCATCATTTGGTGCCACTGCCTGGTGGAGTTGTTTAGATCCCTGTTCCACTTAAAGAGATTAAATTCTCCTCTTTGTCTTTAACTCCTTTTGCTTGGAAGTGTAACCTGGACAGGTTTGTGGTGCAAACACAGCAGCCACCTCCACCTCAGCACAGACTCCTTTTGGTCTGGAACAAATTCCACCACCTTTGGCTCTTTGTACCCACAAACAGAGATGATGTTTGAGGCACCTGAGCAAACAGGGCTGCTGTAAAAATTAATTAGGTGCTGGTTTGAAGGTGCTTTGAAGATGAAAAGCAGTGCAGTGCTTTAGGTTTAATGGCTCTCTGGAGGTTCTCTCCCTGTGCTGCAGGCTGGATTGGACTCTCAGGTGCTGGTTCTGTTTGGTGTTTCCCTGGCTGCAGCAGCACCCAGTGCCAGGGCGGTCTCACCCACCTGCCAGGGATATTTTAGAGGATGTTTTCCTCCCAAATTACACAGCCAGGTGTTTTGGGGCACTCACCTCCTGTGCTCTGTGCAGACCCCTCACATTTTGTTGCTATGAATTGTCCTGGGGGGTTGTAGCTTGAACCTCTTCAGGAGGAGCTGTAGGGCTAAAATACTCTGAACTCCAAGGAGTTAAAAACTTTGCAAGTAGAGCATCAAATCACAGATTCATAGAGTGGCTTGGATGTTGCCTTTCTCTAACATGGAAATGAAACTTGATTAATAATTTTAGTAAGGAGCAAATCTTAAATGAAGGCCTTCAGGAGCAATCATGGAAAGCTGTGCACCATGGCCCACCCCTACAGGGATGAGCACACATTTCTAGGATTTAGGAAATTAGCACGATTGTTAAAAAGCACCAATGAGCAGGACAAGTGGTGATTCAATTCCCCCCAGGTCAGGCCCCTTCTCTGGAGTCCCCCCAGATCTTCTGGACCCCCAAGAGTTGTTCTCAGCCTTGGTTCCCAAGAACCAAGACAGGACTGGGGCTTTGTGCCCCCTGGAGCTTGGAGCTCTGGAATCTGTTTTGTCTAAGGAAAGGCCATGGAAAAGTACTGGGAAAACGAGCCACTAATACAATACTGAGTTACAAATATATGTGTGAAGAATACAGAGAATACAGAAAAGAATAAAAAGGGAAAAGCCAAACCAGCATCAGGAGGGAACCCTGGAGACCCTCTCGTTCCAATTTCCACTCGGCCAGGAAGAAGTAGAACATGAATATGAGCAGTTACAACTTTTGAAGTATAAACAGAGACCACAACAAAGTGACCAGAGGAATTCAGCCCCAGATGGGCTTTTCTTGTGTTTAATGCTTGGGGGGGTGAAGATAAAAAGTTCTGGGGGTTTTTTTATTCAAGTTATAGTTATGTCATTGTATTTACTCAGTATTCTCTTGGCAATTATTTAATTAGAGTCCTTTGAGCTAATATTCTTGGTTAAGGTGGAAACTAAGGAAAATAAAGAAAGTTTCCATGAGATTTGTGCCTTGTGAAGGCTGAGCTGGAGCAGAGGCTGGACAGAGTTCCAGAATAAAGCAGGGATTTATTCAAAGCATCTCCTCCATGGATCCACCTCGGGCAGCACCAGAGCCCAGCCAGGGCTGCACCCAAGATGAACCAAAATGGTCCCAAAATGCACGGCCGGGCACGGGGTCTCTCCCTTGGATCAGTTCTGCTCCATTTGCATCTTGCAGTTCATTGTCCCATTCCAGCTTTAGCCCCTGCAGTCCCATCCTTGTTTTTCTCTCTCCAGCCCACGGGGTTTGTGCTCCTGGGCTGAGATTTGGATCATTTGTCCTTGGTGCCCAGCTGGAGCAGGAATTGTTTTGTGTCCCTGCTCTGTGCACAGAGCTCACCAACACTTAAAATGAAGCTCAGAGCTACACACTAAAGCAGCACAGAATGTGAAAAGTAGAAAAGCTCAAACGTGAGGCATCACTGTGGGGCTTGGGCCTAATGAGGGCTCTGGGACCTTCAACCCTGGATATTCCCAACCATTGCTGTGGGGGAAGGAGGGGATGCAAATGCTTCTGCATGGCTGAGACCTCCTTAGGGAAAACAGTGCTTTTCACTTAATACTGTGCTGTGAGAGCCTTTTCTTCTTTCCAAATGAGGACACAGTGTCCTGATCTCCAGTTTCCAAGATAAAAACGTGGAGTCCATGCTGTGCTTACCGAGCTTGGTCACTGCTGTGCTGATCCTCGTGCACAAACCAACCCAGACAAGGAATTCCCAAGCCCTGCAGGGATCTGAGCAGTGAATCCCTGCTGGAGCAGGAGCTGCTGGGTGTTTTCCTGAGCATGGATGAGCAGGATTCAGGATTCCTGCTCAGCTCAGCCTCTCCCTGCAGCTTCTGGGTGTTTTCCTGAGCATGGATGAGCAGGATTCAGGATTCCTGCTCAGCTCAGCCTCTCCCTGCAGCTTACAGGAGGCACTTAGAACATCAGAGCAGGTGGGGCTGTGCTCAGATTGTGCTCCCAATGATGGGAACAGGGTGATGAACAAACAGCTCCGTGGGGTTGATCACATCCCAGAGGCAGCAAAAGGTCCATCCAGAGGGTGACAGAGATTCCAGAGGGGGAATAACTCTGTGGGAAGCATCACAGGAACCAGCACCCCTCTGTAGATGGCAGGAATTCAGTGTTGCTATTCAGGGAAGCCTTTTCAATGCTTTAATTACATTTTGGGGGATGGAATAAAATCCTGGTGACCTTGTGGATGCAGGCAGGAGCTGGGAGCAGTGGATGGAGCGAGGCAGCTCCTGCCCAGCCTCAAATCTCCCAGCACATATTTCCAACCCAGGGCATGATTAACTGAGATGGTGCTGGAGGTGGAAGGGGGGTGTCCCTGGAAGGGGGGGTTCTTCCAGAAGGTGTGGTCCTCAGGAGAGAGAATCCACTTGAGGAGGGGGTCACCCAGAGAATGGGGTGCCCAGAGTGGGGGTTCTCAGGAGAGGTGATCACCTGGAGAATGGGGTTCCCATGAGGAGAGAATCCTTGGAAGAGGGGATCCCTTGGAGGAGGGGGTTACCTGGAGGATGGGGGTCGCTGGAGGGGGATCTCTGAGAGAATGGAATCCCCAGGAGAGGGGGGTCCTCAGGAAAGGTGCTCACACAGAAAATGGGATCCCCAGGGGGAAACCTTGGAAGGGAGGTCACTTGGAGGAGGGGGTTACCTGGAGGATGGGGGTCCCTGGGAGGGGTGGCTACACAAAGATGGAGTCCCTGGGAGAGGTGGCCACACAAAGGATGTGAGAGGTGGTCACATAAAGGATGGGGGTACCTGGGAGAGGTGGTCACATAAAGGATGGGGGTACTGGGAGAGGTGGTCACACAAAGGATTGGGGGTACTGGGAGAGGTGGTCACACAAAGAATTGGGGGTACCTGGGAGAGGTGGTCACACAAAGGATTGGGGGTACTGGGAGAGGTGGTCACATAAAGGATGGGGGTACCTGGGAGAGGTGGTCACACAAAGGATTGGGGGTACTGGGAGAGGTGGTCACACAGAGGATTGGGGGTACCTGGGAGAGGTGGTCACACAAAGAATTGGGGGTACCTGGGAGAGGTGGTCACACAAAGAATTGGGGGTACCTGGGAGAGGTGGTCACACACAGATGAGGTCCCTGGGAGGGGTGGTCACCTGGAGGATGCGGTCCCTGCAAGTGAAGCCCTCAGGGAAGATTGATGCCCCAAGATTTTTGCTTTTAATGTAATTTTCAGGTATTTGTGGCTCTGTTGGCTATTGTTGTATAGTTATTTCGTTTCTTAGCTAACTCCAAAGCTTTGTGAGACAAACACATTCCTGGAATGCTGCTCTAATCTCGCTTCTTCAGCCAGCCAAGGCCATTTCACTTTCCCATGTATTTAGATACAATGTGGGGCTGGAAGCAAGGGGGAGGCTCCAGTAGGGGGCTGAACAAGAGGGGAATTCCTTCATCAGCTGTACTTCTAATTGGGGACTCTTGTCAATGATGCTGATTTGCTAAACTTATAAAAGTGTCAAAGCCCTGTGCCACGTGTGCATTCTGCCATCAGTGTGCCCAGAGGACCTTCAATATACGGTAATTGGGGTTTTTTCCTCATTTTCATCTCCTTTGGCTGATGATTTTAGGGCTGATGAGGCATCAGGATGGGGTCAGAGGAGAGAATCCTTAGAAGGGAGGGTTCCTTGAAGGGGGGGATGGAGGTCCCTGGTAGGGAGGATCAGGCAGAGGTTGGAGGATTGGGGTCCTCAGGAGGAATGGGGTCACCTGGAGGATGGGGTCCCTGGAAAAGGGATCCTTGGGAGAGATGGGGTCACTGGAAACGGCGTCCTCAGGAGGGATGGGGTTACCCAGGGGAAAGAATCCTTGGAAATGGGGCACCTGGATAATGGAGGTTCCTGGGAAGGGGGGATCATCCAGAGATTGGGGTCCTCAGAAGGGGAATCATGGATCACCCACAGAATGGAGTCCTCAGGAGGGGTGGGGTCATCTATAGGACTAGGTGCTGGGAAAAGGGTCCTCAGGAGGAATGGGGTCACCTGGAGGATGGGGTTCCTGGAAAAGAGGTCCTCAGGAAGAATGGGGTCCCTGGAAAAGGGGTCCTCAAGAGGGATGGGGTCCTCAGGAGGAATGGGGGTCACCTGGAGGATGGGATCCTGGGAAGGGGTTCCTCAGGAGGGATGGGATCACCCAGGGGAAAGAATCCTTTGAAGGGGGTGTCCCTTGAAGGGGGGCACCTGCAGGATGGAGGTTCCTGGGAAGGGGGATCATCCAGAGATTGGGGTTCTTGGGAGGGGAATCATGGATCAGCCAGAGAGTGGAGTCCTCAGGAGGGGCGAGGTCACCTACAGGATGGGGTGCGGGGAAAGGGGTCCTCAGGAGGAATGGGGTCACCTAGAAAAGAGGACCTCAGTAAGAATGGGGTCCCTGGAAAAAGGGGTCCTCAGGAGGGGTGGGGTCACCTGGAGGATGGGGTCCCTGGGAAAGGGGTCCCTGGGAGGATGAGGAGGAGGTGCTCGGACAAGGGGGTCAGCAGCAGAAAGGGATGCCCAGGAGGAGCGAGTCCTGGGGAAGGGGGGGTCTCTCGGAGGATGGGGCCCTGGGGAGCAGTGTCCCTGTGAGGGAAGGGGACAGGGCCCTGGGGAGCAGTGTCCCTGCCAGGGAAGGGGACCGGGCCCTGGGGAGCAGTGTCCCTGCCAGGGAAGGGGACCGGGGGCCAGGGGAGCAGTGTCCCTGTGAGAGCAGGGGACCGGGGCCCTGGGGGGAGCAGTGTCCCTGCCAGGGAAGGGAACTGGGGCCCTGGGGAGCAGTGTCCCTGCCAGGGAAGGAGACCATGGCCCTGGGGAGCAGTGTCCCTGCCAGGGAAGGGGACAGGGCCCTGGGGAGCAGTGTCCCTGCCAGGGAAGGAGACCATGGCCCTGGGGAGCAGTGTCCCTGCCAGGGAAGGGAACTGGGGCCCTGGGGAGCAGTGTCCCTGCCAGGGAAGGAGACCATGGCCCTGGGGAGCAGTGTCCCTGCCAGGGAAGGGAACTGGGGCCCTGGGGAGCAGTGTCCCTGCCAGGGAAGGAGACCATGGCCCTGGGGAGCAGTGTCCCTGCCAGGGAAGGGAACTGGGGCCCTGGGGAGCAGTGTCCCTGCCAGGGAAGGAGACCATGGCCCTGGGGAGCAGTGTCCCTGCCAGGGAAGGGAACTGGGGCCCTGGGGAGCAGTGTCCCTGCCAGGGAAGGAGACCATGGCCCTGGGGAGCAGTGTCCCTGTGAGAGAAGGGGACCATGGCCCTGGGGAGCAGTGTCCCTGTGAGAGAAGGGGACCAGGCCCTGGGGAGCAGTGTCCCTGTGAGAGAAGGGGACAGGGCCCTGGGGAGCAGTGTCCCTGCCAGGGAAGGGGACCGGGGGCCAGGGGAGCAGTGTCCCTGTGAGGGAAGGAGACCATGGCCCTGGGGAGCAGTGTCCCTGTGAGAGCAGGGGACCGGGGCCCTGGGGAGCAGTGTCCCTGCCAGGGAGAGGGGACAGGGCCCTGGGGAGCAGTGTCCCTGCCAGGGAAGGGGACCATGGCCCAGGGGAGCAGTGTCCCTGCCAGGGAAGGGGACAGGGCCCTGGGGAGCAGTGTCCCTGCCAGGGAAAGGGGACTGGGGAGCCCTCGGGAGGGGTGGAAGGGGGACCCCTGGATCGGGGGTGTCCGGGAGGGGAGGAAGGTCAGCAGCAGGGAGGGGCCGGCACTGTTTGGTGGCCCGGGGGATACCGAGGGGTACCGGGGGGTACTGGGGGATACCAGAAGGTACCGGGGTGTACCAGGGGGTACCGGGGGTGCCGGGAGGTACTGAGGGGTACTGGGGAATACTGGAGGGTACCGGGAGGTACAGGCGGGGTTCAGGGGTACAGGGGGGTACAGGGAGGTACCGGGGGATATCGGGGGGGTACCGGCAGGGTTCGGGGATACTGGAGAATACCGGGAGGTACCGGGGGTACCGGCGGGGTTCAGGGGGTACTAGGGGTTACCGGGGGGTACCGGGAGGTACCGGGGGTACCGGTGGGGTTCAGGGGGTACTAGGGGTTACCGGGGGGTACCGGGAGGTACTGGGGGGTACCGGTGGGGTTCAGGGGGTACTAGGGGTTACCGGGGGGTACAGGGAGGTACCGGGGGGTATCGGGGGGGTACCGGCAGGGTTCGGGGATACTGGAGAATACCGGGGGGTACTGGGGGGTACCGGCAGGGTTCGGCGGGTACCGGGAGGTACTGGGGGGTACCGGCGGGGTTCAGGGGGTACTAGGGGTTACCGGGGGTTACCGGGGGGTACCGGGAGGTACCGGGGGTACCGGTGGGGTTCAGGGGGTACCGGCAGGGTTCGGCGGGTACCGGGGGGTACCAGGGAATACCGGAGGGTACTGGGGGGGGTACCGGCAGGTACCGGTGGGGTACTGGCGGGGTTCGGGGGGTTCGGCTCCGCTGCCGAGGGGCGGTCCCGGCCCGGGGGGCGGTGGCAGGGGCCGGGCCCGGCCCCTCCGGCTCGGGTGGGACGGGAAGGGGAAGGAGCGGAGAGGAAGAGGAGGAGTTGGGCTGCACCTGGGTGCGCGTCGTTACTCGCGGGTGCCGATGGCTGGGGCGGCCGAGCCGGCGGGGCTGCGCGCTGAACGGTGAGAAAAGCGCATTGCCAGGGACTCCGAGCGGGAGAAAAGGGAGATGTGCAAAGCAGGAGTGTCCTCCCTGCGAGACACGCGGGGTACCCGCGGCTGGGGCGCCCTGGGGATGCTCGGGGATTTAGGAGGATGCAGGGGGATGCTCAGAGATGCAGGGGGATGCTCGGTGATGCTCAGGTATACAGGGGGATGCTCAGGGATTTTGGGGATGCTCAGAGGATGCTCGGGGAAGTTCAGGGATTTGCAGGGATGCAGGAGGATGTTCAGGGATGCAGTAGTATGCAGGAGGATGCTCGGGGACGTTCAGGCATGCAGGAGATACTCAGGGATGCTGGGGATGCTCAGGGATGTTCAGGGATGCAGGAGGATGCTGGAGATGTTTAGAGGATGCTCAAGGATGCAGGAGGATGCTCAGAGATGTGCAGGGATGTTCAGGGATGCAAGAGAATGCTCGGGGATGTTGAGGGATGCAGGGGGATGCTGAGGGATGCAGGAGGATGCTCGGGGATGTTCAGGGATGCAGGAGGATGCCTGGGGATGCTCAGGGATGCAGGGGGATGCTCAGGGATGTTCAGGGATGCAGGAGGATGCTCAGAGATGTGCAGGGATGCAGGGGGATGCCTGGGGATGTTCAGGGATGCAGGGGGATGCTCAGGAATGCAGGAGGATGCTCAAGGATGCTGAGGATGCTGCGGGAGCTGTGCAGGGACAGCCTGACCCAGCTCTGCTCCGTGTCATTCCTTGTCCCCTCAGGGAAGCAGGGATGAGTTTGGAGGGAAGGGATTTGCAGCCCTGGGCAGGGCAGGGGTTCCTCTTGGGGCTGATACAGGAGAAAATTCAGAAAAGGGAGAAAATTCAGCCCATTTTTTAAACTTACCACATAAAGTATTTATGTTATTAAATGTTGTTACAGTCACAATTTCAATGATGTAAAGAGCTCAGCAGAGTTTTGCTGAAGGACCACCTCGGCTGCTGTCTTGTAGCAGCAAGATCAATAATCTCATTTTCCTGCTGTTCCACAGGGTTGTTCGCTCATGAGTTGTTTTTGCCTCGAGCCACAGCTCATTTAGCTGTGGCTGACACCCTTCTTGTTTGGTTTTCTTTGGGTTTTTGGGGTTTTTTGGGTGGTTTTTTTTTTGGCTTGAGGGACAAGGCAAACGTGCTGTGCAGCACCAATCAGCATGTGACCTTTACAGCCCGTTGCCAGGTTGGTGCCTGGGGAAGGGAGGGGAGGCTTCCCAGGGATCAGCTGAGCAGTATTTAAGAAGCACTGGCACCTCTGATGTGGAATTAAAGCCCAGAGCCAGCCATTCCCTCGAGATGGCTTCGATTGAGATGCCCACAAGGGTTTGTGTGTCACCCGCTCGCCACAGCAGCACAAATCACAAGGCATTGCCTGAGCTGAGGAGGATCCTCACAGACTATCTGCATTTTTACTGCTCTTAATCAATTCAAATGCCTTGGCAGCTTTTTCTGCTGGGCCTCTGTGTTCCTTTCCTTCATCTGGAGTTTCAAAGAGGGTCTGGGTTGGTTTTTTTTCCTCCCCCAAATACAATTTTTCACCTTTCAAGTGATGCTTCTTCGGTGTCCTTCATCATTCTGTGGCCTACGTGGAGGTGGCAGGTGTAATATGAAAAATTAATTAACATTCTTCAGATGACCCTTCCTCCAACCTGGCTGACGTAAATGAAAGCATGGCAGAGTTCCAGTGGAGATGTGGGAGTGTTTTGGGTTTTGGAAGTGGATAGAAAATAATTAGAGGAAAAACAGTAACTGGCACTGGTGATTGAATCTTGTTAAATCGTCTTTGCCAGGTTTGGGAGTTTAATAAAATTATTATTATTATTATTATTATTATTATTATTATTATTATTATTATTATTATTATTATTATTATTATTATTATTATTATTCTAATTATTCTAATTATTCTAATTATTCTAATTATTCTTTAATTAAAATATTGTGGCTGAGGGAAGGGGTTCCTGGGTTAGACCCTTGTGCTCAGGAGGGCCCTTGGTGCATTTTACTCCTGGGACTGCTCTTGGAATGTGCAAACAGTGGCACTTGCAGGGCATGCTGTGAGCAGGGTGATTTTCATGACCTGTAAGCAAGAACTGCTGCTTTTGATTATTTTTCAAACACTCTGCTGTCACTGGGAAAGGTTTTTTGCCTGAAAATATCCAGAGGAGTTGTACTCATTTCTCCTGCAGGGCTTGGTTGCTGTCATAGCTTGGTGTTGAAGCTTTTTGTAGTTGGATTTTTTGGGTTTTTTTAAGGAAAATATATTTTTTTTTAATTTTTGAAGTAGTGTCAGTGTGAGGGCAGCACTCCAGGCTGGAGGTGGGATTCATTCCCAGAAATTCAAATTGCACTGATTGAATCCCACATCCCTTGTGGGGTCTCTGCTCCATGGAGGACCCCAGAGCCAGCCTGGGAATTTGGTTCCTTTTAGCCCCTTTTCCCTCCTCTCACCCCTCCCATGCTCAGACAGGCTCTATGTATAAAATATTTGTGTATTTATAGTGGTGCTGACATCTGAGGAGCTTCCTGTGTCCCGTTCCTGAGGTGGTGTCTGTGCTCCAAAAAAAGATTTCCCCATTAGAACCCAGCCAGGGAAGGAAGTTTGAGCCATGTGGTGTCTGACAGATAACTGAGAGCCCAGAGCTCTGCACAGGCACCAGCAACATCAGCCTGCTCTGGAAGGAGTGCTGGGGGCTGGAATATGGATAAATTCCACATTCTCCACTGTGTTTTGGCTGAAGGGCTGAGGAATTACTCAGTTTCTTGTTGAAGTCCTTGTTGCTGAGAATTTGAAACTTTCTGTGCTGGCAGGCACTGACCCCCACAAGAACACTGCACTGACCTGAGGCCGTGGAGAAGCTTCCAAAACTGATTATTAGCACTGGGATTATGGGTGTGGAGTTGGTTAGAAGTGTGTGGTGTCACAGGGTGGAAAACTTGAAGTTAAGGGTTTAGAATACAGTAATAGATGTAAAGCAGGATGGAGGTTTTAGGGTGGAGGCTGCTCCTTCTTCTTCACCTTCTTCTCCGTGGGTTTGGGTGGTTTTGTGTAATTGGATAAAAATCCACATTGCAGGGCATGGGTGGTTGTTGGGTTAAAAGTGAAAATAATTGAGGTGTCATTTCTTAATTGGACAGTTTATCCTTAAAAGGCCTTGTAGAGAAAGCTAGTTAGCCATTGTGATGCTTGTTAGTGAAATACTGCAGAACTCACCCCTTGTGAGACTGTAATATGGATAAGAAATTATTCTTATGGATAAGAAATAAAGGATCTTCTTTATTTCTTATCCATATTCCTATCTTTATTTCTTATCTTCTTTCTTCTTATCCATATAAGCAATAAACACCTGAGTCTGAGCACGAAATACCATCTCAAGAGCTTCAGTCCCTGCCAGAGGCAGAAGAGAAGCCAGACCCAGCAGTTTGTCACTGGTGTTGGTGGAGGTGGGCTTGGTGCCACCTGTGCCCTCTGAGCAGCTCCTGGTGTTGTCTCACCCTCCCAGGTGAAATGTCCCAACGCTCCCAGCTGAGGAAGCAGAGGGAGATGGAGACTGAGCCCTGACTGCCAACCTCAGGCAGCAAAAAGGGCGGCAAAACCCAGGAGAGAAGAACCCTTGCAGCCCCCATCCCTCCCCAGGTACGTGCAGCCATTCCTGGAAGAACATTTCCTATTTAATGCCATTCATGAATGTCATTTCTTTTCCCTCTCCCCACGGCCATGTGCAGCCTGGGGAGTGGTGAAGAGGTTAAAAAGCAGGAGTGAGTGGTGCTGGCTGTGCTCCAGCAGGGAAGTGAGTGGTGCTGGCTGTACTCACAGCCCATTGCACAGCTGGCCCCAGGGCAGCTCTCCCTGCTCCTGCCCTCAGCCTGCAGTGCTGCTCCACAGAACTGCTGGGGCTGGGATCACGGGGGAAATGGAAATAAACCTGGCTTAACTCGGGGCTAGGGAGCTGGGCTTAACTCAGGGCTAAGGAGCTGGGCTTAACTCAGGGCTAGGGAGTTGGGCTTAACTCAGGGCTAGGGAGCTGGGCTTAACTCAGGGCTAGGGAGCTGGGCTTAACTCAGGGCTAGGGAGTTGGGCTTAACTCAGAGCTAGGGAGCTGGGCTTAACTCAGGGCTAGGGAGCTGGGCTTAACTCGGGGCTAGGGAGCTGGGCTTAACTCAGGGCTAGGGAGCTGGGCTTAACTCAGGGCTAAGGAGCTGGGCTTAGGTTGGGGCTAGGGAGCTGGGCTTAACTCAGGGCTAGGGAGCTGGGCTTAACTCAGGGCTAGGGAGCTGGGCTAGGGCTGGTCCTGCCCTGGGGCAGAGGGGTGGCTCCAAGGCGTCCTGGGGCATCTTCAGCCCAAATTGCCAGCTGGATTCCCAGCTGCCCTTATTCCCAATTGCTCTCATTGCCAGTTTCTCTCATCCCCAATTTCTCTCATTCCCAATTCCTCATTTCTCTCACTGCCAATTTCTCTCATTCCCAGTTCCCAATTGCTCTTATTCCCAATTTCTCTCATTCCCAATTGTCAGTTTCTCTCATTCTCAATTTCTCTCATTCCAAATTTCTCTCATTCCCAGCTTCTCCCATTCCCAATGTCTCTCATTCCTAATTCCCAGTTTCTCCCATTCCCAGTCTCTCTCTTTGCCAATCTCTCCCATTCCCAATTCCCAGTCTCTCCCATTCCCAGTCTCTCCCATTCCCAGTTTCTCCCACTCCCAGTCTCTCCCATTCCCACTCTCTCCCATTCCTACTCTCTCCCATTCCCAGTTTCTCCCTTTCCCACTCTCTCTCATTCCCAGTCTCTCCCCCTCCCAGTCTCTCCCATTCCCAATTCCCACTCTCTCCCATTCTCCATTCCCAGTCTCTCCCATTCCCAGTCTCTCCCATTCCCAGTCTCTCCCATTCCCACTCTCTCCCATTCCCAGTTTATCCCATTCCCAATCCCCAGTCTCTTCCATTCTCAATTCCCAGTCTCTCCCATTCCCAGTTTCTCCCATTCTCCATTTCCAGTCTCTCCCATTCCCATTTTCTCCCTTTCCCACTCTCTCCCATTCCCAGTTTCTCCCATTCCCAGTTTCTCCCACTCTCTCCCATTCCCAGTCTTTCTCATTCCCAGTCTGTCCCATTCCCAGTCTCTCCCATTCCCAGTTTCTCCCATTCCCAATTCCCAGTCTCTCCCATTCCCAGTCTCTCCCATTCCCAGTTTCTCCCACTCTCTCCCATTCCCAGTTTCTCCCATTCTCCATTTCCAGTCTCTCCCATTCCCATTTTTTCCCATTCCCACTCTCTCCCATTCCTAGTTTCTCCCATTCCCAATTCCCACTCTCTCCCATTCCCCATTCCCACTCTCTCCCATTCCCAGTCTCTCCCATTCCCCATTCCCACTCTTTCCCATTCCCAGTTTCTCCCACTCTCTCCCATTCCCAGTTTCTCCCACTCTCTCCCATTCCCAGTCTCTCCCATTCCCCATTCCCCAGTGACAGCCCCATAACCTGTATCAGGAGTTATTAAAACATCAAAAACTGAAACTTTTCTGTGACCATCCAAGCCCAGAGGTGCTGAACGCTGCAGCTGCCCGCCTCAGCTTGGGAAATTTAACAAAAAATTTCTATTTTTGTCATTTAACAAAAAATTTGTATTTTTGTCATTTAACAAAAAATTTGTATTTTTTTCTTCTGAAAGCAGCCCAGAAAATGGCCCCAGGAGCTCCAAGAGAGGCAGGAGTGTGGAGGCAAACCCGAGCTCTGCTCTTCAAGAATTGCCTGATCAAGTGCAGGACCAAGAAGAGCAGTGTGCAGGTGAGGGGGCTCCTCGCAGGAAACATGATGAGGTTTTTGAAATATTCCATTTTTTTTTTGATACAGGAGGTGCTTTTCCCTCTATTTTTCCTGTTCTGCTGATCCTGATGAGTATATTTTGAGTTTTTTTGAACTTTTGAAGCATTGAATTTTGAAATATTCCATATTTTTTTGGTGCACACGTCGCTTTTCCCAATATTTTTCCTGTTCTGGTTGATCCTAATCAGTACATCATTAATTTTTTTAACCCTTTGAAACGTTGGATTTTAAAATATTCCAATTTTTTGGTGCACACGGTGCTTTTCCCAATGTTTTTCCTGTTCTGCTGCTCCTGATGGGTACACAATGAACTTTTTTCAATCTTTCAAATACTGAATTTTGAAATATTCCATTTTTTGGTACAGGAGGTGCTTTTCCCTCTATTTTTCCTGTTCTGCTGATCCTGATGAGTATATTTTGAGTTTTTTTGAACTTTTGAAGCACTGAATTTTGAAATATTCCATATTTTTTTGGTGCACACCGTGCTTTTCCCAATATTTCTCCTGTTCTGGTTGATCCTGATGAGCATGATGCTCCCTCACAGGAAATATGATCAAGTTTTTTGAAATATTCCAATTTTTGGTGCTTTTCCCTCTGTTTTTCCACTTCTGGCTGATCCTAATGAGCATATACTGAATTTTTTTGACCCTTAAAAATACCGAATTATAAAATATTCACTTTTTTTTGGTACAGGAGGTGCTTTTCCCTCTGTTTTCCTCTTCCGGCTGATCCTAATGAGCATATATTGAATTTTTTTGACCCTTTCAGATACTAAATTTTGAAATATTCAATTTTTTCCCTACAGGAGGTGCTTTCCCCTCTGTTTGTCCACTTCTGGCTGATCCTAATGAGCATATATTGAATTTTTTTTGACTGTTTGAAATACTAAATTTTAAAAGATTCCATTTTTTCCCTACAGGAGGTGCTTTCCCCTCTGTTTTTCCTGTTCTACTGATCCTGATGAGTATATAGTGAATTTTTTTGACCCTTTCAGATACTAAATTTTGAAATATTTTATTTTTTTTTGTCCAGGAAGTGCTTTCCCTATGGTTTCCCCTAATCTGGTTGATCCTAATGAGTGCATCATTAATTTTTTTGATTGTTTGAAATACTAAATTTTAAAATATTCAAATTTTTTGGGTCCAGGAGGTGCTTTGCACTCTATTTTTCCACTTCTGGCTGCTCCTAATGACCATATATTGATTTTTTCTGACCCTTAAAAATACCGAATTTATAAAATATTCCATTTTTTCCCTACAGGAGGTGCTTTTCCCTCTGTTTTTCCTCTTCTGGCTGATCCTAATGAGCATATATTGAATTTTTCTGGCCCTTAAAAATACTGAATTATAAAATATTCCATTTTTTCCATACAGGAGGTGCTTTTCCCTCTGTTTTCCTCTTCTGGCTGATCCTAATGAGCATATATTGAATTTTTTTTGACTGTTTGAAATACTAAATTTTAAAAGATTCCATTTTTTCCCTACAGGAGGTGCTTTCCCCTCTGTTTTTCCTGTTCTGCTGATCCTGATGAGTACAAAGTGAATTTTTTTGACCCTCTCAGATACTAAATTTTGAAATATTTTATTTTTTTTTGTCCAGGAAGTGCTTTCCCTATGGTTTCCCCTGATCTGGTTGATCCTAATGAGTGCATCATTAATTTTTTTGATTGTTTGAAATACTAAATTTTAAAATATTCAATTTTTTTGGGGTCCAGGAGGTGCTTTGCACTCTGTTTTTCCACTTCTGGCTGATCCTAATGACCATACATTGATTTTTTCTGACCCTTAAAAATACCGAATTTATAAAATATTCCATTTTTTCCCTACAGGAGGTGCTTTTCCCTCTGTTTTTCCTCTTCTGGCTGATCCTGATGAGCATGATGCACCCTCACAGGAAATATGACGAGGTGCCCAACACAGACCTGGGCCCCCTGGACCCCTCGGTGCTGGTGAATTTTGTCATTGGCTACACCCCCCCCACAGCCCTGGCTCGGGAGATCATGAGGAAAGTGGCTTCTGACAACTTTGAGGATGGTATTGACACCTTAAATCTTGGGTTTTTCCCCATATTTCCTGCTGGAAATCTTTTTTTTTTTCCCCATATTTCCTCCAGGAACTTTGAGGGGGGAGCTCAGTGTTTGAAGGGGGAGGTCGGTGGTGCTGTAATAGGAAAAATCTGAATTTTTCAGAGGAGGGAATGTGAAGCTATTGGGGTTTTCTGTTGATTTTTAGGGGCTTTTGGTTGGTTTTGGTTTTTTTTTTTTTCTAGTTTTATGGAGTTCTCTGATGGTTTTAGCATTTTTCTTGGTGTTAGGGTTTATTGTTGGTTTTGGGGTTTTTTCCCTGGTTTTAGGCGCTTGTTGTTGTTGTTGTTGTTGTTGTTGTTTTGGGTGTTTTTTCCTGGTTTTGGGGTTATTTTACTGTTTGCAGAGGTTATTTTCTGGTTTGGTGGTTTTTAGCTGGTCTTGGTGGGGTTTTTTGGGTTGGTTTTTTTTTTTTTTTTGCTGATTTTTGGGGATTTTTTTGCTGGTTTTGGGCCCCCCACAGCCCTGGCTCAGGAGATCATGAGGAAAGTGGCTTCTGACAACTTTGAGGATGGTATTGACACCTTAAATCTTGGGGTTTTTCCCCATATTTCCTGCTGGAAATCTTTTTTTTTTTTCCCCATATTTCCTGCAGGAACTTTGAGGGGGGAGCTCAGTGTTTGAAGGGGGAGGTCGGTGGTGCTGTAATAGGAAAAATCTGAATTTTTCAGAGGAGGGAATATGAAAGTGTTGGGGTTTTTTGTTGATTTTTAGGGGTTTTTGGTTGATTTTCAGGGGTTTTTTGGTTCATTTTGGTTCATTTTTCTGGTTTTACTGTTTTTTTTTTCTGGTTTTAGGGGTTTTTTTTCTTGGTTTTGTGGGGTTTTTTTGCCGGCTTTGAGGATTTTTTTGTTGATTTTATGGGGTTTTTTTGCTGCTTTGGAGCATTATTTTTTCTTGGTTTTAGGGTTTTATATTCGTTTTCGGGGATTTTTAGCTGCTTTGGGGATTTTTTCCTGGTTTTATGGTTATTTTGTTGGGTTTGGGCTTCTTGTGCTGCTTTTGGGGTTTTTTTTCTGGCACAAAATATTCATTTCAAAGTGATTCCTATTCCTGGGGCAGCCCCAAGAAGAAAAATCAGCTCTGGGGCTGATTTTGAGGGGTTTTTTTTGATTTTCAGGGCTTTGGGGTTTTTTTTGTTGATTTTCTGGGGCTGGTGGTGCCTCCCCTGTGACATCCTGGGGCAGCCTCAGGGGAAATTCTGGTTATTTTCTCTCCTGGTGCCGCTACCAAATCAACATTTTTCATTTATTTCAGTTGCTGATTCTCATCAGCACTTTGTCACCTCTTCTTTTGAAGGCAATTTTCCTTTTTTTCCTTTTCCTCTTTTCATTTTTTAATGTTTATTTTGGTTTTGTTTTTTTTTTTTTTCCCCGTTTGGGTTTTTCTCCCCTCTTCACCTTTTCCTGATTTTTTCTTCTTATTTTGTTTTCTTCATATTTGTTTGCTTTTCCCCACTTATTGGGGTTTTTTTCCATTTGTTTGGGTTTTACTCTTGTTTGTTTTTCTTGTTTCTGTTAATTTTTTTGTTTGTTTGAGTTTTTTTCCATTTGTTTCATTTTTTTCTCATTTGCTTGGGTTTTCCTCATTTGTTTGGGTTTCTTTCTTATTGGTTTTGGTTTTTTTCTCATTTATTTGGCTTTTTTCCACTTGTATGTTTTTATTCTGATTTGTTTGGGGTTTTCCCCTTTGTTTGGGTATTTCCCTTTTGTTTGGTTTTTTTTTCCCCATTTGTGTGGGGTTTTTCCTGGTTTCTTTCTCTTTTTATTTTTCTTTTTTCCCCCAACACTTTCCTGCACACCTCACACTCAACAAAAACCAATTTCTCCAATCTTACTCTGTCTCTTTTTGTAGTTTTGGATCTTTCATTCTTTTCTTTAAGTTTTTTATCCTTGAAAATTACTTTGGATCCATGGCCCAGCCCCAAATCTGCATTTTCCTCATCTCCTCCTTTTTTTTTTCCCATCCACTGCTGAAATCAGTGACCATAAAACCACATTTTGATGGATTTATCCATCCTCACCCCCCATCTGCATTTCCTGGGAAATTCTGGGAATAAACTGGGGCAGCCAGCAAAGGATTGGAGCACAGAAACTCTGGGAGCAGCAAAAAAATGAGGGGAAAAGGGAAAAATTCCAGGATAAAATTGGATTATTCACCCTGCAGTGCTGAGCTGAACTCCTGCAATGTCTGTTCATGAGAATATTCCCCTCCCTGTGGCAAAAATAAATATTTCCATCAATAATCATGGAATAGTTTGGGTGGGAAGGGTCTCCAAACCCCAATAAGTTGTTAAGGATTTTTATGATGCTTCTTTAAAGTGTTGGACGTTTTTATTCTGGGCTGTGGCGGGGAATAAATAAAAAATGAATAAATATTTATATTATATTATATTATATTAATTATATTAATTATATTAATTATATTATATTATATTATATTATATTATATTATATTATATTATATTATATTATATTATATTATATTATATTAATTCTATTATATTATACTATATTATATATTATATATTATATGTTATATGTTATATGTTATATGTTATATGTTATGTTATATATTATATCATATTACATCATACTATATTACTATTAATTATATTCTATTATATTCATATTTTAATGTATTTTATTATATTCATATTTTATTATATTTTATTATGTTTTAATATTATAGTATGGTATAATACAGGATATATTAGATTGTATGTATATTATATTATATGTATATTATATTATATCTTATATCATATATTATGTTATATCATACTATATTACTATTAATTATATTCTATTATATGAATATTTTATTGTATTTTATTATATTCATATTTTATTATATTTTATTATATTTTAATATTATAGTGTGGTATAATACAGTATATATTATACTATATCTATATGATATGTATATGATATGTATATGATATGATATGATATGATATGATATGATATGATATGATATGATATGATATTATATTATATTATATTATATTGTAAGTACAGTATATTATAGTATAGTAAATTATATTTTAATATTATATTTTATTTTAAATATTGTATTTTTAATATTTTAACATATTTACTATAATTTTATATTTAGATTTGTATTTCTATTTATAGTGTATTTATATTTTTATTACAGTATATTTTTATAATTTATATTTATTTATAAGTTTTCATTTTATATTTTATATTTCTCTTTTAATGCTGCCAGGCCTCATCACTGAGGAGTATTTGAGTGAGGAGGAGCTGGAGCAGGCGAGTTTTCTCAAACCCTCCAACTTTGTGGGGGTGGTGTTCAAGGACTCCATGTCCTACCAGCTGAGGTTCCACGACTCCATCGCCATGTCCTCCATCTACACCGAGTCCAGAGGTAAACCTGCAGGGGACAGAGCTGCAAAATCATCCCAAAATTTCATTTTTTTGGCCTGGTGTCACATATATTGGTTTGTGGGCTTGTTGGTGCTGTTATCAGGGAGTGGAGCAGCTGTAACTCAATTTTTTGGGATTTTATCGTGGAATTATGGCATGGAAGGGCTCCTGAAGATGCTGATTCCTTATTTAATAGTAAATCCAGATAGTAATGGTAACCCAGAGGTAAACCTGCAAGGGAATAAGCTGGAAAATCATCCCAAATTTTCCTTTTATGTTTTTTTTTTCTGGCCTGGTGTTGCATTTGTGGGGTTTTTGGTGCTGTTACCAGGGAATGGGGCAGCTGTAACTCAATTTTTTGGGATTTTAATGGGACATGGCTTGGCTTGGAAGGGATCCTGAAGATGATGATTCCCTATTTAATAGCAATTCCAGATAGTAATAGTAAATAGTAATTACTAGTAATTACTATCTAGAGGTAAACCTGCAAGAGAATAAGCTGGAAAATCATCCTATATATTCATTTTTCAGGTTTTTTTTGGCTTAGTGTTGCATGTGTTGGTTTGTGGGGCTTGTTGATGCTGTTATCAGGGAGTGGAGCAGCTGTAACTCAATTTTTTGGGATTTTAATGTGGAATTGTGGCATGGAAGGGCTCCTGAAGATGATGATTCCCTATTTAGTAGTAAATCCAGATAGTAATGGTAATCCAGAGGTAAACATGCAAGGGAACAAGCTGGAAAACCATCCCAAAATTTCATTTTTTTGCTTTTTTTTTTGGCCTGGTGTGGCATGTATTGGTTTGTGGGGGTTGTTGGTGCTGTTATTGGGGAGTGGAGCAGCTGTAACTCAGTTTTTTGAGATTTTAACATGGAATTATGGCATGGAAGGGCTCCTGAAGGTGATTATTGCCTATTTAATAGTAAATCCATATAGTAATGGTAATCCAGAAGTAAATCTGCAAAGGAACGAGCTGGAAAACCATCCCAAAATTTCATTTTTTTGCTTTTTTTTGGCTTGGTGTGGTGTGTATTGGTTTGTGGGGATTGTTGGTGCTGTTATCAGGGAGTGGAACAGCTGTAACTCAATTTTTTGGGATTTTAATGTGGAATTGTGGCATGGAAGGGCTCCTGAAGATGCTGATTCCCTATTTAATAGTAAATCCATATAGTAATGGTAACCCAGAGGTAAACCTGCAAGGGAATAAGCTGGAAAATCATCCCAAATTTTCCTTTTTTGGTTTTTTTTTTCTGGCCCGGTGTTGCGTTTGTGGGGGTTTTTGGTGCTGTTACCAGGGAATGGGGCAGCTGTAACTCAATTTTTTGGGATTTTAATGGGACATGGCTTGGCTTGGAAGGGATCCTGAAGATGATGATTCCCTATTTAATAGCAATTCCAGATAGTAATAGTAAATAGTAATTACTAGTAATTACTATCTAGAGGTAAACCTGCAAGAGAATAAGCTGGAAAATCATCCTATATTTTCATTTTTCAGGTTTTTTTGGCTTAGTGGTGCATGTGTTGGTTTGTGGGGCTTGTTGGTGCTGTTATCAGGGAGTGGAGCAGCTGTAACTCAGTTTTTTGGGATTTTAATGTGGAATTATGGCATGGAAGGGCTCCTGAAGATGATGATTCCCTATTTAGTAGTAAATCCAGATAGTAATAATAATCCAGAGGTAAACATGCAAGGGAACGAGCTGGAAAACCATCCCAAAATTTCATTTTTTTGCTTTTTTTTTGGCCTGGTGTGGCATATATTGGTTTGTGGGGTTGTTGGTGCTGTTATCGGGGAGTGGAGCAGCTGTAACTCAATTTTTTGGGATTTTATCGTGGAATTATGGCATGGAAGGGCTCCTGAAGGTGATTATTGCCTATTTAATAGTAAATCCAGATAGTAATGGTAATCCAGAGGTAAATCTGCAAGGGAATAAGCTGGAAAATCATCCCAAATTTTCTTTTTTTTTCACCTGGTGTTGCGTGTATTGTTTTGTGGGGGTTGTTGGTGCTGTCATCAGGGAGTGGAGCAGCTGTAACTCTATTTTTTGGGATTTTCACCTGGAATTGTGGCCTGGGAGGTCTCCTGGAGATGATCATTCCCTGTTTCCCCTGCAGCCACGTGCTCCAGCCTGCGCAAGAGCTGCGAGTCTGTGACCTACTGGAGCTCGGGGTTCACAGCCCTGCAGGCCTGCATTGATGCTGCCATCATCCAGGTGAGGAATCCCACAAAACCCATAAAATCCCACCCAAAAAATCCCATAAAATAGGGCTTGGAACACAAAAACCCTGAGAGGAAGCCCTGAGGGAGCTGGGGGTGCTCAGCCTGGGGAAAAGGAGACTCAGGGGTGCCCCCATCACCCTCACAGCTCCTGAAAGGTGCCTGTGCTCAGCTGGGGCTGGGCTCTGACACAACCAGAGCACACAGCCCCGAGCTGCACCAAGGGAAATACAGGTTGGAAAGCAGGGAAAAGTGTTTGACACAAAGGGGGATAAAGTTCTGGAATGTTCTGCCCGGGGAGGTGGGGGAGTCCCCATCCCTGGGTGTGTTTAACAAAGCCTGGATGCGGCACTGGGGGCCAGGGTTTGGGTGAGGGGCTGGGGCTGGGCTGGACTCGATGGCCTTGGAGGTCTCTGACAACCTGGGGATTCTGTGAATTCTGTGAAAATCCCACAAAATCCCATTAAATCCCATCCTCACCCCAGGAAAAGGCAGATCCAGGGGCTGCTTAATCTGCCTGTTAATCCTGGGAGATGCTGTGTGAGATTCCAGCTGGCATCTAATGACAAGGCAGAACTTTTAGGGTGGTTTGGCCATGTTTTGTCCAGGACTGTTTTGTCCAGGACTGTTCTGTCCAGGTACCACAGGGAAAATGCCATAAAATCCCACAAAATCCCATTAAATCCCATTAAATCCCACCCTCACTCCAAAAAAGGGCAGATCCAGTGGCTGCCTGGGCTGTTTAATCTATCTGTCAGTCCTTGGAGATGCTGTGTCTCAAATCCCAGCTGGGATCTGATGAGAAGGCAAAAGTTTTGGGGTGGGTTTGCTTGTGTTTTGTCCAGGGCTGTTTTGTCCAGGGAAAATCCTATAAAATCCCAAAAAATCCCATCCTCACCCCAAAAAAGGGCGCATCCAGGGCTGCCTGCTAATCCTTAATCTGTCTGTCAGTCCTTGGAGATGCTGTGTCTCAAATCTCAGCTGGGATCTGATGAGAAGGCAGAAGTTTTGGGGCAGGTTTGGCCATGTTTTGTCCACATACCACTGGGAAAATCCCAGAAAATGCCACCTTCACCCCAAAAAAGGGCAGATCCAGGGACTGTACGGGCTCCTTCATCTGCCTAGAGATGCTGTGTCAGATCCCAGCTGGGATCTGATGAAAATGCAGAAGTTGTGGGGCAGGTTTGGCCATGTTCTGTCCAGGACTGTTTTGTCCAGGATTTCCCCAGTCCTGTTGGGTTGGATTCTGAGGATTTGTGTCTCCATTTGCATCCCAGAGATGCTGAACATCCAGCACAACCCTCCTCAAATGCTCCCCCCAAAATGCCATTCCAGACAGAATTTACCTGCAAAATTTATTATTTTTGCTGTCACTGTTTCTCAGCAATTTTTCCCAATTTCCCTCCCCTCACCCTGCTCGTGCAGGCAGCAAATTCCATCTTTTTAAATGACAGAAATTCCACATTTCCTCATTTCATCCCCAGGCATTCAGGTGTTTTCCAGTCTTGCTTTTGGCCTGGAATTTGGGGTCAGGAAGGTTTTGGGCTCTCCAGATCTCTGGGGTGGAGTGGTTGGGATGGGGCTGAAAAATCAGGAAAAATGTCAAAATAACTTTTCCTCCTCTTCCTTCCAGCTGAAGACAAATCATTCTGTTTGGGAACAGCTGGATCTGACCAGAGCCATGGTTATGGGAGAGGCTGCAGTGGTGGAAATTGATAATTTCCCTCGTGCAATCATTTTAATTTACCTGGTGATTGCATTCTCCCCATTTGGGTATTATTTAGCAATTCACATCGTGGCAGAAAAGGAGAGGAAGCTGAAGGAGTTCTTGAAAATTTTGGGACTCCATGACACTGCCTTCTGGTATGTGAGTGTTTGCTACAACCTGTTCCTTAGAAAAGAAAAAAAAAAATATGTAAAGGGAAAAAAAAATTAAATATATGTAAAGGAAAAAAAATTAAACATATGTAAAAAAATTATTATATTAAAAATTATTATGTTGAAAAAATTTCTAGTTAACCTCTTCTATGCCACCCTCCAGCTGTTAAATTGTTTTCAGTCTTTAAGTGAAAAATATTCACTTAAATATTGATAAATACAAATAATTGAATACAAATATAATACAAATACAATACAAATATAATACAAATAATACAAATAGTGATAAATACAAAATATTGATATTCTGTACAATTAAACAGAGAGACACCTCCAGTACCATGAAAATATGAATATTTTAATAAGTAATCCTGCTGCATTTATTCATGTAAAGCTAGACCAGATTAGAGGGATTAAACTCATCATGTGTGAGGTTTTATGGAGGTTTTTAAGCATTTTTGGCTCACTACCTCCTTTCCTAGAAGCTCAACAGGTAACCTGCAGCCTGGCACATAATTAAATGAAGCCAACTCTATAATTTGAATGTGCCAGAGCAGTCTCAACAACAGGTTTTCAATTATTTCCTCACCCTGATGAAAATTGGCCTGGGCAATAGAATATTTCATTTTTCTCCCAAATGATGTGTTAATTTGAAACCATTGATAGCTGAGGGGATAAAAACAGGTTTGGCTTTGCCCTTTCTGGCAGGGTTTTCACCCTGCGCTGAAAATCCACCTGGGGTGGTTGGAATGATTTTTTTTTTAGTTGTTTCAGAGGAAATGTGTCATTTTCTGCTACCTGCACAAAAACCACCCCTGTTTGCTGAGGTCAGAGTTGCTCCCACACTCACAGCTCTGGTTTTCAACAGAGCAGGATTTTATTACCCTGCCCAGCAGCCTCTATTAAATTTTAAACAGAATTCCTTGAATTATTGAAACCTACGACTCTGTTACCCTGTTTTGCCCATACCAGGGAATTAATTATGCAAAAAATAAAGGTGAATCACCTGATTGTGCATCTTTGACTGCCCTGGGTCTCACTGTGTGCTGAGAACAACCCCAGGATGTTCACAACAGCTCTTTGACTCAGGTTTTGTTACAAACAGCTCTTTGACTCAGGTTTTGTTGCAAACAGCTCTTTTACTCAGGTTTTGTTGCAAACAGCTCTTTTACCCAGGTTTTGTTGCAAACAGCTCTTTTATTCATGTTTTAGTGCACACTTGCCCTTTGGTGCAGTGAGACACAGAGTTAGAAATTAACTTGGGGTAGAAGCCTGTGTGGAATTTTAAAGAGTGCTGGGTTTTGGAATATGTGGAGTATTAAAGAGTGCTGGGTTCTGGAATATGTGGAATTTTAAAGAGTGCTGGGTTCTGGAATATGTGGAGTATTAAAGAGTGCTGGGTTCTGGAATATGTGGAATATTAAAGAGTGCTGGGTTCTGGAATATGTGGAGTATTAAAGAGTGCTGGGTTTTGCTGTTTGTGTGGCTGGGGATTCATTAATTTTTCTGGGTTTTTTCATCCCTAGGCTGTCCTGGGTGCTGCTCTACGTGAGCCTGATTTTTGTCATGTCCATCCTGATGGCTGTGATTGCCACAGCCTCGTCCCTGTTCCCCCAGAGCAGTGCCTTTGTCATATTCCTCCTTTTCTTCCTCTATGGAGTCTCCTCTGTGAGTATTCCTGGCCCTGGGGCTTTGTTTTATTCCCTTCCCACCTGATTTGTTCCCTCTGCCAGAATATTTGTTGTTCCTGTGGGGTTGAGCAGTGCTGGGAGTCTGAGCTGTCCCAGCCCTTCCTGGGGTTTTCTCCTGGTTTTAGGATGTGGTACAGGTGTCACCCATCCCCTTGAAAAATGCTTTTCCCTCCTGAAATATCTGAGTTTCTAATGATGAGTTTATATATGATGAAAACTGATCAGGTTTTGAGTTTTCAGCCCTCCACAGAACCATTCTTCACTCCAGATCCTCTTCAAAACATTTCCTGTTACTACAGAGTTTAATGTAAAAAACCTAATAAACTGTCAGAGAATGATAAAAAATACATCATAAATATATTTATCTATCCAGTTGCTTGTCTGAATTGATAAGAGGAACAGCTGGACTTGATCTTAAAAGTATTTTCCAGCTGAAAATGATTCCATGAACCTGTGCTGTAGTGACCATACCAGGAAAATTATATTATAAATTATATGATTGTCAGAGGCAGCTATGGTATTTTCTCTTAGTTTTTTTTACACAATTTCTATATTATTATTATTATTATTATTATTATTATTATTATTATTATTATTATTATTATTATTATTATTATTATTATTATTATTATTATTATTATATTTTCCCTTAGTTTTTTTACACAATTTCTATATTATTATTATTATTGTATTTTCCCTTGGTTTTTCCACACAATTTCTTTTTTATTATTGTTATTATTACTATGGTATTTTCCCTTAGTTTTCCCACACAATTTCTATATTATTATTATTATTATTATTATTATTATTATTATTATTATTATTATTATTATTATTATTATTATTATTATTATTCTACGGTATTTTCCCTTAGTTTTTCCACACAATTTCTATATCATTATTATTATCCTTATTATCATTATTATTATTACAATTATTATAATTACAGTACTTTTCTGTCTGTTTTTCCCTCTGCCCTCAGGTTTTCTTTGCCCTGATGCTGACCCCTCTGTTTAAGAAGTCCAAGCACGTGGGAATCGTGGAGTTCCTGGCAACTCTGGTTTTTGGCTTTGTGGGCCTCAACATTGTCCTGCTGGAGGATTTCCCCAAATCCTTCGTGTGGATCCTCAGCCCTTTGTGTCAGTGCAGCTTCTTGATTGGTGTTGCACAGGTAAATCCCCACCTGCCCCTGATGGGGGTTTTAAATTTTATTTTTCAAAAATTATATTTAAATTATATTTATTACATAATTTTATTTATTAATTATTTATTTATTATATTTATTAATATTTCTTATTTGTGTATTTATTAATTATTATATTTAAATTATATTTTTTAAATATGCAATATTTAAAAATATAGCTATTCAAATGTTTTTAAAATATGCAAATGTTTTAAAACCATGAAACGTTTTTTCATAGCAGTTTAATATCCAGCACCATAAAGGAGCTGTTATTCTTTGTGTCCATTATGATCTCAGTCACTTTCTCATTATTTTGGGGTTTTTTGCCAAGTTTTGGGGTTTTTTTTTTTTGCACTGTGCTGGTTTTTGCCTTTTTGGTGTGTGACATCTCTCCCTGCAGGTCATGCACCTGGAGGATTACGAGGAGGGGGCAACATTTGCAAACATCAATGCTGGTCCTTACCCTCTGTGTATCTCTCTGATTCTCTTGGTGCTGGACAGCATCTTTTACCTGCTCGTGGCTGTCTACCTTGACCAGGTGATCCCAGGTGAGTTCCTGACAGATCCTGAGCTCTGGGAGGATCAGCCTGAAATCCTGAGCTCCCCCAGCTGCTGCCATCTCCTCCCTGAACTCTCTGGAGAAAGGAGGTGATGCTGTTTTCACATGGAATTTTACACTTCTAGCTGAAATAATTTGTATTCTATAACTATATATATATATTCTTCAACTATATATATATTTATTCTTTATATTCTTTAACTGTATATATGTAGTTAAAACTGTGAGGTGTGTGGAAGGGTTTTAGCCTGCTCTTAAAAAGCTTAATTTTCCCCTTTTTCTAGAGGAAAAACTTCCTTCCTGAGTTAACTACGACCTCAACTCACATATTTTCAGGGACCCCCAACAGAGGGAGGAATGAATGAATCTGATTCCATGTTCTTACAAGGCTAATTTATTATTTTAAGATCTATATTATATAAAAGAATGCTATACTAAACTATACTAAGGAATACAGAGAGGAGGCAGACAGAAGGCTAAAAAGATGAAAATGAAACTCGTGACTCCTTCTGGAGTCTGACACAGTTGGGCCCCAGTTTGCCATTAAGTCAAAATAATTCACAGCAGAAACCAATAAACAATCACCTGTGGGTAAAGAATCTCCAAACACATTCCAAAGCAGCAAAACACAGCAGAAGCAAAGCAGATAATTATTGATTTCATTTTTCTCTGAGGTTTCTCAGTTTCCCAGGAGAAGAATCCTGGGCAAAGGGATTTTTCAGAAAATATCATGGTGATGGTCAACCTTTCCCATTTCCTCTTGGAGGGCTGGAAATCAAAGGCTGCTCTGCCTCTTCCAGATCTCTCCCTGTGGCAGAAGAAGTTGAGCCTAAAACACAGAATAAAGTTGTTAATCTTGGGATTGAGAACTGGTTAAGCTCCTCAGCTCTGTTCCCCTCCAGCCTCTCTTTTTTCTCCCTGCCACATTTAAGTCACTGCTCATTCAGCACTGGGGATTTCTCTGGAATAGAAGGAGATTTGCAAATTTATTTAAATACTCAGCAAAAGTGAAGGCTGCCAGCAGTGGGGATGGGGAGTTGTGGCTTAAATGGAAATGTGGCTGATGGAATTCCTCAGGAACAGGGGTGGGTTGGCTATGGGAGGATCTGAAAGCCCAGAGCTGAAGTTTATATGATATTATAATATAATATATAATATTTGTGGTTGCTGCTGAAAGCCCAGAGCTAAGGAATATAATATAATATAATATAATATAATATAATATAATATAATATAATATAATATAATATAATATAATATAATATAATATAATATAATATAATATAATATAATATAATATAATATAATATAATATAATATATAGCAATACTATATATTATAATATATGATGATATAATATATGATATGATATAATGCAGTTTAATATTACAGTACTATATATTATTATATAATATATTATATAATATATGATATGATATAATAATACAATAAGATAAAATATATTATATAATATAATGTAATATAATGTAATTTAGTGTAGTACTATAATATATAATATATAATTAATATAATTAATGTAATATAATGTATAATATATAATATATAATATATTATATATTATATATTATATATTATATATTATATATTATATATTATATATTATATAATATTTGTGGTTGCTGCTCAGGAGTTCCTTCTGTCCTGTTCCCTAGGGGAGTTTGGCCTGCGCCGCACGCCCTTTTTCTTCATGAAACCCTCCTTTTGGTCAAAGCGCAGGAAAAACTACAAGGAGCTCTATGAGAGCAGCATCAACGGCAGCTTGAGCTTCAGTGAGATTGTGGAGCCTGTGCCTTCAGAATTCCAGGGCAAGGAAGCCATCAGGTACAGAACTCCAGGGCAAGGAAGCCATCAGGTACAGAACTCCAGGGCAAGGAAGCCATCAGGTACAGAATCCAGGGCAAGGAAGCCATCAGGTACAGCATTCCAGGGCAAGGAAGCCATCAGGTACAGAATCCAGGGCAAGGAAGCCATCAGGTACAGAATTCCAGGGCAAGGAAGCCATCAGGTACAGAACTCCAGGGCAAGGAAGCCATCAGGTACAGAACTCCAGGGCAAGGAAGCCATCAGGTACAACATTCCAGGGCAAGGAAGCCATCAGGTACAGCATTCCAGGGCAAGGAAGCCATCAGGTACAACATTCCAGGGCAAGGAAGCCATCAGGTACAGAATCCAGGGCAAGGAAGCCATCGGGTACAGAATCCAGGGCAAGGAAGCCATCGGGTACAGCCCTGCCCTGACTGGGGGTGAGCAGCTCACCTGCAATTTCAGTTCCTGAGAATCGCTCCTGACTCTCCAGTGCCCAGGCTCAAACAGCACATGGATTGCAGAGCCCTCCACGCAGCAAATCCCATCCTCAGGGCTGTGGAGCCAAGCATCAATCACTGCAGGAGAGGGGTTTGTTGTTGTAATCTTAGAGATGGACCAGATAGGAGCTTAAAAAGTAGTGAAAGGTATTTTTATTACCTAGAGGTTCAGGAGTCCAGTTTTAATGCTGCTGTTCCCTGAGAACATGGTGGCTGTTGTTGTGTTATTCACCTATCCAGGACTCTCCCCACATCATCCCTCCACCAGCTCCAGCAGTCTTCCCACCTCTCCATGTGCAAGTTTTGTTTGCTTTCATACTCATTCTCTTCCCCATTACTCACCCTCCATAATCCACTCACCATCCTCATGTTCAGGGTGATGAGGCTTCCAAAATCCATCCTTGATTTGGTGCCTCCAGATAAACTGGCTGTTCTTTACATTTGGAAAACCAGCAGGGCTGGAAGGAAGGTTTTTACCTCTCTTGAAAAGAAAAACACTTGCTATTTATATCTATAAGAATACTTGCTATTATATATATATTTATATATATAAAATACTTGCTATTATATACTTGCTATTATATATAATATATATTATATATATATAAATAATATATATATAAATAAACATATAAAATATATATATTTATATATTTACATATATATTTATATATATCTATATATATTTATATATATATTATATATATTTATAAATACTTGCTATTATATATATATATTATATATTTTAATATATAAAAATATATCTATAATATATATATTATAGATATAAAATACTTGCTATTTATATATAAAAGAATTTACCAGATTTTAATCAAGAGCTGTCAGGAATCACATCTTTGGAGTCCACTCTGCTGTCACCTCTCTTCCATATCATGTCTGTGGCATCTCCTGTTGTGTTGTGCAACTGCTGGAGTAGCTGTTCCCTTTCCTAGCTTGGGAAGCCTCTAGAGCATTGTTCCACCACGTGAAAGAGACCCAGATTTGAAATCATTCAGTTTATCATCACAGGAGATACCTTAGAAGGTGGCCAGGAAAAGCTTTATGATGCCAGGGTGGAAATGGGCAAAGTTTTGGGAGAACCTGCCCTGTCTCTTGACTTGCCTCAATGAGTTTTTAACCCATCTGGTGCCACTTCAGTCTGGTTGGCTTGTTGTGATTGTTGCTGAGTGTTGAGGACTGAAAATGCCATGAAAGGTGCTGAAATAGTTCATGCCATGACGTATCTTCTTTCAGAATCAGCTGTGTTCAGAAAACATTCAGGAAAAAGGGGGAAACCGTGGAGGCTCTCAGAAGTAAGAACATTTCAGCTTTCTAGCTGCTGGTGGGATGCAGAGGAGCAGTAGCTGAGTTGCTGAGTGATCTTTTGGGTTTCAGTTCAGGCTGGTTTTGGTTTCTTTTGGAGGGGTGGGGCCCTGGAGCACAAATGCCAGGTGTGCTTGTGTGTCCTCTCTCACACAGTGGTGTCTAAACCAAAAATGAGCCCTTCATCCCTGAGGAAAGCCTGCTAGCATCACCCAATGCCCATGAAGTGATGTCATCCCCCCTGCCCCACCTCCCTGATGTTGTCACCTCCTTTCCCTGGGTGCCTTTGAGGCGTGGCCACCCCACAGTGGCAGTGGGACCGTGCCAGGCCAGTCCTGTCCCCCAGGCAGAGTGAGAATGTGAGCACTGGGATTGAGCCAGGGGCAGGAGCTGGCTCAGGGGGCCAGGACCCCACCCTGACACCTCTTTCTGTCGTTCCCTGGAGCAGATTTGTCCTTTGACATCTACGAGGGGCAGATCACGGCGCTGCTGGGCCACAGCGGCACCGGGAAGACGACGCTGATGAACATCCTGTGTGGGCTGTGCCCTCCCTCTGATGGTGAGTGCAGCCCTGGGGCTGCCCTGCTCCACAGCCAGGGCTGAGAGCCTGGGGGGCTATTCCAGGATGCACCAAAATTTCCTTGGATAACATGTGAAAGAGCCCACTTGCAATTCCTGTCCACACAGAGCTGTAAAACCCTCTCTGCTGATTGCTCCTTCCAGTGGAGAGTTTCCAGTTGTCTTGGTTTGAAAAGGTGTCTGCTAAGGAAAGCAGGAGCCTTCCTTGAAATGGAAATTGTAAACCCTCTCCCTCTGTATTATTATAAATTTGAGATTAAGGAGCTCTCATGCAAAGATATGAGAATAGGAATAACAGTTCTTTACTAGAAAAATTAAAAATACAAATACAGTAGTGCAAAAAAAAAAGAGCACAAACCAATGACAGGGTCAGAGCATGCCCTGTCCCCTGTGTGTCAGGGGGTGGCACAGCCCCATCCCATGGGGGCTCAGCCCTCCTGCAGTGCCAGCTGTGGCTCTGCTGGAGCAGGGATCCTGCACAAGGGGGGAGTTTTCCTCTGCAGCTCCAGGGCTGCTGGAGATGGGCCTGGGCTCCCTCTGGCCATGCAGGGCAGCAGAAGCTGCTCCTCTGGCAATGCACTGGGCAAAGGCTGCTGTGCTGTCCCAAAGCTCAGATTGGATCCAGGTAGGAATGCTTGGCTCCTCCCCTGGGCGGAGCATCTCCCCATGGGATGATGGAATTGGATCAGCCATGCAGGGACACTCACTGGCCCATGGACAGAAGGTAATTAATAATTAATGGCCCATGAACAGAAGATAATTAATAATTAATGGCCCATGAACAGAGGAGATCTCCTGGAGGGAGGATTGGTTGTGAAGAGATAAAGGAACCTGCCCAATGAGCAGCAGAGAACTGCCCCAGCTCTGACAGGATGAAACTGGACGCACACCCCCAGCTACACCTCTCAACCTGAGACACCAGCCCATGGCAGGGGGTTGGAATGAGATGAGCTTTAACCCACTCCAGCCCAAACCATTGGAGGATTTTATGCTCCTTTCCCTCAGGGTTTGTGTCAGTCTATGGGCACAGGGTGTCTGAGATCGACGAGATGCTGGAGGTGCGGCAGATCGCAGGCGTGTGCCCCCAGGCCGACATCCACTTTGACATCTTAACTGTGGAGGAGAACCTCTCCATCTTTGCTGCCATCAAGGGCATCCCTCAGAACGATTTGATACAAGAGGTAACTCACCTGGCCACGGGTGTTGTCTTACATGAATGTTTTTAACCTGTAAATCAAAATACCCCTGCAGGGTTTTCCTTTTGCAGGGAAATATTCCTGTGTGGTACAGTGGACAGAGAGGTAACAGGCAGATATTTAGACAAGGATAAACTTTTAATTTTTCCTAAGATTAAAATGCTCATGAAATGTTTTAAATCTGGCATCTAGCTCCAATTATAGACACCATTAAACTTTGTGTGTAGGTTGTGCAGTTCAGATACAGAACACTCTGGGAACCAGCAGCAGTTAATTTGAATGTTAATTGTTAACAATCTGGTTTTAAAATTTTATCTTTTTTTTTTTTTTTAACAGTAAATGTGTTTCTTGTGTTTTCAAGGTGCAGAAGGTGTTGCTGGATTTGGAGATGCAGCCCATCAGGGACAATCAAGCCAAAAAATTAAGTGGGGGGCAGAAGAGGAGGCTGTCAGTGGGAGTTGCTGTTCTTGGGAACCCCAAGGTGAGAGGGACAGAATTATTCTCAGCTTGGTGTTGCTGATCCATGGAAGGCTTGTTCTTTTTTGTCACAACCAACTAATGTGCAAAATGCAGAAATTGTTCCTTTGAGCACCTTTTTTTCTTCATTTGTGGTTTAATTACAGTCATTGCAATCTCTCAGCCTTTGTGCTTGAGGCTCAGTAATGGCAGCAGCCTTGGGTTTGATCTCTTTGGCAACTAAATAGCATGGCAGGTTCTGTGTGTAATTTCTGGCAGGTAGCATTTATCCCCCAGCAGGGAAATCATTGGATGCTTTCCTTCCAAAGCCATCCAGGAGCTGGGAGCAGGAGCAGAGCCAGAGAGCTCATTTGTGTTGCAGCTCTGTAATTTCTGGCCTGTGAGGATGGGGACTGCTTTGAGATCTGTGGTTAAAAATGATGTGTGTGACACTTCCTGGGGGTTTTCAAAGCAGGTGTGTGCTTTTAACCACCCCTCTGTAGAAAGAGTGAATCCATGGCTAAGTTGTGATTCTACTACACAATTCCATTGGAAGCAGAATAAAGCAGGCTGTGGCATGAATTTATCACAGGATTTTTCCATTTGTCACAAGGGCAGATGGATGTATTCAAAGCACAGTGACAAAAGCTGCCTTGTTCATCTGGGCTGTTTCCTATTTTACAGGAATTAACTGGCAGGTTTCAAACAAACCCTTCTGGGTGTGCTGGGGTGTAGCAGATGTTTTTTTCTCAGACATTGGAGAGGAATGATGAGGAAGAGTCCATCTTATCAGAAGACTAATTAATTACTTTATTATACTATATTATTCTGTGTTATGTTACATTACATCTGAACTGAATCTGCCAAGCACTCAGCTGCACTCCACTGCACAGAATCTCGTGACTGTCAGCCCACAGTCCCCACACACACACTTGGATTCAATTGATCAGTGAATCAAAACACTCCAGTTATCAATTCCCTTCAGGTGAACAATCTTCCACGATGCATTCCCCTTGTGAACAACACAGGAGCAGTAAATGAGATAAGAATTGTTTTTCCTTTCTCTGAGGTTCAGAGGATGTGAATCCCAGAAATATTCTTGGGAAGAGCTGTGCCTTGCTTTTCTCTGTGGAGAGCAGTGTGGCTGCACTGGGGAGGGGTTACTGAGCTCGGGGGCTGTGGCTTTGAGCCGCCCTGGTGGTTTTGCCCCCAGGTTTTGCTGCTGGATGAGCCCACGGCGGGGATGGATCCCTGCTCCCGCCACATCGTCTGGAACCTGCTGAGGAGCAGGAAAGCCAACCGTGTGACAGTGTTCAGCACCCACTTCATGGATGAGGCTGACATCCTGGCTGGTGAGCCCTGCCCCAGCCCAGCTTCAGCCCCCAGCCCTGGGCTACCATTGGTGTGCAACCCAGAGGGGGATTTGGGAGGAAATTGTTGATTTTCTGCCTCCTGACTTCCCTTTCCAGATCGTAAAGCTGTGATTTCCCAAGGGATGCTGAAATGCCTCGGCTCTTCTCTCTTCCTCAAGAGCAAGTGGGGCATTGGTTACCGCCTGAGGTAATTCTGTGCTCAGTTTTGTACCTCTTAGGGGCCATTATGCATCTCTTTTTTTACTCTTTTATGTTGGAATCTCTAAGAAAGAACCCCCCAGAACGATCCTTTTATTCTTGAATTAATGCCTTGTGAAGGCTGAGCTGGAGCAGAGGCTGGGCAGAGTTCCAGAATAAAGCAGGGATTTATTCAAAGCATCTCCTCCATGGATCCACCTTGGGCAGCACCAGAGCCCAGCCAGGGCTGCACCCAAGATGAACCAAAATGGTCCCAAATTGAACCCAAGATGAACCAAAATGGTCACAAAAGGAACACAAAATGAACCCAAGATGAGCCAAAATGGTCCCAAAATGCACGGCCGGGCACGGGGTCTCTCCCTGGGATCAGTTCTGCTCCATTTGCATCTTGCAGTTCATTGTCCCATTCCAGCTTTAGCCCCTGCAGTCCCACCCTGCTTGTTTTTCTCTCTCCAGCCCACGGGGTTTGTGCTCCTGGGCTGAGATTTGGATCATTTGTCCTTGGTGCCCAGCTGGAGCAGGAATTGTTTTGTGCAGAGAGCTCACCAACATTTAATATGAAGCTCAGAACTACACACTAAAGAATCTGAAAATCAGAAAAACAGAATCTGAAAACCAGAAAATCTAAATCACAATGGTACAACTGAATGTTTGCTGCAGTGCCAGGAGCAGGCCAAGCTCTAAACCCCAATTCCTGCTGTGTTTTTCCAGCATGCACATTGATGCCTACTGCAACACAGAGGCCACCACGTCTCTGATCAGGCAGCACATCCCTGCAGCCAGCCTGATCCAGCAGAACGATGAGCAGCTCGTGTACACCCTCCCTCTCAAGGACATGGACAAGTTTGCAGGTATTTGTGGGGTTTTGTCTTGCAGGGATCAGTGATTGCAGCAGGGGGTGTTTATTAAGTGTGGCTTTAAGCTGATGTTCTTGATAAAAGTGTCAGTTGTGCTTTGATGTTTTTATATTTATTATTGTTTGGTGGGGAGTCAGGGAGGGTTTTCTCAGGTGAGGGAGGGTTTTGTCACCTCTTCCAGTGAGGTGTGAGGGTTGTGGGTGCCCAGCAGCAGTGGCTGGGGAGATGCCTCTGTGGTGAGGAGTCCCTTCCACCTGAGCATCCCCTGGTCCTGCAGAATCACCATCCTCTTGCAGAGGGTCCAAAGAGCTGGACTGGCCTGCAACAGGAAGCAGGAATACCCCAAATCCTACAAAAACCCTACAAAAACCTTACAAACTCTCGTGAACTGCAAAAAGCATTGTGTGACTGCCTTGAAATTCCATGGAGAGAGGGAGCAGAGGGGAGGATTTCACTAGATGGCAGCAATTATCTGAGCAGTCCTGGGCAGGGCTCCTTGCTCTCCTCCCAGAAATAAATGGAATAAATCCTGTGTGGGAAGCCAAGGGAGCATCAATATTGATGGGAACATGCAGTTGATATTCCATAAAGATTTTTTTTTCCCCTGTTGCATTGAGGTTAATGATTTATGAGCTTTGCAAAAAGTCTGAGATTGAATCAATTCCCCCAAACTATTTCAGGGGGAGCTGAGGTTGGGAACACACACTGTCAGCTGGGACAGGAGAAGCTGTGGAGGGGTGAGGAGTATTGTCAAATATCCAAGTGCTCCTCCTGTTTTGTACATTTGAATTTCCCTTCAGCCTCACCTTGGCTCTGAAGCTCCCTTTTTTAAAGTCCTGATTTCATAGGATTGACAAAAACCCAGGAACATTTTTCACCCAAGGTGCTGTGTAAGTTCTCCCACTCTGAACCTCACATTGGTCTTCAAGCTCTGTGCCCTGTGCAGCATCTCCTGCCTGGTTAACCTGGCCTTAAACACCTGGCAATTCTTATATATATATATATATATATATATATATATACATTTTTATATATTTATAGATATGAAATGACTATTAATTATTTTTATAAAGTGACTCAGCAGTGGTTTTATGTGTAAGCTCCTTTGTCCCTGGGCAGGGATTTAGGTAGGATGAGCTGTCCTGGGTATGATTTTTCCAGGAGAGCTCCCCTTAAACCTGCCCTGAGGAAACTTTGAGCCCAGCAGCTTCAGGATGCTGAGCCAGGTTTTAGGAGCAGCACAACTTCAGCAAAACCAAAACCCCATTTCCTGACCGCAGAGCCTGAAATTTCATCCTCAAAGGAGCCTGGCCCACCTTGGTTCTCAAACCACAGCTTTCTGCTTTATTGGCCTCTCACATTCCTGATTTTCCCAGCAAGCAGGAGCTTCAGGGGAGTGTGTGATGTGCCTGAAGAGCTCCTGGCAGGTGCTGGAGCAGAGTTTCAGAGCTGCCTCTGTCCCTAGGTTTGTTCTCTGACCTGGACACCCATTCCCACCTGGGGGTCATCACCTATGGCGTGTCCATGACCACGCTGGAGGACGTTTACCTGAAGCTGGAGGTGGAGGCAGAGATTGACCAAGCAGGTGGGAAGGAGCAGGGCTGTGCCCTCAGCTTTGCTTTGCTCTCAGTTCCTGTGGGATTGGCACTGCCAGAAGGAGGGAACAAAGAAAACATCCTTCACAGGGAGCTGCTCCAGCACCTGGGCATCCTTTGGTTCTCAAAACTTCCCAGGCTTTTGACATATTCACATGCAATATTCAATATTCAATATTTTATATTCAGTATTCAAGAGGAAGCAGGAAAGCCCCAAATCCTACAAAAATCCTACAAAAACCTTACAAAAACCCTACAAACTCTTGTGGACTGCAAAGAGCATCGTGTGACTGCCTTGAAATTCCAATTATTCAATATTTAATTACAAAATACTATTTAAACTCATGAAGAAGAAGGTAAAGAAGAAGGACTTCTGCTTCTGCTTTAGAACTTTTATTTTGTTTTATATATATTGGTATGTTTAAAAATATATATATAATATATATTATATATTACTATATTACTTTATATATTTTATATAATATATATTTTATATAATTATATATATTATATAATTATAATTATATATTTGTAGATAATATTTATATATTACTATATATATTATATATTACCATATCTATAATATAAAATATATATTACTATATATTATATATAAATATTTATACTACATGTATAATATATTAGTATATATATATTATATATATATATATATTTGAAAACCCCTAACTCTAAGTTTTTTACTTGGTGATATCACACACCTACAGTTAAACTCCACACTCGTCATCTTAGTGCTATTAATTAATTTTGGAAGCCTTTTCCACAGCCTCAGGTGAAATGCTCTGTTCTCCTGGAGGTCAGAGTCTGCCAGCCCAGAAAGTTTAAAATTCTCAGCAACCAGGACTCCAGCACAGGAAAAGGCAGATTTTGGGAGCATCCAGGGGAAAAGCTTTTTACTGATGAATTTTTCATCCAGCCAGCTCACATCTGACTGCTTGGCTTTACTTGCCTTTTAAAATGCCCTTTTTGCTTTACTTGCCTTTTAAAATGCCCTTTATTCTCCTAATGTAGTTTGCTTTCAAGAAATTATAAACGTGCAAAGGGTAAAATTAATTTTCAACCTTTTGTGTGAACAATAGCTGCACTTAGGGCTGAAACAGCTCAGCTTGTCTCACTTTAAATCAACTTTCAGTCCAAATGAAAAGTTGGGACTGCCTAATATTACTCCAGAATGAGTCAGTTGTTTTTTTAATGTCAGTTTTGAATGGATTGAGCTGTTTTAATTGTTCTGGAGCTTTCTGTGTGATCCAGAATTATTAATATGAGTAAATATATGGACTCTGTAGCTGGTATGAAAATTACTCCCTAATGAGAGAGACTGCACAGAGTTTCTGAGTGGCTTTAAGAGGATTTAACAGCTGGGTCTGCAGGTGCTGGGTAATGCAGGTGCACACACAGCCCAAGGGTACAAAACTGGGGCAAATCTGCACTTTTTGGTGGCAAAATTTTGAATCACAAGTCCCAGCTGGGACTGGATGGGGTTCCCCAGCCCAGGGAAGTGCTGGACTCTGTCCCTGGAGGTGTTTATGGGGTGGGGGTTCATGGGATGGCCCCTGGTGCCCTGGTCTGGTTGGTCACAGGCTGGACTCGGGGATCTCAAAGGTCTTTCCCAGCCCTGTTGGTTCTGGGATTTAAACCACCAGGGTTTTTCCTGGGAAATGCTCCTCTATTTCTGCTGGGTCAGCTTTAAATACCTGCCATGGGTGGGGTTGGGCTGGATCAGGGTCACTGGGCTTGGGGTTAAATTCAGGGATGGGGATGGGATTGGGATGGGGGTTTGATGGGATGGGATTGGGATGGAATGAAATGGGATTGGGATGGAATGGGGAGGGTATTGGGGTGGAGTGAGATGGGGATAGGATTGGGATGGGATAGAATTGGGATGGGGATGGGGGTGGGATTGGGATGAGGATGGGATGGGATTGGGATGGGAGGGAATGGGGAGGGGATTGGGGTGGAGTGGGATGGGATAGAATTGGGATGGGGATGGGGGTGGAATGGGATGGGGACAGGATTGGGATGGGATGGGATTGAGATGGGGATAGGATTGGGATGGAATGGGTCTAGGATTGGGATTGATATGGGGATAGGATGGGGATGGCATTGAGATGGGGATGGCATGGGATTGGGATGGAGTGGGATGGGATAGGATTGTGATGAGATGGGGATGGGATAGGATTGGGATGGGGATGGGGATGGGGATGGGATGAGGATTGGGATGGGGATGGAATGGGATTGGGATGGAGCGGGATGGGATTGGGATTGGGATTGGGATGGAGTGGGATGGCTGGAATAGGATGGGATGGGGATGAGATAGGATGGGGATGGGATTGAGACAGGGATAGGATTGGGATGGCATTGGGATGGGACAGGATGGGATGGCATGGGATTGGGATGGAGTGGGATGGGATAGGATTGTGATGAGATGGGGATGGGATGAGGATTGGAATTGGGATGGGGAGGGGAGGGGATAGGATTGGGATGGCGATGGCATGGGATTGGGATGGAGTGGGATGGGATGGGATTGCAATGAGATGGGGAGGGGATGGGATTGGGATGGGGATGGAGTGGGATTAGGATGGGATGGGATTGGGATGGGGATGGAGTGGGATTAGGATGGGATGGGATTGAGACGGGGATAGGATTGGAATGGGGTGGGTTGGGATTGGGATGGGACAGGATGGGATGGGACTGGGATGTGATAGGTGAGGTGAGGTGACCTCTACAGCAGGCAGAGCACGGGGTCTCTGGCCCCTGGCTCCCCCTCCTGCCCCTTTGCCCCCCAGCTGTCAGAGATCACCCCCTGTTTCCCTGCCCTGTTCCAGATTACAGCGTGTTCCACTCGCAGCAAGCCCAGGAGGAGGTGGACACCAAGTCCCTGGATGACATGGAGCAGAGCCTGCTGATGCTCTCTGAGGCCAAGGCACCAGCCATGAGCAACTCAGCCCTGTGGAAGAAGCAGGTTTCCACCATAGCCAAAGTGCACTTCCTCAGCCTGAAAAGGGAGAACAAATGTGTCAGAGTTATGTGAGTACTGGGGCTCCTCCTCTGTGTGGGAGTCCCACATCCTGCCTGAATGGCACCAGGGAAAGCACATCCTGCCCTTCATTTTTCCCCATTTAAAAAACAGCCAGTGTGGAGCTGTAATTTCTGTCAGTAAATGGTTTTTTGGAGGGTGAGGGAGATGTTTTTTTTAATAGCAGACACATAAAACTGGGTTGGCTTTCACTGAACTGTAACAAACCCCAAACTTTTATTTCTTTCAGGTTGTTGCTTTTCCTCATTTTCCTTGTAGTTCAGATTTTGTTGTTTTTCATACACCACATCATCAAAAATGCTGTAGCTGCTATCAAACTCTCCCCAGATTTGTACTTGCTGAAGCCTGGAGAGAACAATCACAAGTACAGGAGTCGGCTCCTGCTGCAGAACTCCACAGGTAGGGCAGCAGCTCCTGCCTCCACCTCTCTCCTTCTCCCAGGTTTTGGGGTTGGGAATGAACTTTTTCCCTTGGAATTAACCCAGATGAAGAGTTTCCAAGTGCCCAGGGGTGGTAAACTGTCAGTTTGTGCCATGGGGTTTGGTTTGGAGATCCTCCTCCCATCTCCATGACCTTTTTCTTGCTGTGTCAGAAGATGATTCAGGTGAAAGAAGTGGCCAGAAACATTGAGATAAATCACCATGAAAATCCTGCTGCAAAACATCTGGGAAAATCCCTTTTTGTTGCAACTGAGGATGTTTTAAAAGTACCCAGCAGGAGCCCAGGCAGTAGAAACCAGCAGCTGTTTGAGCTGTGCATGGATAATTCTGTGTAAAATACTCCAGGCTGCTGATGAGGAGGGATTTAAAAGACAGGGAGATGTGGCACTCAGGGACATGGCTGAGGGATGGGGAGTGGCTGCATTTCAGGATCCACAGAATTTACAGAATCCCCAGAATTCCCAGAATCCCCAGGTTGTCAGAGACCTCCAAGGCCATCGAGTCCAGCCCAGCCCCAGCCCCTCACCCAAACCCTGGCCCCCAGTGCCACATCCAGGCTTTGTTAAACACACCCAGGGACGGGGACTCCCCCACCTCCCCGGGCAGAACATTCCAGAACTTTATCACCCTTTGTGTCAAACACTTTTCCCTGCTCTCCAACCTGTATTTCCCTTGGTGCAGCTCGGGGCTGTGTGCTCTGGTTGTGTCAGAGCCCAGCCCCAGCTGAGCACAGGCCCCTTTCAGGAGCTGTGAGGGTGATGGGGGCACCCCTGAGTCTCCTTTGCTCCAGGCTGAGCACCCCCAGCTCCCTCAGGGCTTCCTCTCAGGGTTTGTGTGTTCCCAGCCCCTCTCCAGCCTCGCTGCCCACTCTGGATGTGCTCCAGGTCCTCAATGTCCCTCCTAAACTGGGGAGGACAGAACTGGACACAGCACTCAAGGTGTGCCCTCACCAGGGAAAAAATGGATTTGATGATCCTGAAGGTCTGTTCCAGTTTAAATGATTCCCTGTTGTTTTGTGTCCCCAGAGTCGGATATCAGTGACATTGTGCACTCCCTGGGGAGCATGAACATCCTCTGGGAGATGTTCAATGACAGTGATTATGTCTCAGTGGCACCTCACAGTGCAGCTCTGAACGTGTTTGCCCTCCAGTCCAGGCAGGTAAGGCACACACTGGCTGGGCTGTGCCCACAGAGCAGCTCCTGGGGCTGCTGTGTGAAATTCTCACCTGAAAAGCAGCTCTGGAGTCATGGAATCAGATAATATTGATTTGGAATCATATAATGGAATGTAATATAATGGATGTAATATAATATAATGGATGGAATATAATATAATGGATGGAATATAATTGATGGAATATAATATAATTGATGGAATCATATAATATTGCTTATACAAGAGGCTGCAAAGATGAAAGAGTGGGAATATTAGCAAAATAAAAGTTCTTCCATAATTACAATTATATAATTATATCAATTACAGTAAGCCAATCAAACTTCTATTCCCTTTTTTTTCCCCACAAGGACACAGAAAGCCAGGAGAAATATTCTACTTCACAGGACACTGGGCAGAGGAATGTTTTATGATTTTTTTTTTAATTTGTACTGACTGAATTACAGTTTGACAGAAATACAATTCCATGGTGCTCTCGTGTGTAAAGAAAAATCAGTTTCTTGGGCTGTACATGCTCACAGTAACAGGAAGATCTGAACTTTGGGATCATATTTAATCCCCAGCAAGGGAACTGCTTTACAATGTGCCAGCTCTGGCTCTTGTCCCCATTTTTACCCCCTGACACTGCTCCCAGCAGTGTGACAGTGCTGCTCCTGCACATCTTTGCCTGTCAGGTTTTAAACCCACGAGCAGGATCAGCCCAGAGCAGCTCCTCCTGTGTTTTGTTTCCCAGACTGGAATTGTCTGGAGTGCCATTTGTCTGAGCCTCACTGCTCCTGAAACGTGCTGGGAATTTGTTCCTGATTTCCTCCATTAGGAATTTGTTCCCGATTTCCTCCATTAGGAATTTGTTCCCGATTTCTTTCATTAGGAATTTATTCCCGATTTCCTTCATTAGGCTGTGTGTACCAAGCACCCAGAGCAGCCCAGAGCCTCCTGCAAGGCACTTGATTATGCAAAGATTCATCCCAATGCTCAGTTTTAATTAAGGAGAGCCCCTCTCAGAGCAGAGGCATTAATGCAGCACATATTTTTTTCTTCCTAGAATTATGTTTTCAACATCATCTTCAACAGCACCATGGTGCATTCCCTGCCAGTTCTGATGAACATTGTCAGCAACCTCCTCCTGCGCAGCCTGAACGTGACCGAGAGCATCCAGATCTGGAGCAACCCCTTGGTTCAGGTCAGCAGCTCCCAAAAAACCACCCTGGCACCCTGGGGAGAGGGCAGAGCATCCCTGGGGGGCAGGAGGAGTGCAGGAATGTTGGCTTTGGGGGATTTTTTAAAGTTTTTTGATGTTTCCATTCTTGTAACGAACTTTCTGACACATTTTATATAAAAAACTTACTGGTTTTTGTTCTTTTATAGCAGAGGAGAAATTTGATGGATTGTTGGTTTGTCCAGTGTCACTGGAGAGAGGTGGCACTGTCATTCTCCAATCCACTGTCACTTTTAGAAATCTCTAAATGTTGCAGTTAGAAATTAAACACTCTCTTTTTTACCTTGGAAAGTCCAGGTATTATTTTGTTATGTATATTATAGGACACAATTATTTTGTGTCCTAGAGCTCCACAGGAGCACCCCACAAACCAAGGAAAAGCTGTCTGGGGCTGTCTGCAGGGTTCAGGAGGGTGTGGAAGGTGCTGGCACTTTGCTCTGGGGAGTGCAGGAACGTTGTTTTTTGGGGTTTTTTTAAAGTTTTTCCAAGTTTTTTGATGTTTCCATTCTTGTAACAAACTTTCTTACACATTTTATATAAAAACTTACTGGTTTATTATGTTCTTTTATAGAAGAGGAGAAATTTGATGGACTGTTGTTTGTCCAGTGTCACTGGAGAGGTGGCCCTGTCACCCTCCAATCCACTGTCACTTTTATAAATGTTGGAGTCAGAAATTAAACACTCTCTTTTTTTACCTTGGAAAGTCCACACAGTTTTATTTCATGTCCTAGAGCTCCACAGGAGCACCCCACAAACCAAGGAAAAGCTGTCTGGGGCTGTCTGCAGGGTTCAGGAGGGTGTGGAAGGTGCTGGCACTTTGCTCTGGGGAGTGCAGGAACGTTGTTTTTTGGGGTTTTTTTAAAGTTTTCCCAAGTTTTTTGATGTTTCCATTCTTGTAACGAACTTCCTGACACATTTTATATAAAAAACTTACTGGTTTATTATGTTCTTTTATAGAAGTGGAGAAATTTGATGGACTGTTGTTTGTCCAGTGTCACTGGAGAGGTGGCCCTGTCACCCTCCAATCCACTGTCACTTTTATAAATGTTGGAGTCAGAAATTAAACATTCTCTTTTTTTACCTTGGAAAGTCCACACAGTTTTATTTCATGTCCTAGAGCTCCACAGGAGCACCCCACAAACCAAGGAAAAGCTGTCTGGGGCTGTCTGCAGGGTTCAGGAGGGTGTGGAAGGTGCTGGCACTTTGCTCTGCAGGTGTGCAAGGGGAGGAGGAAAGGGGCTTGGAGAGAGGAGGATGAGTCAGGAATTAAAGGTTCAGTGGGGCTTGGAGAACCCAGGCTGGTGGAAGGAGTTGGGGTTTGGGATGAGATGATCCCCTTGGTTCTTTCCACCCCAACCATTCCATGGTCCTGTGAATTCAGTAATTAATAATTAATGAATTCATTAATTCATTCATTAATTATGGGTTTGTTGGAGGTTGCCTGCAGTTCTTGGTCTGTGCAGAGCTGGAGGGGCCTTTGGGAGAGGAGAGGACCTGCAGCAGGAGACAAATGCTCTGAAAAGTTCTTTAGTTCTTATTTATTCCTCATCTAAATATTCCCAAAACTTCCACAGGTGTTTTTCTTCCTGCTGTAGCTCAGGTGATCTTGACACCCATGGACTTTTCATTTTAGCATTCACAGCTGTGTTCCAACTCCTAATTTAGCATTTTTTTGGTCACATTCTGGCATTGAATAAATCTGATTTCTACCCCAGGACCTTCCAGACACAATTTTCAGGCTGGAGATCTATTTTGAAGCTCAGGTGATCTTGACACCCACAGACTTTTCATTTTAGCATTCACAGCCGTGTTCCAGCTCCTAATTTAGCATTTTTTGGGTCACATTCTGGCATTGAATAAATCTGATTTCTACCCCAGGACCTTCCAGACACAATTTTCAGGCTGGAGATCTATTTTGAAGCCGTGCTACTGGGGATCATCATCACTGGGATGCCGCCCTACTTCGCCATGGACAACGCAGAAAACCACAAGGTAACACCCAGGTGTCCCTGCAGAGAGGAACAGGGAGGTCAGAATCCTGGGATTTCCTCTTTGGAAAGAGCCAAAGAGGGGTTTAAAACAATGCCAAGGGTGGAGCAGATCTGGGAGAAGCTTTTCTGTGCCAAGCCAAGTTTGGCAATAACAATATAACACAGGGGAGGATTCACAAAATGTTCATTTTCATTAACTCTGTGTTCTTCCCCTGCTGCAGATCAAGGCTTACACGCAGCTGAAGATTGCAGGGCTCTATCCCTCAGCTTACTGGATTGGCCAGGCTGTGGTGGACCTGCCTCTGTTCTTCCTCATCCTCATCCTGATGATTGGCAGCCTCTTTGCCTTCCACTATGGTGTTTATTTCTACGTGGGCAAGTTCCTGGCTGTGGTGAGTCTGGCCTGGGCTGACAGCAGGGTTATCTTCTTTTCCACAAGTCTTTTTTGTTTCCCTTACCTGATTCAGCTGATTTTTCCCCATGGATACACACGAAAAATGCTTCTGGAACAAACACAGAAAGTTTTTCATGGGGAAAATGGCTCCAAGTTGGGAGTTTCATTCAGGACTGGAATAAAATCAAGCAGGGGAGGTTTGGGTTGGACACAGGACGAATTTCTTCACAGAAAGGGTGGTTGGGACTGGAAGGGGATTTAAACCACCAGGGTTTTCCAAGGAAATGCTCCTTTATTTCTGCTGTGTCAGCTTTAAATACCTGCCATGGGTGGGGTTGGGCTGGATCAGGGTCACTGAGCTTGGGGTTAAATTGAGGGATGGGACTGGGATGGGGCTGCCTGTGGATGTGACAGCCTGGTCAGAGAGAAATAAAGCTCAATAAGCTTTCCCAGAATCGACCTGAGAAGCTTTAAAGAGCTAAAAATGAACAATGATAACCAAACATTACAACCAACCTACAAGGAGTGTTTTTCTAATCATCTGGTTTTCCTCATTTGTTTACAAATGGGTGCCTTGTTAATTAACCCATCAAGTGAAATGTGTTAATTAAATGACCAGTCAAGTCCACCTGTAGCAAACTAAGCTGTAAAAGAAGAGAGGATGAGACAAACAGAATTTTTACCACTTTGCCTTCTGATCCAGCTCTGTGCCATCTCTGGCCCAGCAGCAGCAGCTGCCCAGGGAGGTGCTGGAGTCTGTCCCCGGAGGGCTCTGCTTGGTCACAGGCTGGACTCACATCTCAAAGCTCTTTTCCAGCCTTGTTGCTTCTTAAGCCAGCAGGAATTTCCAAGGAGATGCTCCCTTCTTCTCAACACGAGAGAAACCTGACAAACCTGAGCCTGCTTGTGCTCTGTGCTGTGACTGGTGACTGCTGCTGATGACAAGGGGCACGGTGACTTTGGGCAGAGCCCATCTCTGCAGAGAACTGCAGATGGGATTAAGTGCAGGACACCACCAGGCTGCATGGCTTTGATATTCAGAGCAGGATTCCCCGTGATCCTGGCTGGAATTGAGAGGAATCAGCTTTTCCCAGCTGCTTTGCCAGAGTTAATCAGGTTTGGGATGTGGCTGCAAGGCTGCTGTTCTACCCTTGTTTGAATTTCTGCAAAAATGCCGTGGTGGAATTCTTAATATTTGCCAGAATCTCGAGGTCAGCATTTATGGGAGCCTGTGTTACAAAAAAAAAAAAAAAAAAAAAAAAAAATTAAAAACAGGAAAGAATTTAAAGGAAGCTGAAGAGGAGGGGAGTTTTTGCCTCTCCACACATGATTTAATTTGTGTCTTTAGTAATACATTCTCTATGCACCAAGGCAGCAAAATACATCAAATAAAGGGACAAAGATAAATCCAGAGTTCTCTATCCCACTGAGGTAATTCCAGTTGATCCTTATGCATAAAAATTCCTGCTGCACCTTCCCTGAGAATCCTTTCCTGTCTCTGCAGATTTTTTGCCTGATTGGTTACGTCCCCTCGGTCGTGCTCTTCACCTACGTGGTCTCCTTCACCTTTAAAAAAGTCCAGAACACGAAGGAATTTTGGTCATTTATATTTTCAGTGGTGAGTGACTTGGCCTGGAGCTGGGCTAAGTGGGAAGATTGGTGATTTCCAAAGCCACAGCAAAAAATCCCAGTTGTTTTGTTGATTTGTGTGTCCCTATTGCACAAGAAATGGGAAATTTTTACCACTATCTCACTCACTGCCATGTCCTGAGTGATAAAAGCTTTAAGAAAAAATTCTTTCAATTAATTAACTTACGCTTGGAGTGTCTGAAGTGGATGAAAATTGACATTTTTCCCCTTTCCTTTGGTACAGACAGCCCTGCTCTGCACAGTGGTCACTGAGGTGTCCTTTTTCCTGGACCATTACCTGGTAACCACCATCCTGCACTATGTCTTCTCCATCTTCATCCCTATTTATCCCCTTATTGGCTGCCTGATTTGTTTCATAAAGGTGAGGGGACTGCAGGGGTCCTTTGCAGAGCCCTGGGAGGTGGCTGGGGTTGGGTGGGTGTCCTTGGTGTGTCCTGTGTAGCCACTTAAGGAGGAAAATCACCTTCTTCCTATTAAGCAAAGTGGTTTGGTTTTAAAATGGGGCAAGCAGCAAGTTTTTCATGAAATTTCCTTTCTCTGAGTGGAGGGAGCCTCCAAGAAAGATGGAGAGGGACTTGAAACCAGGGATAAAGTGACAGGACAAGGGGGAATGGCTCCAAGCTGACAGAGGGCAGGGTTAGATTGGATTTTGGGAAGAAATTCCTCCCTGTGAGGGTGGGCAGGCCCTGGATCCCTGGCAGTGCCCAAGGCCAGGCTGGACAGGGCTGGGAGCAGCAGGGGATGGAATGAGAGAGGCTTTGAGGTCCCAAACCATTCCATGATTCTGTGATATTCCAAGGAAAGCCAGGTGAGCAAGCCCAGGGATGGGATGAGGGTTCATTGGGAGTGGGTGGCTTGAAAGCAGGAGCAGCCCCAGGCTTTGGATGGAGCTGTTGGATTTTATTTTTGGGAGAGTCTCTGCAGAGCTCAGGAAGTGCTTGAGCACCTGAATGAGATGCAAGTGTAGGAAATGGAGTCTGTGTAGGTGATTCTTTACCTGAGCATGCTTTTCCCTGAATTCCCAGGTCTCATGGAAAGGCAAGAGTGAGAGTGGGGGATTCCACGACCCCTGGGACCGGCTGCTGGTGGCAGTTCTGGCTGTGAGCATGGCATTGCATTCTCTGGTTTTATAGAGGGAGAATTCCCAGTTTTCTGTGGGGAATTGTGGCTCCTGCTGGGATCCCCTGCTGTCCATCATCTTTACCAGTAAAGATGTGCTCTGATGCTGAGCCAGGAGAGCTGCTGTGCCCACCAGCTCCACATCTGCCGCCCCCACGGCCTGATTAACACTGCCAGTGTTAATTGTGATTATTATGGGAATCCCTGCTGATGGAGCAAGAGCTCCAGAGCAAGAGCAGTCCCCTCTCTGCACAAAAACCCCAAATAATTGCTTTTAAATCTCAACCCACTTTGGTTGTGCCTGCTGAGCAGCACGTAATGATATATTTCATATTCTTGGCAACACCACCACTTGTGTGGTGGTGCAGGGCTGGAGCTGCTTGTCCCTCATCCCTGTGGGGGGGTCACCCAGGGTCCCCAGCCTGGCTGGTGGTGAGCAGGGTGGTTTGTGTCTGCCCAGCCCTACCTGCAGTGTGTGCTGTGGCTGTTCCTGCTGCGCTGCTTCGAGCTGAAGAACGGGGGGAGGACGGTCAGAGCAGATCCCTTCTTCAGGTGAGTCTCCTGAGTGCTTTTGATCCAAAATACTGCCCAAAGAAACTGGTTCTGAAGGTGCTGGTGGGGGTTAAACTGGGGTGTGCAGTGGGAGAAATAAAATCTCTCTGATTATCACTGAAGTGCAGAAATGGGGGGGTTATTTCTGTGACCGTGTTCACAGGGCTCTGAGGATGAGGGTAGAGATGAGGATCTGACTCCATGTTTCAGAAGGCTTGATTTATTATTTTATGATATATATTACATTAAAACTATACTAAAGGAATAGAAGAAAGGATTTCATCAGAAGGCTGGCTAAGAATAGAACAGCAAAGAATGATAACAAAGGCTTGTGGCTCAGCTCTGTGTCTGAGCCAGCCGGACTGTGATTGGCCATTAATTAAAAACAACCAACATAGGCCAATCCCAGATACACCTGTTGCATTCCACAGCAGCAGATAATCAATGTTCACATTTTGTCCTTGAGGCCTCTCAGCTTCTCAGGAGGAAAAACCCTAAGGAAAGGATTTTCCATAAAAGATGTCTGCGACATTATTTCCTCTGCAAAATCAGGCATTTGTAAGGTTGTTCCCTATGTAAAACCAAGGGAATTGCCATTGCCAGTGCATGGACAGAGAGCTCAGCAGGGAGGTGACACAGTGGCAGTCCCTGAGCTCCTCCTGCTCTGGGATGAGCTGCAGGAATCTGCAAGTGCCTTTGAGCATGTCATGGTTTCACTCTGGTGCAATGCCAGTGCCCCCATGGGAATACATTCTCCCTGGAGTCTGCTGTGAGATGTGACCAGAAATACAGCAAAGCAGGCTCCAGCTTAGGAATAAAGGGAAAAAAAAACTTTATTAACCTACAACTGTATGTAAAAAGAAACACACACAGAACTCAGGATGAAAACCTTCCAAAACATTCCTCCTCCCCCCACCAAATTCCCAATACATCACAGTAGGACAAAACCTTGGATTCTCAGTTCAGTTACCACCCCTCAGATCACCGACTTCCAGTCCATCTCCACCCTTCAGATAATCAAGAATTTCTCAGTTCATCAAGAAGAGAGGAGTCCCTCTTGTACCATACCGTGCACCCCAAAAAACTCCCTTCTTTTCAAACCAGGACAGAGCACCGAAGCCCTGAGCCAGCCTCAGCTGAGAGCTGAGCAGGGGGGGCCTCGTGCTGCTTTCCTCCCTTTTAGGAAATGTCTCACCAAAGCCAAGCCCTGGAAGTTCCCAGATGTGCCTCACGAGGAGAACGAGGATGAGGATGTGAAGGCAGAGAGGCTGAGAGTCAAAGAGATCCTGAGCAGCCCCAGGAGTGAGGAGGTAAAACCCAAATTCCCCCAAATTTGGGGCTCTCCAGAGCTGCTGGGATCTGCAGCCATCTCCCTCTTCTCTGCCAGATGCCAGCAATCCTGGTCAGCAGCCTGCACAAAGAGTTTGATGAGAGGAAGGAATTTCTTCTGGGGAGAAAAATAAAGAAAGTGGCAACCAAACATGTTTCCCTCTGTGTGAAGAAAGGTTGGAGTTCAGTTGCTTGCTGTTGAGCTGTTTGATTTATAAAAGCAGCTCTTGGAACCATTTATCTGATCTCGTGGGCAATGTTTGTGTTGTCCCTTTTCAGGAGAAATCCTGGGTTTGTTGGGACCCAATGGAGCTGGGAAAAGCACATTAATTAATATGCTTGTTGGAGAGATTGAGCCAACCAGTGGGCAGGTATGTTCCATGCCACAGTTACACAAAAAATCAACCCACACTTCCATTTTATTGTTATTATTGCAAGCACTTCTGAGGCCATTTTACTAAAACCATGCAAATGTGGGGTTTTTTGCTGAAAGAGTTATGCAAAAAGAGTTTGTAAATTTGCAATATTCTGGATTAAGGTCTGGCCATTTTCCTCACAGGTCCTGATGGGAGATGATTCCCTGGGGCTGAGCAGTGAGGATGACTCTGTGAAATTCGTGGGGTACTGTCCCCAGACCAATCCTCTGTGGCCAGATATCACCCTGCAGGAGCACTTTGAGATTTATGGTGCTATCAAAGGCATGAGCCAGTCTGATGTTAAGGAGGTCATCAAGCGGTGAGTTGTTAATTACAGAAATCTTTGTGCTTGAACTGAAGTTGCTTTTTTTATCTTCAGCCTTATTGCTGGAGGGGTTTTTGGCCTTTTTTTGGTGTGTTTTTTTTTTTTTCCCCTTCTCACCTTTCCTAATGTAGTTTTTGTTTCCATTTTAAACCATTTTAAGCTTGGTTGAAATTCTGCTGTTGCGAATTCGTAGATGAAGAGATGAAAGTTCACCCAGAGAAAATTCAGTTGGGATTTTTAATTTTGGTGCATGTTTTTTTTAAAGTTATTTTTCTGAGGTTCTAAAGTACTGACAGTGACCTTTGTAGAAGCTGCAAGGATGGGGAGTCCTGAGCTTGGAGCTGTTTCTGTTGTCACCAAGGCTCCTCCAGGACACGTGGCTCTGTATGGAAGCTCCAATTCTGCTTTTTGCTCTGCTTTTTTTAATACTTGATAGGCAAATATTTGTAACTGAGCTCTTCCAAAGGAGCTGTTTTGCATTCTCTGGTGAGGGGGAAGCCAAACCCTCCCCCTCCCAACCTTTCCCACCTGGTCCTTCCCTCCCCAGCATCGCCAGCGTGCTGGATTTAAAGGACCACCTGCAGAAGACAACAAAGAAGTTGGGCATGGGGCTGAAACGCAAGGTGAGGGGGGCTCTGGGGTCCCCCTGGGGGTCCCCAGCACCCTCCCTGTGCTCACCCTGCCCCTCTGCCTTCCCCCAGCTCTGCTTTGCCCTCAGCATGTTGGGCAACCCGCGGGTGACGCTGCTGGACGAGCCCTCCACGGGGATGGACCCCAAGGCCAAGCAGCACATGTGGTGAGTGCTGTGGCCCAGGGCACCAGCCTGCTCTGGGGACAGTTATCCCTGCTGGGTTATCCCTCCCTGGGAGCCACAGACAGGGAATAACTCCCTGGGCTGGGCTGGAAGGGACCATGAAGATGATGCAGTTCCACCCCTCTGCCTTGGGCAGGGATATCTTCCACTAAAGCAGAAGAATTTCTGCTTAATATCCCATGCAGCCCTGGCCTTTGGAAGCCATTCCCTGTGTCCTGTCCCTCCATCCCTTGTCCCAAGTCCCTCTCCTGGAGCCCCTTTAGGCCCTGGGAGGGGCTCTGGGCTCTCCCCAGAGCTTCTGTTTGGATGAACACCCCCAACTCTCAGCCTGTGTCCACAGCAGAAGTGCTCCAGCTCTTGGAGCATCTCCATGGTCTCCTCTGGGCTCTCTCCAGCTGCTCCTCCTGTGCTGGGAGCCCCAGGGCTGGACACAGGACTGCAGGTGGGGTCTCACAAGAAGGGGAGCATCAGCCCAACCTGTCTGCCAGAGCAACTTGGGAGTCACAGGCTTGAAGGTTGAAAGAAATCCTTGCAATAATATCAGGAATGCAGATTTGAGCTGTCTTTAGGAAACTCAGGTGTTAATTGTTGCTGTGGGAATAGCATTAATCCATAAATAGAGGATTATGAGGATTACTGAGGCAGGATTTGCTGTTCCCTGGCAGATGTTTTTGTCCAGGGGTGCTTTGGGTTGTGTTTTGCAGGAGGGCAATCCGAGCAGCCTTTAAGAACAAGGAGAGAGCAGCAATCCTGACCACACACTACATGGAGGAGGCAGATGCTGTCTGTGACCGTGTGGCCATCCTGGTGTCAGGGCAGCTCAGGTACCCCCAGATCCCCCTGGGGCAGGGGGCACAGGCAGCTGTGCTGATGCATTCCTCTAAAAATACAGATAAATTTGGTACCTTAAATTTGGTACCTTGAATGAATCCTTCCCAGCAAAAAGGATCTGTGTGAGGTTAGGCTGTTCTTGTGTTTTCTGCCTGTAATTTATAGGTGTATAGGTACTGTCCAACACCTGAAGAGCAAATTTGGCAGAGGATACTTCTTGGAGATGAAATTAAGGGAAACAGCAGATGTGCAGCAGGTGGAGTATCTGCAGAGCCAGATTTTGCACATCTTCCCCAACGCCAACCGCCAGGAGAGGTGAGGTTTGACAGATACCCAGAAAATACTGATATTAATCAAATTAATCAAACCCTCTGATTTCACAGCAGCTCCTTGGCCCTGGGGAAGGAATGTAAATATTTACAGCTTAAAAAAAAGGAGGAATAAAAAAAGGAAGGGATCTGGAAGGCAGCAGAGCCCGGGCTGGCAGGGCGGGGGCCCGGAGCCCACACAGATGTTTGGCACAGAGGAAGCAAAACTGGATTTCTGCATAGCTGTTGCCTGACAGCTTCCTCCTGAGTCAGGGCCCCTGGGAAAGGGCTGAAACACAAGTTTCTGACTCTCTGCCCTTACCTGGAAATGCCTGAGGTCTCTGGGGGTCTCGGTTCCAGGGTGGGCTGGCTGCTGTTCCACCAGCAGCTCCAGTTTGGCTCAGTGACTGCAGAGACTCCACACGGGCACTGCAGGCATCCAGAGCAGTGTGATCCTTGAGGGATTGGGATTGGGATCCTTCCTCAAACGTGGGAGATGGGAGGGAGGGAGGGAGAGTTCCCTGTGCAGGGCAGAGCACTCCCTGGGCTGCACTGGGGGTTGCAGGAAGGCTCTGTGATGCAAACTTCCAGGATGTGCCCAGCTCTGCTGAAATCCAAACCCTCGGGGCTCTGGGAGCTCCAGGAAGCAAACCTGAGTAAGCAGAATAGAAAAGAATGAATCTGAGTGGAGGAGCGTGAACTTAGGACAGTCTCAGGTGGTCTCAGCTGTGCCATTCAAATTCTCTGGAAAAATCCCTTTGCCCAGGATTCCTCTCCTGGGAAGCTGAGAAGCCTCAGAGAAGAGGAAAACAACTCTTACCTCATTTGCTTCTCCTGTGTTTTGCTGCTTTGGAATGTGTTTGGAGATTGTTTACCCACAGGTGATTGTTCCAGTGGATTCTGCTGGGAGTTGTTTTCACTCTTTGGCCAATCAGGGCCAAGCTGTGTCAGGACTCTGGAGAGAGTCAGGAGTTTTCATTTTTATCTTTTTAGCCTTCTGTCTGTATCCTTTCTGTATTCTTTAGTATAGTTCAGTATATTTGTAACCAGGAAGTTTGTGATGGCCCAAGTGAATCAGACTGTTGGTGTAATTTCACCTTGATACAGCCTGTAGAACTGACTTGCCTTTGGGCTCAGGATGCTATCAGGCTCTCATTTAAATCTAAAATAGACACTGCACTTTTTACAACAGCAAGGCCTTATACAACCCACACTAAGACTCAAATATTTCAGACTCAACCCAAACTTGAACCTGAAGTGTATGAAATAGGCCCCTACTAGTGAAAAATGTGAGTGAACAACAACTGTTGTTCAGTCCAGAATGGTCTCTCAAACGTGTTGGGTCGCTAATGCAAATTAACATCTCAAAAATCCAACCAGCCTGCTCCTCTTTCCTAAGAACATCCTTTGAGGGCTGGAAAACGTGGTTACAAATACAGGTATACCTCAGGAGCAGAATAAGAAAGGATCTAACAGGGATATTAGGGACAAGATTGAGAGTTTTAAATGGAATTGATTCAGAAATAGTGATGAATAAACTGGCTACTCCAACAGGTGGCCTAACAAAATTGAAGCAGCCTTTACAGTCACCTCTCAGTTACAAATATATTATATTATTCTTTAATATAATATAGTATTATCAAATAATAAATTAGCCTTCTGAGCACATGGAGTCAGATTTATCATTCCTCCCTGCCACGGGGATCACTGCAAATACAATCCTCAGCTGATGCACCTGGAGCTGCATCACTGCCCTTCTCCTGTGTGACTGTGACAATCAGAATTCCTGCAGTAACCTTCAGGAAAGGAGTTCAAATCCATTCCATGGGGTATTAATATTTGTACTTGGAGTGGTTTTGCTTGAAGCTAAATTTGTTTTGCTTCTTTGTTGCAGTTTTGCTTCCATCTTGGCGTATAAAATTCCTAAAGAAGATGTACAGTCACTTTCACATTCTTTTTCCAAGCTGGAGGAAGGTAATGAAGCACCTGCCATACATCACACACACAAATCCTTTTGTCTCCCATAACTGACACTTCTGCCATGTGATGTCACTCCTCCATTTCTGTTCTAAATTTATTGAACTTAATTTTCCTTTTCCTGATGTTTGTCCCCAACTCTGTTTCTTGGGAAATCAAGAGTAAGTGAAGTGTCCCTAAATCTGCTCTTACTGATTCTTTCACCAGTAAAACACGCCTTCAACATCGAGGACTACAGCTTTTCTCAAGCAACACTGGAACAGGTGTGTTGAATTCTGGTGTGTGAGTTTAAACCCTGGTTTTTGAGTGTAAACTCTGCCAGATGAAGGTGTCAGAGGGCAGGGGGTGGCTGGGATATTTGGAAGGAATTCTTCCCTGTCAGGGTGGGGAAGGGCTGGGATGGAATCCCCAGAGCAGCTGGGGCTGCCCCTGCATCCCTGGCAGTGCCCAAGGCCAGGCTGGAAGGGCTTGGAGCAGCCTGGGACAGTGCAAGGTGTCCCTGCCCATGACAGGGGTGGGGTGAGATGACTTTAAGGTCCCTTCCAACCCAGAGCATTCCATGATCTCACAATGATGGACCCTGTGCAGGCAGCTCATCCCCAAGCTCTGCTCTCAGACCACTGGAGCTGCTTTGCTGAGGCCTGTTGGGGCATTTTTGGGAAACTAAATTCCCTTTTTGCAAAGTCAATCACATCTGCCAGCTCTCCAGCTCCTCTTTATTCCCGTTTTCCCCTCTAAAAATAAGATGCCAACTGCAGTGACTGGAAGAGGGCAAATGTGTGGAATTAGTGGAAAAGCTGCTCTGATTTATTCCAAGAACAGACATTTGCTGTTTGTAACTGGAAGGAGGGTGAAGCTGAGATTTGTAATTGCTTATTGTGGATTAATTATTGCTGACAATTAATGTCCTTCAGTGCTGAACTTCCCTTTCATTGAAGAAAAGAGGTAGGAGGGTTAGGAGTAAGGAGAAAAACCTCAAAATCCTAAAAATGTCTTACTCAGAGATTAAGCAATACATTGAATACTCATCAGGATTTTAGCATGAGTTGTATTTGTGACCAAGGAAGTTCTTACAAGGAGCATGGGCTCTTCTTGGCTGTATTTTTACCTTTTGGATAATTATTTAATAGGTTAATTAGACACCTAATTTAAAGTTAATAATAGCTAATATTTATTAGTTTTCTAACTGAAAATTCAGTTCCTTCTCTGTTGTTTTCCAGGTGTTTGTGGAGCTGGCTAAAGAGCAGGAGGAGGAGGACAGCAGCTTTGGCACCCTGAACAGCAGCCTGTGGTGGGAGAGGACACAGGAGGACAGAGTCATTTTCTGAGCTCCTCGTGCTCCTCTGGGGAGATTCTGGATTCTCCCTCTGCTCCTGGAGCTGGGCTGGGCAAGGACAGCTGGGTTTGGGAGCCCTGAGCCTGTCCCACCATCCTGGCCTTGGAATAGGAGCTGTGAGCATCCCAGTGCTCCTCTGGCTGAGCCCAAACCCTCCTCCCCTCACTGCTGGGCAGGAGGGCACTGCCACAGCATCTCCTGCACTTGGTGGCTGGTGCAGGAGCTCCCCTGGCTCTGCAGGTTGGGCTGTCCTTCAGTGTCTGAGCAGAGCCAGTCTCTGCTGGAGCCTCCTGCCCCGGGGGTTTGCGGGGTCTGGCCGTGCCCATCCCGGGCTCTGTGCCCATCCTGCACACCCAGCCCTGCTCCTCACCAGCCCAGCCACCCCTGCTTCTGCTTTGAAGATGCACCTGCTTAGAAGAGAAGGGGAGAAACCTCTGCAGAGTCCCTCTGCAAGGAGGCTCCTGAGCTGCACGGCCAGCTCAGCTCAGTGCCCCACCTGCAGATCAAACCTGGCTGCTGCTGCTGGCACTGCCCGCCCCCTGCCCTGCAGGCTGGCAGCCGTGGGTGCCCCTGGGGTTTGTCCTGCGTGCTGGGGGCTCACAGGGTGGGCAGGGTGGTGTGGTTGTGCCCTGTCTCCATTCACAGCAGTCTGATTGATTGTTCCCCTGGCTGGGACAGCGTGTGTCCTGCCAGCTGCTCTCACACACGGGGCTTTGGAGGTGGTTGCATTTTCCTTGCCGGTGCATTCATCAGCTCCAGTGTTCCCCAGTCCCTCGTTGTTGTGGTTGCAGTCAGTAACACAGGGCCCATCTTGTCACCCATTTTGTCACCCCCTTTGTCAAACCCAAATAAAAGGGTCCCAGTTCACAGCCTCACCCATAAGAAAGGTGCCTTTGGTTTGCATAGAAGCACTAAAAAGAGTAGGATATGTGGTCCTTTAGCCTGAGATATGACAGATGTGTGTTGAAAATATTTTATTTTTTTGGTTTTTTCTACGCAAAGCTATCATCACTCTTTTTTTTTTTTTTAGTTTTATAAGGGGAAATTAAAGATTGCTCCCAGTTCATTTTGCTCTGCAATGAACAGATACAGAGATGTGTTTCTATTGAGACATTGGCTTCATAAGTCATATCATTTATGTATCTTCACTTTAAAGTTAGAAAAGACCTTGTTTTTTCTTGAGAAAACTCAAAAAGAAAAATGGGTAAATTTGGAGTTGTGTGTCCCAGCTGTTTGTAATTTTCAGGCAATAATGTGTGTGATGTGTCTGATAAAGGTTTATCAGTGTGTTCAGCCAAAATCTGTTTCCATCAGTTTCTTACATAGGGAAATGTGAACTCCTTATGCAGAATTTCACTTCCTCTTTTGTACCCACAGGTTGCACAGAAATGCACAACTTTGGGTTTGCAGTTAAAATTTGAGCCCAAGCCCTACAGAAAGCCCTGATCACCCCAGGGAAGCACAGCCCTGGAAATGAGGGATTAAAAGGACAAGATTCAAGCAAACTGCAGCTCCAGCACTGCCTGACAGGGGTGAAACTTGTCAGAAAAGAAGCAAAAAACCCCCAAATTCAGGTGTTGCATTTATTTAGCCCCAGCCCTGCTGCTGGCTGGGAGCTCTGAGCTTTTGCCTATATTTGGAGAAATTTGGGACTCAGAATTCTCTTGGCATTTCCCCATGCAGGTGTGTACACAGGTTGAGTGCGTTTTTCCCAAATCCCACATTTCTTTGGTGTCTTTTTGCCAGTGGTGTCTCAGCCAAGTGTCACCTGCCCATCAATCCAGCACATTTTTGTCACCTGGATTTAGGGAATTAGTGTGACCTGTGAGCAGCTTTGGTGTCTGCCTTGAATTTATTCTTCCACTTGGAGTTAATAGTCTGTAAAATAGTTCTGTGCTGTCTGTTTCAGATGTTTCCATATTTCCTCACATTTCAGATGGGAAAACTTTGGATTAGAAGCCAGATGAGCTCAGTTTGGTGCTGTTGTTTATCTTGGAGGAGCCCAGTGGATGGTGGCACTGGTTTTTGTGCAGCTCCAGAAAGGACAGAGAATTTGGCTCAACTGATTAATTCCCTCTTTGGGTGGGATCTGTTTGGCCTGGTGACATCATGTGTTAAAATGGGGCAAAAATTCCACCCCAAAACATCACTGTCCTCATGTTAGAAGCGTTTCAAAGTGTCCTAAAATGTCTGTAACTGCCAGAATAGGGAAAAAACAGGCAAAATTAAACCAGGGAATGCCCTGGGAACAGCAGATTTATTCCTGGCATTGGAAGCTCTTTGTTCAGCTGTTATCAGTGCCATTCCAAACCCCATCCACCCAACACACACCCAGCCTGTGCTCCCAGAGATAAACTGGATTTGGGGTAAATCCAGCCACTTTGGGTCCCCATTCCCAGGTGAGCAGGTTGGAGCTGCCTTGCAGGGCTGTTGTGATGGATCCAAAGCTTGGAGAACACCTTCACTCGGTGCTCTTGTGACAAGGCTGTGATTTTCTGTGGAGAGTTTCAGAATCTGTCTGGTTTTGTTTAGGTTCCCAAGAAATGTCCTTATTTAAGAGTTATCTCTGTTCAGCAAGTGAGATTTCTGGCACAGCCAACACGCAGAGCTCTGGCAGCAGAAGCAGAGGGTGTCAGCCTGAAGGTGACACCTTTGGGACACTCCTGCTGCTGCTGGAGCACCTGCAGCTCCTTTTACACACTTGCCTTTCTTTCAGCACTTGGCTGGACTTGTAAAGGTGAGGGTTTTCCTTTCCCAGCTGGAAGTACTTCCAAAATAAAGATGGCTTGGGTTGTTAAACTCTTGGTTGTTTTGCTGTGTTGGAAATGGGGATGGTTCTCAAAGCCTGGGCTGATTTTGGGGTGCACCAGAGTTTCAGGTGGTTGGGCTCAGGCAGAGAATGGGGGGCTCTGGTTGTGGGCATGGCCAGGGCTCTCAGGCTGCAGTATTTACATATTTTAAACCGAATTTGGGGGATTTTTGCAGAGTTTCAGCACTGGGATCTGACCGCCCAGCTTTGGGCTAGCAGTGCCCCCCTGGCAGCTGTGTGCTCCTGGCATGGCACTGTCCCTCTGCAGGGCTGAATCCCCTCCAGCCCCTGGGAAACGAGCCCCAGATAAAATGAAACAATTCCTTTTTGTGCTTGGAGCTGTGCCCCAGGTGAGTTCAGTGGGTGGCGCTGGCCCTGGGGCGAGGGGCAGTGGAATGGGGAGCTTTGGCTGGGGTGGGACGTGGCAGGGATGGAGGGCACTGTCTGCTCCTGCCAGCTCCTGCACAGACCCTGCTGAGGCAGGGGGCAGCTGGGCACCTCCAGCCTCATGGCCCAGTGAAGGGTGCTGCAAAATAAAAGGAGTTTGTGCTCCCTGAGCTCCTCAGTGGAGAGGAAATAACCCCAAAGAAGTTTAATCTGAGCTTGGGGACAGTTCCCAGCACTTCATACTCCTTTGTTTCTGATGGTGTGGAAAGGCAGTGTGCCATGCATTTATTTTTTTTTTTAAGCTGTAAAATTAATTAGTTCCCTGATAATGCTTCTTTTAAGAGATGTCCAGAAAGTCCCTGATTTAACATGCTGAATTTCCCTTTGATAAGGGCTTCCCAGAGCTCTTGCTGTTCCTTTTTCCTTTGCCTGGCATGTCCCCCTGGAAGGGTCTGGGTCCCTTCCCAGCCCCTCTCCTCCTCCTGGCAGATTCAAGGGCTGGTCCTGAGGCTCCTTCTCAGAAATCCTCTGGAACATCTGCTTGGGGGATTTAACTGATCAGAAAAAATATCAGCAGATATTAAAATACCATTTTATTTGTTTAATTTTAATATGTTTTTATTATTTATTATTTTATTATTATTTTTATATAAATTATATATTAAAATTATATAAAAGTATATATATAAAAATTATATATATAAATATTTTATATATAAAGAAATGTGAGATGCACCATGGATTTCTCCCTTTGAACTCAAAATATAAAGTTTTATTAAAGTCTATAACGTTTTATTTGAAATTATTATTAATTTTTATTAATTTTACTAATAATAATTATTAATATTAATATCAGCAGATATTTTAATATCTGAAGCCTGGAGGGGTTGGAGTCCCACTCCAGCAGCCGGGCCAGGAGCAGGATGGGAAGTGCTTGGAGCAGGTGCCATTTTTCTGTGAAAATCCTTTTCTGCAGCTCATGTGCAGGCAGGACAGGGCTGGGTCCCACCCTGAGGCACAGTTTTGGTCAGAAAAGTGCTGGTTTTTGGTCAGGTGTTTCTGCAGTCTCGAGGAGCTTCGCCTGTTGCTCCCCTGTTGCCCAACACGAGGGGATGCTGGAAAACGCTTCTGCTCCTCTCCTAAATGAGCTCATGCCTTGAAAATGAGAAGATCAGCAGCTGCAGCAGAGCCCCAGCCTTTTGTTAAGCAACAAGGCTGTGGTTTGAGGCAGCTCTGCAAATCACAGGCGCAGTCCTGGAGCTGTGGAAGTTCCGGGCCAGTCCAATTCATTTAACTCGTTGAGTTATGCCATGGCCACGCACCCTCCCAGCTCCTTTGGATTCCTTGGCTGCTCTGATTTCCTCACCTCCCTGCTCTGAATGCAGACCCACTGGAAAGATGGTTTGTTTTTAAACTCTTTAAACTCCCAACACGTTCCATCCTGCTTCCAGCTGTGCGGCAGCTGCTGGAAAAGCAATTAAAAGGAGTGGAAATTGGGAAAAAAAACCGCTCAAAACAACAGAGAAAGGAGAAGGAAGAACTAAAAACCCCGTTGGTGCTGGGGAGCAGAGGAAGGAGCATTTGCTGAGCCAGGCTCTGGGCACAATGAGGACAAGGCTGCAGAGTTTTTCCTCTGGAGAAGCTGGGCTGGAGACCCCCTGAGTCACCTTCTCGGAAATCCTCTGGAGCATCTGCTTGGGGGATTTAACTGATCAGAAAAAATACCAGCAGATATTAAAATATAATTTTAATTTTTAATTTTAAATCTATTTTTATTTTTATTATTTTTGTTATTATTTATTATTATTAATTTCTCTAAATTTTTACATATAAATCATATACATTTTTGCCAAGTATTTTATATATGAATTATGTACATTTTGCCACCTCTCAGGAGTGAAGGCTCACCCCATCCAAGGCCACCCCAGCTCTGCTGCCCGCTGGGAACATCTGCAAGGGTTGAGTGCAATCCTCCAAAGCGTGCTGTAAACACGCCCAGGCTCGGGGCCAGCTGGTTGTAGGTGCTGTTCCAAGGCTGGGTCATCCCTGCAGAAGTTTTGGGAGGGTTTGGATCATCCCTGCAGAAGCTTTGGGAGGGTTTGCCCGGGTGACGTCAGCCTGGAGAGGGGCAAGGCCACCGGGCTGAGCCTCCCTGGGGCTGAAAAGGGACCAGCAGCCCCGACACCCCAGAGCTGCAGGAGAGACCTGGGCCCCATGGAAAACACACCAGCAGGTAAGCAGCCACAGACCTCTGCTTTCTTCAAGGGGAAAATTAATTAAGAAAGTAGGGATGGGAAAATTCTCCGTGCAGGGTTTGAGTTTTCGAGAGGGGATGATGAGGTTTTCCTAATTAGTGCTTTATGATGCTTCCCTCCAGCTCTGTTTTCTGGTGGACTACAAGTTCACAACAAAATATTTTACAGGAAGAGGAGTAAAAATATTCAGCTTTTCTGGGGGTGTGTGGGTTTTGGTTCTCCCTGTGGCTGCAGGTTGAGCACTGGGTGATGATCCCTCCCTTTGCTCTCCTCCTCCTCCTGCCCTGCTGTCACTAAAGGCATCTAAAAATACAAAACCCCCAAATTTCACTTCTCTGTATGAGCTGAAGCTTTGGGCTTTGATTAGGGACAGGCTTAGAGTTGTTATTTTCAAGTTGAGGGTAGGAAAAAAACAACCTGTTCCAGTCTGAGTTGGAGGGGAGTCAGTGCAAATCTGTCTCGGGTTTATCAGATGCAAACACAAAAAACTGCAAGAACTGGCAAAGAGGAGGGGATGGGAAGAGCTCTGCACTCTCCACGTGCAGGGATTCATCCTTGACTCTGGGAAAGCCACTGGATCCTCTGGAAGTGTGAGATGCACCATGGATTTGTCCCTTTGAACTCAAAATTGAGAGGCCCCTGCCAGAGCTCCTGAGGAGCAGCTTGATTTTAGGAACTAAAATGATAAACTCCAGGAATGCTTTGGGTTGGAAGGGACCTCTAAAACTCACCCAGTCCAACCCCTTTACAATGAGCAGGACACCTTCAAACAGACCTCAAAAAGTTAAATTTATAGAGGAAAACAGTGTGAAGAGGTGCCAAAGAGGAATTCCCTGGGATAGTAAATAAAGGGATTATATGGGATGTGCCTTCCTGGGACAGCTTCTGGTAGAGCAGAGCTGCACACAGGGGCCAGGAAAAGTTATTGCAACACCTTGGCAGGGAGTTCCTGGAGAGCAGGAAGTTTGGATGCACTTAATGAGCCCCTGGAGACATCCAGCTTTACAAGTGATGCTCTTGAATGGATTAAATTTCCCAAACATCACTGCCTCCAGTTTCTGATGTGTTTATTTTGCCTTCTGCATCTGAAGTTTTGAGCCTCAGACCACACAGAGGATTCTCTCTTGGCTGTATTTTTTACCTTTTTGGTGATTATCTAATAGATTAATTAGATACCTAATTTAAAGTTAATAATAGCTAATATTTATTAGATATCTGACCGAAAGTTAAATTCCACAGCCTTTGTAGGCAGCATCACTTGTTTGAATTCCTGGCTTCATATTTGGCTCCCAGTGGTATTTGCTCCTTGCTCCACGGGCAAAAAGCAAATTAAAACTGGTAGAAACTTGGTTAAAATGTTTTAAAAAGCTTTAGATTTGCTCCATCATTTAAAAATTGTTTGTTGTGACTGCAGAGATTCCGTGCATCCTTTAAAGACCATCATGTTTTCATGTTTTCCTTGTTATCCAAACACCACCACACTTTGTTTACTACCCAAACATCCTGGGCTGAGCTGCTGCTTTCAGTTCATGACTGAAATCCAGACCTGAGCAAAAAAAGAAAAAGAAAAAAGTGACACTTCCTAGAAATCTCTTCCTATTTACCTTTAACTTTTAGTGCAGGCAGCAGGGAGGAATCGTGGGAGGAAGTTTGGGCAGGGAAAGAGAGATAAAGTAAGATAAGGTAAGCCCTGTGATAACTGGGATCTTGGATCTCTTACCCCCAGAGTACACAAATATTTAATTATTCCAAAAAACAAGCAGTGAAGGGAACAGAGCAGTGGAACCATTTATTAACTCCAGCTGCCCAATGCATGAAATCAGGAATGCTGTCCAAGGGGAATGGAGACTCTGCCTTTGAGGTTGCTTTGATTTGGGGTTTTTATGATTTTGGGTTTCAGCCATTTGAAAGGATTAAACCACAAAAACATGTTGGGAGGTTCCCTGCCCTGTTCCCATCACTGTGAACCTGCTCCTGTTCTTGCTGCTTGGCCACAGGATTCAATCTGGAGCTGAAATAAATATCCCAAAGAAGTACTCCCTGCTCAGCATTCAGGAGGGTATGAAGGAGCACATGGGTGTTCTAATCCTGCCCTGCTCTAACTGCATTAAAGTTCCTTAATATCTGGGTGAAAACAGAACAAACTGGTCTCTTACCAGCCTGGTGAAGGCAGGCAGTGGCAGCCTCTGTTTTGGGTTATTTTTAGCATCTGCCCAGTGTTTGTAACGTGATTCAGGGCCTGGTTCAGAGCCCAGGGCACGTGAGCAGTGCTCTGCCAGCAAACCACATCTCTGAGGCCAGACACAAATTCACTTCCTGCAGTGAAACGTGGAAAGTGAGCGGTTGTCTGTTCCACAAAGCCTCTTTGGGATGAGGAAGGATGAGTTTGGGTGAGGAAGGATGAGTTTGGGTGAGGAAGGATGAATCTGGATGAGGAAGGATGAATTTGGATGGGAAGGATGAGTCTGGGTGAGGAAGGATGAATTTGGGTGAAGAAGGAAGAATTTGGGTGAAGAAGGAAGAATTTGGGTGAGGAAGGATGAATTTGGGATGAGGAAGGATGAGTTTGGGTGATGAAGGATGAGTTTAGGTGAGGAAGGATGAATGTGGATGAGGAAGGATGAATCTGGATGAGGAAGGATGAATTTAGGATGAAGAAGGATGAGTCTGGGAGAGGAAGGATGAGTCTGGATGAGGAAGAATGAATTTGGGTGAGGAAGGATGAATTTGGGATGAGGAAGGATGAACCTGGATGATGAAGGATGAACCTGGATGATGAAGGATGAACCTGGATAAGGAAGGATGAACCTGGATGATGAAGGATGAACCTGGATGAGGAAGGATGAATTTGGGATGAGAAGGATGAATTTGGGTGAGGAAGGATGAATTTGGATGATGAAGGATGAATCTGGCTGAGGAAGGATGAACCTGTGCATGTGGAAGAGGCAGCTCAGAGTCCAGCCCAGCTCTCTGTTCCCTTGCATGATCTTGGCATATTTCCTTTCAATTTTAGTTGTCCAAAGTTAAGGAGACAACTTTTCCCCCCTTGGCATGTTGCTGGCTTCCTCTGAAGTGCTATTTAACTCCCAGTGACCTGTTTTGTTCTAAATTACATAATTTTCTTTCCCATCTTAGCTGGAAAAATGCAGGGGGCATCCAAGAAAGCCTCACAAATATTTCAGCAAACCTGTGCTCTCCTGTGGAAAAATATCCTTCTGGTGTGGAGGATGAAGACAAAAAGTTTCCAGGCAAGTGTCAGTTCCTCCAAAGGGAAATCAGGATTTCTACTACCGAGTATTTTCACGTTGCATTGTTTTTGTGTGAGGGGATGTGAGAAGGCTCAGCTGTGGTTCCCTGGGAAATGTCAGCAGTTCCTTCTTCCTGTGACACTGCAGATCTGCCTCGTGACAGAGCTGGCTGCTGCCTTTTGCTTGTTGATCCTGCCCTGTGCAGAGGAACACAATGTCCAATTCATGGCTCCAGTGTCAAATTATCCACAGACCTCGCTGGCTCTGGGACTAACAAAACATGTTTTCCATCTGAGACCTTGCTGGGATTTAAACCCAGCACACCTGTGGAACAGCTCTCCCTTCTGCACAGGGGAAAGGCCTGAGCTGGGCTGGGCAGGGGGGGCAGAGCTGGGTTAGAAGGGTCCTGGGGGAGCCTCCCCAATGCCTTGCAGTGGCTCCCTAAAACAGAGGCAAGATTAAGGGAATAAAGTGGGTATTTATTGCAGGCCTTCAATAAATACACCTTGGGCAGCCAGAAGCCTCTGAGGGGTACACCCCAGGTGGACAATGGCACATTTGGTCCATTTACATATCAGGGGTTAATCCTCCAATTACAGCTTCAGATAATGAAGTAATTTACTCCCAATTTCCAGCCCCAGTTCACTGTTGTTTCCATCTCCCCAGGCCTGAGGCAGTGAGGTATCCTTAATTCCCAGGCCTGGAGAGGAATTTTTTGTCTGGGTAAAACGGGAGAACAGCAGCTGTGGAGTTTTAGAGTGACACCCTAAAGGAGTGGACCTGAAAAACAGAAAAGCTAAATCCTGAGGCCCCAGCACTTCCCTGGGCTGCCCCTCACCTCTGCATTCCCCCCCTTCCTTCCCTCCTTTCCTCCCTCCCTCCCCTGCAGGAATGGGGGCCTCTCTGGTTTTCCTCTACGTCCTTTGTGACTCTGCAGGGCTGACCATGGACTGCCCCTCACCTCTGCATTTCCCTCCTTCCACTAGGAAAATTATTCCACAAACAGCAGAGGTTTATATTCAAAAAGGAGATAGAGGAGTCCTTTTTACTTTATTCTAATAACGGCCATGGGCCATTCCCCTGGGGTCTCTCCAGGTTTTGGAGGACACAGCCTCCCTTTTTATCCCAATTTCCAGCCACATTTCCCTTCTCTCTTTCCCCATTTCTGAGGTGCTTGAGAGGTTCAGACTTCCCAGAACACCTGATACCAGAGATTCCCCTCTAATGTACAACCCTCCCTTTTCATTTTTAATTCTTATGGAATTTAGGGGTTTTTCTTCCTCATTGTTTCTTTCATCTTTCAATACCTAATTTCATTTATCAGCAAACCTGAAGTTTATTTGTAAAAGCAAATACCTTTTTCCATTCACCAATCAGTGGAATCCTTCCCATTGTTTCTTTTATCTCTCAGTGCTGGTGTTATCCTCCAGCAAACCCACAGCTGGTTTGGAAAGACAAATCTGCCATTCCTCTCACTTCCTCCCCTGCAGGAGTGGGTGGCCTCTCTGGTTTTCCTGTACACCCTGAGGGACTCTGCAGGGCTCATCATGGACTGCCCCTCACTGTCACCCTGATTTTTTAAGTTTTTCTAAGCCTTTGGATGTTTATATTCTTGTAACAAACCTTCTCACACACTTTATGGAAATAACTTGTTGTTTTGCATTCTTTTAGAGAGAAGGAGAAATTTGATGGACTGTTGGTTTGTCCAGCGTCATTGCAGAGGTGTCACCCCCCAATCCACTGTCACTTTCGGAAATCTTTAAATGTTGGAGTCAGAAATTTAAAACCTCTCTTTTATCTTGAAAAGAGCAGCACATCCACATCATGTTGTGTCCTATATTCAATACCTAATTTCATTTATCAGCAAACCTAAAGTTTATTTGTAAAATCAAATACCTTTTTTCCATTCATCAATCAGTGGAACCCTCACCAATGTTTCTTTTATCTCCCGGTGCTGGTTTGGAAAGACAAATCTGCCATTCCTCTCACTTCCTCCCCTGCAGGAGTGGGTGGCCTCTCTGGTTTTCCTGTACATCCTGAGGGACTCTGCAGGGCTCATCATGTACTACCCCACCCAGGAGTTCCCCTACAAGGCCCTGGGGCGCCTGGACGAGCCGGCCTTCAACGCCTCGGGGGTCACCCTCATGTTCACCCCTGCAACCAGCAGCACCCGCAGGATCATGGCCAAAGCGGCTTCCAGCTCATCACTGAGGGGTAAAAGCTCTTAAATCCACGTTCCTGCAGTGGCTTGAGTGGTCCTGACCCACCCTCGTGGCAGGGAGGGACGAGAGCATTTGTCCCATGTGATTTTTGAGGGGGGAAATGGTGGTGATGCCCAATTTCATTGTTGTTGTCTGAATATTCAGATAAGAGCTGTGTGACCGTGTTCACAGGGCTCTGAGGATGAGGGAAGAGACGAGGATCTGACTCCATGTTTCAGAAGGCTTGATTTATTATTTTATGATATATATTATATTAAAACTATACTAAAAGAATAGAAGAGAGGATTTCAGCAGAAGGCTGGCTAAGAATAGAAAAAGAAAGAATGATAACAAAGGCTTGTGGCTCAGCTCTGTGTCCGAGCCAGCTGGGCTGTGATTGGCCATTAATTAGAAACAACCACATGAGACCAATCCCAGATGCACCTGTTGCATTCCACAGCAGCAGATAATCAATGTTCACATTTTGTTCCTGAGGTCTCTCAGCTTCTCAGGAGGGAAAAATCCTAAGGAAAGGATTTTTCATAAAATGTGTCTGTGACAAGCTGTGCTGGTTTTATTTATTTTTTTATTTTTTTTCAATATTAATTATTTATTCTAATGGCAGGTATAATCATAGAAGAAGTGGAAAATGAGGCAAAAATGGAAGAAAAAGGACTTTTGGAGGAGGAAACCATTGGTGTTGTTTTTAAGGATGATTTCTCCTACACACTCAGATTTCAAATGGGCAAAGCAATGTTTCCAAATGAAGGCTTTGAGCACATAGGTAACAAAATAAATGAAACTCCAGGCTCTGATTTTGCATTAAAAACTGTTTAGCTGCATTTCTGTGCTGCTGTGCTACCCCAGAGGGATGGAGGCTGCATGTGCCAAATGGCTCGAGGAAAACATGAGTTAAAATTTGAGGTTTTATGTCTGTAAAAGGAAAAAAAAAATCAGAGAAAAAAAAGCTGTAAGAACATAAATGTCATCCACAGTTAGAGAATCAGAGAATCCCAGAATGGTTTGGGGTAGAAGGGAGCTCAGAGATCACCCAGTGCCTTTTTGCCCGTCTCCCCTTTGTACCTTAACACATCAAATCATGCCTGGAAAATGAGAATTGTGTGTGCATTAATGTCCCTGGCCAGAGATTTAACACATTAAAAGACAAGAGGCTGAGTAAACCCCAAGTCTTGATTTCCTCACACTTAGATAAAACTCATTTTCAACCCCACATGTCACGCACAAGTATTTATATGCACATGTGCATGGAAATGTATTGATTAATATTGCTTAATTCTTTTTTAAAAATTTCTTTCCCCAACAGAATCCTGCTGGGATTTTTCAGCAAGGCACTGCAAAGTCCCTCTGTACTGGTATGGGGGGTTCCTCTCAGTGCAGTCCAGCATTGATGCAGCAGTCATAGAAGTAAGTGTGCTCGGGGTGGAATTTGCTGTTCTTCCCACAGTTCTGTGTAAACTTAAAACCCAAACTGATTAAACCAAAAATAGAGGGGAATAAAACCCCAAGCATCACAAAAACCACCAAGCCAGTTCATTTTTCCAGCCCTAAAATTGTCCAAGGCCAAGTTGGACAGGGCTTGGAGCACCCTGGGATAGTGGGAGGGGTCCCTGCCCATGGAGGGGGTGGAAAAAGGGGATCTTTGGGGTCCCTTCCAACCCAAACCATTCTGGGATCCTGTGATGCTCTGATTTTCTGTGGTCATCAACTTCTTAAATAATTAGTGTAATTCAAAATTTAAAAGAATGACAGATCATTCTCATGGCTCAAGGCAGCGAATGGAACAAGGATTTAATAGTGTTTATTGCAAATCAGCACAAAAAGATGCTAAATACTGGTAACTTGCTTAAAAACATAACCCTATTATTGACAAACTAATAATTCTGATGCTTGTAACCCCCTGCTTGTTCTGATGTTGGCTATTGCATTGCAAAAATGAAATTAATTTAATTTCCGATTTCCTTTAGATGAAAACCAACCACTCTGTGTGGAAGGAAATGAAGTCAATTACTGGAGTTCACCTGCAAACTGTGATGAAACCTCTGTTCAAACTGGATTACCTTTGGTTCATCATCTGTGCCATACTGAGCTACTGCCCATACATGCACTTTTTATCAGTGAAAGTTCTCAAGGAGAAGAAGAGGCTGAAGGTATTGATGAGAGCAATGGGTCTGCAGGATATTTCCTTCTGGTAAGCCTCAGAAATTAATCAGTGCGTAATTACTGGAATTATTTTATCAATGTGTAATTACAGGGATTATTTTATCCAGTGTATGGAGCAGCCTGGTCTGGTGGGAGGTGGCCCTGCCCATGGCAGGGGTGGAATTCGGGGATTTTTTGAGGTGTCTAAACCATTCTGGGGTTCTTTTTGTCGGGGGACCTCTGTTTCCAAGCCTGTGGCTCTGAGGCAGATTATTTTTGTAGTTGTTTTGTTGTTTTTCTCCTCCCCAAAAAAGAGGAGGAGCCCTCCTGGTGCAGCAGGGTTCTGGGTGGGGAGGGGGTTTTGTGGAACACGCAGAAACAGCAAAGAAACAACAAATTCTGGAGAAAGCCCTAAATGCTGAAGCAGAGGAGGGATGCTGGGTCTATCCAAACAGGTTTCCTCACCCATCTGGGCATGAGTATTTCCCATCATTGGAAAAGCACACGGATAAAAGGTCCTGGCTGCAGATTCTCTGTGTCCCCTTGCTGCCATCACTGAGCTGCAGAGATCTGGGCACGTGCCAGGCCTGGATTTGTGGAAGAACTTTTTTCCTGAGCAGTAACCAAGCACTGACGAGGCTGCTCAGAGAGGAATGTCCCTCACTGGAGATACTCCAGACCCACCTGGACACATTCCTGTGCCTTGTTGAGCTCTGGGATGTCCCTTTTTGGTCAGAGACATTGACCCTCCCTGTCCCTCCCACCCTGACCCTTCCTATGCCTCTCTGATATTTGCACCTGCCCACTCTGGAAACTGGAAATGGTTGAAAATGCAGAATATTTGAATTCCAACCACTTTGGCTATGTCATGGCAGTGTTATTATGCTCAGGGGCAGAAATAATTGTGCCTTGCCTTGTAGGTTATCCTGGAGTTTGCTGTACACTGTGTATGTCTCCATCACAGCCAGCCTGCTGACCTGGGTCACCCTGAGTGAAGTTTTTAATCACAACAGCTTCTTGGAACTGTATTTTTTTTATTTCTTTTATGGCATGGCATGTGTAAGTTCGCTTTTGTATTCTTATATGATGCTCCTTTTTTTTTAATCCCCTAATTAAAATATCTGCAGAGTTTTTAGGGCTGGTATTATATTAGAAAGTAACAAAAATACTCTGCTGTGATTTATTGTTATTTTTTATAGGCTAGGTTTTAGGTTATTTTTTTGTATATTTTTTACCGTTATATTTTGGGAGATTCTGACTCAAAATCAGAGTGAAGAGAGGTGCTAAAATGAGAAATGAGGCTGGGAGTGATTTGTCTTATAAACCTCATAAACTTTACAAACCTGCCCTAAATCTCAGAGCTGCTAGACAAAGCCTTGTGCATCTGGAGGGAACAACTGAAACCCAACAGGGTCTCTAATTTTGCTCCTATTTTCATGTTGTTTTATTTTTAATTGCAGCAGAAATGCATCCTGCTAACTGCTGGTTTTCTCTGCTGCAGATTCACTTCACTTTCCTGCTCAGCTCGTTGCTAAAGCAGCCAAACATTTCCAGTTTTGTGGGATTTCTCCTTCACATCCTCTTTGGGGCCCTGGGCTTTTTGACACTGTTTGAGAAACTGCCACGGGCTTTGGAATGGATTTTAAACCTCTTCAGTCCTTTTGCCTTCACAGCTGGCCTTGCAACGGTATGTCCATAATAAAACCAGTGCATCCCCAGAGCTCAGCCCCCAAAATTCTGCCAGAGAGCAGCAAAATCCACAATTTGCATCACCAGAACAACCCAGTCACACCCCTCTGCTTTTAAAAAAGAAAACTTGGCTCCAAAAAATCTTTAAAAAAAAATCTAAAAAATCTGTGCTAAATCGTGGCAGAGATGGTTGGACACTCAAGTGCATCATGAATTTTACTGCAACAGATTTAAATTTATAAAATGAGCAGTGGGATGTGGCTGGTGGGTACCAAGGGCTGCAGGAACTGAGGGCTGGAAGTGCTGCCTTTGCAAACAGCACTCTGTAACTTCTGCATGGTTTGAAATTCAGCTTACTGAGGCATTTCTGCTGCCTGTGGTCAGAATAAACCCTTTCCCTCCTTAGAAACAGCGTCGTGGTCACGAGTGAATTGGCTTTGAGTGAAAATGGCTGTGATGACACAGCAGTAGCTCACACAAAGTATTTCTGTCTGAAGGAAATGTTGCGTCTGAATTTTTCTTTTTTTTTTTTTGCTTTTTTTCCTCCCCTAGATGGTAAAACTAGAAAAATATGGACGAGCATTTAGCCCAGAGTTGTACCCTTTTTATAACCTGTACCTCATCCTGAGCCTTGACAGTGTCTTGTATTTCCTGCTGGCCATCTACTTCGATAAGGTTTTGCCTGGTGAGTGAAAGTGTGAGGGGAAAAATGCAAACTTCATTGCTTTTTCTTCTATAATTCCCTGATTTATAGAGGGAAAGTCACCGAAGGGGTGGTGGGAGGAGAGAAAACAGCAACCCTGCAGTGAGATCCTGCTCCAACAGCCCTGACCACTGGGGTTGGAAGGGTGTTGCAGGACTTGTTCTGATTTTTTGGGACCAAAGAGGTTGTAAATGGGTGTGATTATTCCCCACCTGCATTTACAGATATGGACAATTTAAATTGCAGAGTTTATAAATTCTTTCACTCTGCTGGAAGTTCACGTCCTGCACTGCCGGGGGAGCGGTGGCTGGGTTGGGCCTTTATCGGAGCTGACAGATGGAGGTTTTGGGAGCTTTGGGGGTTGATATTTCACCTTCTCTGCCTCTGATTCAGGCAAGTATGGGGTCCCACATCCTCCTGCCTTCTTCCTGAGACCCTCCTACTGGCTCAGGGGCAGCAGAGGGTCCGTGGGGGTGAGAGCTGGCAGCAGCCACGACCCCGTTCTGGGCGGTGACACCGAGCCGATGCCGCCGGGCTTCGATGGCAAGGAGGCCATCAGGTAAGGGGCAAGAGAAATACAGCTCTGAGTGGATTGTTTGGCTCCAGAGAGCACAGCCACGCTGCACTGGTGGGTGTGAGGCTGGCAGCTGGCATTGTGAGTGAGATTAATGCAGATGTGTGAAGGGCAGCGGTTGCTCGGTGTTTTGTCCCTCTCCGGAGCTGGATTTGAACATTTATTGGATGTGGGGCATCCTCCAACTCCCTGCCCTGTACTTCCCTCTCAGCAGTGAGTCTGTTCCCCTTCCCCAGCATCTTCACAAGAGTGTGCTGCAGAAAATGCTGCCCTGTCCATCCTTGCAGGGCTGGGTGGGCTCGTGGCTGGTGCTGCCACCACGAAATGTGCCAAAATAACAGCCAGGTCATCACTCCTAATTAAATATCCACGTTTATATCCTCCTCCTTCACTCACTAAATGTTCCTCGAGTTTGGCTTTGAAACCTTTCAAACAGCTTTTAGAAAAGCACAGCTAATCCTGCTTTAAAGGTACCAGAAATGAATTGCATCAATCAAGGGATTCCTTCTGCAGGACCAGTTGGAGGAGGAGGTTGGGAAATATTCCCCCAAAAGTTTTCAAAGTTTAATTTGAGGCAGAGGAAACAGCCCCCAAATTGTGATTCAATAATTAATGGCTTGCTTACTTTTCTTTAGGCTAAACAATATTAAAAAAATATACAAGAAGAACAACAAGAGCATCGAAGCTTTAAAGGGTAAGGAGAGGCTTTGTAATTATTTTATTCATTTTTCACTAGATAAGAACCCAAAGTGTTTGCAAATGTACTGGCTGTACTGAATTCTGCCTCTGGGCCTGTTAAATTATATTGTGCAATGGTTATTTCTGCTGGGGTAAATTACTGGCAAATTTCTACCAGGTCGTTATCTCCCTGTTCCCTCCAGGAAAAAATCACTGTTTATTATTTTTTGCAACAGCAGAAATCTCCTTAAAAGCTGTGTTTTTGCAGTGATGAACCACTCTAGAAATCCCCTCTCAAACCTCCCTTTCAAAATGTAAACTATTTTGGGCAAACTGGGGATTTTATGGCCAAATCTGCTGCCCCTGCCTGAGCTGTGTTCTCCAAGATCTTGCCAATGCAAATATTTGACACAGCCATAGTAAAGTCATGGGGTATTTGTTAAATGCCTTTGTTTAACAAGAACTCCAAGTGAAAATATCAAAAATGAAAACTACAAAAATACTAAACATATCAATATGGCCTCAAAGGTATATATTGAGTGGAAAAACCAAGCAAACACAACCTGAACAACCCAGAGAAAGACAAAGTATTTTTTAAAAAAGAAAATGAGGGGACAAAGTCTGGCTGCTTTGAAATATGTCGTGAAATCTCACATCTTGGAAAAGCTCTGCGCTCTTCTCTTCCTGAGGACTCTTTTTGAGCCACACTAAAATAAAATGTGAACCTTGTATAAAACTGAAGTCAAAATTCATTAAATATTGAAGATAATACATTTATTCCCTCAGTTCAATCAAGACATAATTCCTTACTAAGCTTAGGCCTAACTCCTGAAGAACCAACCTGTGCTTTTGGATCTGGTTTTGTCTCTCAGTTTCTAAAAAATGTCACTTCTGTCCCCCGTGGCAAAAGCTACAGGTCCAAGTCCACTTCTCACACACTTCCATCTACTGTTGTCCTTCTTTTCTTCTAGGTTTGTCCTTAAATGTGTATGAAGGGCAGATCACTGCCCTGCTGGGTCACAGTGGATCTGGGAAAACTGCTCTGTTAAATGTGCTCAGTGGATTTTCCAAGCCTACAGCAGGTGAGATGGATGGGCCTGGATGCTGAGCTGTTTTGTTCAAGTGTAAGGGGAAAATAAGCAAAAAACCTCAAAGTTTTCCCTCAGTCATTCATGCTAGGTTGTTTGCAGTGCAGATTTCTCCTTCAGCACGAGCTCCAGGGATAATGGATCCTTCATGTGTGCACCATCTGGATGACCTGGTGCTTTCCATCAGCTGCACACCTACAGGAAATATGGTTTTATTTGTAAGGCAGGGTTTTGGTGCTCTGAAATATTTTTTAAAGGTATTAAATCTTTGAGCTATCTGGTTATTTTGCTTTTTTGTTTCTTGCATTTTTAATTTAACACTTGGGAAGCATCTGTGGTGCTGGAATTATTGTCAAATATTTCATTCACCCCCCTGTGCAGGTTCTGCAATGATCTACAACTACAATGCTTCTGAAATATGGAATATGGAAGGAATGCAGGAAAAGGTTGGGATTTGCCCCCAAATTAATTTGCATTTTGAAGCCTTAACAGTGAAGGAAAACCTGAGAATTTTTGCTCACATCAAGGGGATTCAGTGGAAGGAAGTAGATGAAGAGGTTGGTATGTGCTTCTCAGCCATTGACTTCTCTTTTATGGCATCTTGGGCACTTTTTGCTTTATTTATAAAATCTGATCACCTGCATCTTGTTCTGTGGAAATGAGAACAAACCTGATTTAGTGCCAAAGTGGTTTTCCAGTGCTCTCTTATCCTCATGCCATGAGTTAAAACTCAGACTTGTCTTATTTATCTCCAAGCAAAGCCATTATGGGTAGGTAAGTTTGAAATCTTGAAGTTGTAATGTTTGCAGCCATTTAGGATTCAAACCAGTGCTCTGCAAATGTGACTCTTGTCTTTGTGTGTTCCCAAGGTGCAGAGAGTTCTCATCATGTTGGACCTCACCGATGTTCAGGATGTTTGTGCTGAAGCCCTGAGTGGGGGACAAAAACGAAAATTGTCTCTTGGAATTGCAATTTTAGGAAATCCCCAGGTAGGGAATGGCTGTGGTTATGCACACACAACATGTGTTGTTTTGGGACATAGCGTTGCATTTTGACTTGGCACAGAGACTGTTGTGGTTTTCCCCTGCCACTCCAGGCTGCTATTCCCTTACTGGAAGGATTGGGGAATCTGGTTCAATCAGAGCCATATTTTTAATTAGAAGGGTGGTAATACTGCAACAGAAGAAGGAGCAATAAAAACGAGCCATCCTTGAGGGTACATTCTCTTCTCTGTACGGGACCATCAAAAGCATGAAACCAAGTGATGCAAGTGTGGAACTGAGCCACGTGGGCTGGTGTTGTAGTTGAGATGGACACAATATAAAACAACAGACTCCATTTTCAGAAGGCTTCAAACTGTTTTTATTCTAGCATGCATGCTTTTTATACATTCTTACCAAACTCATAAGTTTACACTTTACTCATTGGTCAGGAAAGACAAAGTGCTCATTGGAACAGGCAGCTGCAGGTTTCTCTTATTTATCCTTCTTTCTTTCTTGGTTTCTGTGTCAAGGAGCTTGGTAGAAAATTCTTCCAGGGGCGAACATGGATCCTGTTATCAAACTCCTCTCTGGCTCACAGAAGTCCCTGTAAAACTCGTAGTGTGGCATCCCCAAAGGGGTAATAATTAGCATTGACTCCATGATTCTCAGAAGGCTGATCAATCACTTTATTATACTATATATATAGTATAGTATATATACTATATAGTATATAATATATATACGATATAGTATATATATATATATAGTATATATATATACTATATATAGTATAGTATATATATATATATACACTATACTATATATATAGTATAGTATATATATATAGTGTATATATATAATATATATACTATATATATACTATATAATATATATAGTATATATATTATACTATATATATACTATATAGAATATATATTATATACTATATAGAATTATTATTCTATAGTATAGAATAGTGATACATATATCACTTTATTATACAATTCTATCACTTTATTATACTATTCTATTCTTCTCTTCTTATTAAGAAACCCATTGCCTTTACAGACAGTCACAATACAGGTTGACCTAATTGGTCCTTTACTAAAAACACCACCACCATTGGCCAATTAGGAAACCACCCTTTGGTGAACAAAGCTCCCAAACACATTCCACGTGTTCACAACAACAGGTGCAGCAAGTGAAGATAAGAATTGTTCATCATTCTTTCCTCTGATCTTCTCACAGCCTTCCCCAGGACGGTGCCTGGGAAGGTTCTGTTTCTCTCTGTGGCCAGAGAGCTGCTGCCACACCAAACCTCTTGCCTGGGCTGGGGTGTGGGGAGTTCTGACCTGGTTGTGCTTTGCAGGTGCTGCTCCTGGACGAGCCCACGGCGGGGCTGGATCCCTGCTCCAGGCACCACATCTGGAGCCTGCTGCGGGAGCGCCGCGCCGGGCGCGCCACGCTCGTGGCCACCCAGTCCATGGAGGAGGCGGACACTCAGGCTGGTGAGCCCCGGCTGGCACCTTGGGGTGCACACCAAGGGTTTCCAGGGCACAGCCCACCTGTGGCACTGCTGGGTGTGTTTTTTCTGACAGTGACCACCCAAGCCGAGCTTGGCGAGGGTTAAAACTGGGCTGATGCGTCCCTCCAAGGCTTTGCTCATGCTCCTCTCTAGGATAAAGCAGTCTTCTTTGCTCATGCTCCTTTCTAGGAGAAAGTATTTCCACATTATCTGGCTTTGTCTCTATGTCAGCAAAACTTGGTTTATTTTCCATAATTTTCCTTTGTTTTTATTTTACTTGCCGCTATTCCCATTTCCGTATCATTCCTGTGCTGCGTGGGAAATACTCCAAAAACCCACAAGAATGAAGAACTAAAATAATTAACCATGATGCTGAGAAGAAAGGCATTGGTTTAAAAATATTAAAAAAAAAAAAAAAAGACCTTCAGGGCTGGCCTGGCTTTACTCCTCTCAATTTATTATTAAAATGTCTGTTGAGTTCAGAAGGAGCAGAGTGAGGTCAGTCTGCTGCACTCTTGTAAATCCCCCTAAATCCTTTGCATTCCCTCCTCCTTAGATCGAAAAGCTTTCCTCTCCTGTGGGAGATTACAGAGTGTTGGCTCATCTCTCTACTTGAAGAGAAAGTGGGGAATTGGCTATCACTTAAGGTAAAACCTTTTGTTTTGGTCATCATTCTTTTTGTGAAAAGCTTCTCATTCTCATATTTTCTTGTAGAGTCTGTGTTTTTGTAGAGTTTATCTGGACAGTAGTAGAAATCCTGACAATTCATTTTAGAAGACCTTTAAGGCTGCCAAAATGTTCCTGCTTTGGACAAGAAGCTGCCTTTCTTGGGAACCCAACCCTGAAAGCTCTGAGCACGCAGCTAAAATGACTCTGCAGTGAAAGGGGACCAGAGTGAGGTGATCTGTGGTGCCAGAGTGATGTTCAATGGCTTTGATGCAAAGCTGTTTTTCTTCTTAGGAGTTTGATTCCTGAGTTCTTGGTTTAGCAGCATTGTCCAGGATCATAATTCTTACCCTCAACCATTTTGTGCACGCATGGCAAAACCAGGGGCACTGCAGATGGCTGTAAAAATTCCCACTGAAGTTCTGCCCAGTTTTGGAGATTTCCCTATGGGAGGATCGCCGCTGCCTCTGTACTCCAACCAGATGAGGCACAGATTTTTTATTTCTTATTTAACTTTATAACAAATGGGTTTTTTTTCAACAGGATGCACATAAATGACCTGTGTGACCCCGAGCTTGTGTCGTCCACGGTCAGACAGTACATCCCTGATGCTGTGCTCAAGCGACAGAAGAGGGATGAGCTGTGTTTTAGGCTGCCTCTGGAAAACACTGACAGCTTCCCAGGTGAGAAACCTGCCCCTGTGCCGGGTTTTAAAGGGAAGCCCACTGGTGGGAAAAGCAGAAATCAAAGGTACTGTGAAGGGAATAATTATATTCCTTGGTCCATAAAGTGTGGAATTAGGAAGCTGCATAAATACCAGTTTTATAGAAAGCCTTCAGTGCACATGCTAATATTAATGAGGAAGATGAAAAAAAAGAAAATCCACCAACTAATCTACAAACTAAAATCCACTGACCCTCTTCTGTTTTCAGGATGGTCAATGAAAACCAAAACCACTGAATTTTCCACTAGTTACCTCTAAAACACAATAAATTAGTGATGACTTTTACGTCATGGGGGCTAATGACGTGAATGCTGGAACATCCAGCGTTAATTGGCTGAGTTTTTTAATTAAGACTTGCTGAGCCTGTGCTCAGCACGAGCTGTGGTACCTGGGCTGAGCCTGGTTGTTTCTCCTGTCCAGATCTGTTCAGCCACCTGGAGAGCAGCCTCTTGCAGGGGGTGGTGAATTATGAGGTGACCAGGACAACCCTGGAAGATGTTTTCCTGAAGCTGCAGGGTGAGGAAGCCATCGATCCTGAAGGTAAAGCCTTCACTCCCTTCTGCAAGCATGCCATCCCTAAAGTTCCATCTAAATGCGTGTTTTAATTGAATATCTAATCCATTTCTGCTAAATGTCAATATTGATAGGCCTAGAGTGGCTTAGTTGTGTCCCACTTGCCTTCAGTGAGGAACATCATCTTGGAGAAGCCCAAATGATTCTGTCTTGGTTTCCCAAAGGGTTTCAAGTATGAGAATTAAAGCTCATGTTGGAAGGGTATTTATTTACCTTTGAAGGGTTGTACAGCCCAGACCAGGAGGTGGGAAGGGATAAAGTTTGCAGAAGGCACTTCCTAAGGTCAGTGAAGATCTTGGATGTGTTGCCACACCAGCCAGTCTGCATTCACCAGTATAAATTCTGTTCTGGATTAATTATGGCCCCTTTTCTCTGCACTTCTAACTCTTGTCTCTCTAAAAAAAAAAAAAAAAAAAAAAGGCAAAAAAAAAATTTAAACAATTCAAAGCGTCCCTCTGTTCAGAGCAGAAGATCCCTGATGATTGCTGGGGATTAAAAGGTGTCCTTGGAAGGCTCTTTGTGGATAATGGCATTTCATGGTGAACACACAGGAGAGGGAGACCTCGAGGAGAGGGACCAGAACCTCCCGTGGCTCTCCAAGCAGGGCATCCTGGCCATGAGTGGGATGATGCTCTGGAGGCAGCAGGTGTGTGCTGTGCTGAGAATTCACCTGCTCAGACTGAAGCACGATGGAAAGTTCCTCAAGGGCATGTAAGTACAGAAGCTCCCACCTGCCCTGCAGACCTGGAGCAGCTCAGGAGGGGTTTAAATACTGCTGGGACGTTTGGAAGCAGAGAATTAGGTGGGAAATGTTTCAAAGGTGCAAAAACAAGGGCAGTCTGGACTTAGCAGGAGAACTCTGGCTTGCTTAAGTTTTAAATTTCCCCATAAATAACACAATTACTTATTGGTGGATTTCCCCTGGCCTCACTTATGGTCTGTTTTTCCATCTAGATTGCTGTTGTTTGGAATATTTATCCTTCCACCACTGATGGTTTTAATGCTGTTTCATCTGTGGCACACCGCCAGCAGCTGGGAAATCACATCTAGCCAGTATTTTCTTCCCACAAAAGAGAAAATTCAAAATAGGTCTACAAACCTCCTCATCTTCAATGACACAGGTGAGGAACAACATGTGAGGCTGACTCACTTTCTGCATCAATGTGAATTTTATTATGATTGACAGAGCAACCTTGCAAATGCCACAGATATACAAAGGAATGTGCATTGAGAGATGTTTTATTTTGAGCAAAAGGAAATGCAGTCCTAGTGATGATTTAGATGATATGTAAAAGAGTAATGAACCAGGAAATCTTAAAAAAAGGCAATAAATAAACTAAGTTTGAAACACATATATTTTGTTTGACCAGTTTAAATAAATAGAAAAGATATACAAAATATGTGTTTGCTTAGAATCTCAATATTTGGGGTTTTTAACATAACTCTGCTTTGCAAGTAGGAACTTGTTTACATCAAACCCTTTTTATTTAAAGAAAAAAAATTCCTCTAATGACTCTAATTTCTGTCCTTGACTTGATTTCAGGATCAGAAATCGAGGATTTCATTGCTGCTTTGAAGATTCAAAACATAACCCCAGAAATAACCTCGGAGAAAAACATCACAAGCCTTCCAAATTATAATGGAGCTATAAAAATATCCCTGGAAGGCAAGGTGAGGGATATTTTTTTTTTCCTTCTTTCATCCTGCACATCAAGAGGATTTCCTGAGAAGTATTTAAATGAGAGAAATAAACACACCTGTGGCCATCATGTTTTCTGGAAAAATCCCCTTGCCCGGGATTTTTCTCCTGGGGAGCTGAGAAGCCTCAGAGAAAAAGGAAAACAATAATTATCTGATTTGCTTCCCCTGTGTTTTGCTGCTTTGGAATGTGTTTGGAGATTGTTTATCCAACAGGTGATTGTTCATTGGTTTCTGCTGTGGGTTGTTTTCACTCCTTGGCCAATCAGGGCCAAGCTGTGTCGGGACTCCGGAAAGAGTCACGAGTTTTCATTATTATCTTTTTAGCCTTCTGTAAGTATCCTTCTGTATTCTTTAGTATCGTTTAGTTTAGTATTCTTTAATATAATATAGCATCATAAAATAATAAATTAACCTTCTGAGAACCTGGAGCCAGATTCATCATTCCTGCCTTTGTCTGGGAGCCCTGGAAATACAAGACACACCAGAAAAAGGAGAATATTTTTTTGGTACAATAAGGAGTTTCAGTAGTGCTGCTCCCACCTCTCAGGGACATGAAGGCCTTTTTTTATTTTGACACCTTCAGAGCCGCCAGTTCACGGTGATGTGCAGCCCAGAGCCCATCAACTGCTTCCCTGTGCTGGTGAACATCCTCAGCAACACCTTCCTGCGGCTCTTCAACTCCACCTCGCGCTTCCGCGTCTGGAGCCAGCTCTTCTACACGGTCAGGGTCCCTCCCTGCCATCACCTGGGGCAGCTGGAGGGATGGAGACTGCGCAGCCTGGGGGCTGGGGGAGCAGCTCCCAAGGGCTGAGGGCAGTGGTCCCACTGCTGCTGGTTCCTGGGGGTGTTTAATGGGGATTTTTCCAAGGGTTCTGTGGGGTTTCGGTACCGTGAGGAATTGGTGCTGTTTGGAGAGGATTGGGATTGTTCTTGGAGAAGTTTCAGGGTGATCTACTTGTGGCCTTCCAGTCCCTGATGGAAAGATGGAGAGAGGCTGTTTACGAGGGCAGTGACAGGCCAAAGGGGAATGGCTTCCCACTGAGCCAGATTGGTTCAGATTGGATTTAGGAGGAAAATGTTCCCTGGGAGGCTGGGAGGGTGGGGAAGCCCTGGCACAGGTGCCCAGAGAAGCTGTGGCTGCCCCTGGACCCCTGGAGGTGTCCAAGGACAGTTTGGACTGGGCTTGGAGCCACCTGGAATAGTGGAAGGTGTCCCTGCCCACAGCAGGGGTGGAATGAGATGGGCTTTAAGGTCCTTTCCAGCCAGCCCATGCTGATGAGCGTGGTGGGAATACAACAGTGATCTTTGCAAACCCCACCTTTCCTCAGCAACAAAAAGCTGGTCTCCATCCTCAACAATTTACAGTAACCCAAATTCTTTCTGCAAATTCTAGGATGCTAAATGTCATTATTTTGTTCTTTTTACCTTGTTTTCTGTTCTTATACACCACTGATTTAGCATTAGTGCTCTTGCTCACTGCTGTGTTCAACCATCCCATGAGCGTTGAGCCAGGCAGATTTTCCCTGGGCAGCATCAGCCGTGGATGACTGAATTTCCCCCCACAGGGAGAAAACCCAGAGCTGAAGCACTACATTTTTTTTGGCTTATTCACCTACCTGCTGGTTTTGGCTGCTGGTTTGCCTCCTCTCTTTGCGATGAGCAGCGTGGAGGATTACAAGGTAAAGAGCACAAGGAGTGAATGCAATGCAAAATATCCGGAGAGCACCAGTGGGGAGGCCCTGGCACAGGTGCCCAGAGCAGCTGTGGCTGCCCCTGGATCCCTGGAAGTGTCCAAAGCCAGGCTGGACAGGCTGGGAGCAGCCTGGAACAGTGGAAGGTGTTCCTGCCATGGCAGGGATGATCTTTAAGGTCCCTTCCAACCCAAACCATTCCGTGATTCTGTGGTTTCTAGGCAGGATGATAGAAGAAAATCAGTCAGATCAGTACCAAAGTGCACTTCTCTGCATCCCAGGGAGCCAGCTGGGGCTCACAATAATGTGGATGTTAATAAAGCTTTTGAGATCTGAATGATTTAATTTTCTTTTCATTTTAGGAATGACGTGGTTTTAAACAAATGGTTGAACTGAGAATTGGAAGTGCTCAGAAAGGAGAGGAAGGGAGGAGCAAGGGAATAGAGAAGGAGCAGGGCTGATGTTTTAGACTCTCCCTTTTCTCACTTTTGTCATTTTTGCAGCTCCAGGCTCGCTCCCAGCTGCGGCTCGCGGGGCTCTTCCCCTCAGCCTACTGGTGTGGGCAGGCTCTGGTGGACATCCCCTTCTTCTGGAGCCTGATGTGCCTCATGTTCGGGCTCCTGGTGCTCTTCACCCGCATCTGCCCCTTGGAGACCCGTGCTGTGCTGACCCTGGTGAGCTCTGGGCAAAATGGGTGAATGGGAACAGCTCCCTGCCTTCATTTCACTGCAGGATTTGGCTTTAGAGAGTTTATCTGCAATGGGCTTCTCTGGGCAGGTTGTCATGTGTCCAGAGGCACCTCCTGGTCACTGATGTCTCTCTCTCTCCAGCTCGTTTGCATCTTTGGTTATGGAATATCTCTTGTCCTCTTCGTTTATTTAATGGCCTTCAAATTTCACGTGGGGCGAAGCAATCGTTACATTTGGTCCTTAACCTTCATTTTGGTAAGTGAGGAGCAGCTTCACTCTGAAATGTTTGATTTACACACCTTGCCACTTGGAGCTTTGTTTCAAATTTGCATCAGTAAATTTCAGTTTATATCAATATTCAGCAGAATAACCTGAATCACTGACAAATATCCTGGTTTTTTAGCATTAATACATTAGTGTTGTAAATCGTTTTTCTGCTTTATTCCAGGTGAGTTATGTTGCTTTTATGCACAGTGATCATCATGAAGTGCTGTACTACATCTGTATGCTGATCCCTATGTTTCCCCCTGTGGGCTGGATCATGTTCTCTGGACTAGTAAGCAAAACACATCCTACTAAATTCAATAATTATCCTAATGGTGCAAAAACTGGCAAAGCAAGAGGCACTTCCCAAATTCCCAGTCATAAAGAGAGAGTGGGAAAAGAAAAAGGAGTTCCAGGCTGTTGAGTTAGAGAAGAGGCTGAGATTTGACCTGTTAATCCTCTGTTTGATTGGGATGTTTTTGGTTTGTTTAGTCACTAAGAGCTGTTACAGTGGCTGTATGTTGGCAGCAGGGGTGGGATAGGAAGGGAAAGTGTTGGAATGGGAAAACCAGGAGGGAAGAAGTGAGATGGGAGAAGGCCAAAGACCTGGGAAGAGAGAAGCAGTGATGGAAAAGGTCAACTTAACCTGGCTGATTTGAGGCCTCTGAATTTCTGTAGCCAAGGAAGCCACAACCCCTTGAGGCAGTAAGAACCAAAGGAAAAAAATGCAGATCAAAGCTCCTTTATCCTGTCCTGAAGAAAAGCTAAACATCCCTACCTGCCCCACTTGCTCTGACCCTGCCCTGAGACACACCGTGCTGAGGAGTTTTCTAATTGACTCATCTCCTTTTCTTCCAGAACTTCCTCATGTACCACGATTTCACCATTTTTGAGACATGGAATTACATCTACATGCCTGTCTTTGCAGTAAGGAGGGACTTGGAGATGGTTGCTTGGGCAGGGGCGACTGTCACTGATGCAGTGGGCTTGCACTGGGCTTGTAAACTGTCCCCATAAAGAAAGGATGGGGTTTGAAATCAAAATTTCCCATTAAGTGTTGGCAGGGGAGGCAAATTCCAATAAATCCTGAGCTTGTGCCTGATGTGGCCCTTGGATGCTGCAGAAATGGGACAGGGGCTTAAGTGGAGCTCATGTAGAAGGCAGAGATATCATTAATAAAGTGATCATGCCAATGCTGCTGCCACAAAAGGATGAGAGGATCTCCCATCCCATGGGGTGTCTGCTGGGGTGCAGGTGGATTATCTGGGCTAGAGCTGCTGTAAGAAATCAAGGCTTTTGCAAATGATCTGCCTATCAGAGAGCAATGTCTGCAAAGCATCAATTTGGCTCCTTGCCCCTGCAGACCTTTTCAACAGCTGCAATTAATGGGATGGGTTACTGCATCCCTTTATAATTAAACTTAACAGGGTGTGTTGTTACCTTGTCTGCACCCAAACCTAATGAGTGTCTGCTTTTCAGCCATACGTCCACGCTGTGATTTTTGCTTTCCTCCTGCGCTGTTTGGAGATGAGATATGGAGAAGCAGTCCCAGGGCTTGATCCCATTTTCAGGTGGGTCCCAGGGAATCCTTGTGAGCCACAGCTGTCCCAGTCTGCAGGGTGGGCTTGGAGCTGCACAGCCTCCTGACAGCAGGGGGGAAAACGTGTTATGAGAAAAATGTTTGTTAGCATGTGGATAAAGTTCGTATTTTTAATTGTTTCTGTGTCCTTGAGAGGATAAAAATTGTGATTTCAGCCTTTTTTTAAGGCTCATAGCTGTGATTTCAGGGCGTTTCCCTACAGGGGGGTAAATTTTAGTTCCAATTTGAAAAAGAAAAGTTTTAACTCCTTTTCAAAGGTGCCAGTGTTGCTCCAAATAGGAATGAGAATTTCCCTAATCTTGATCAGCGTGTCCAAGTGCTCCCTGCTTAAGTGTCACCAACAACAAGTGACCTGAGTGACATGAGAGAAGATTTATAAAAAGTATTTAATTACCAAACACTATGTGGTTTTGGTTAATTGGTTAATTTGGTAATTTGGTAAAATGCCCCAAAAAAGGTAAAACTTGGTAACATTTGTAATTGGGTTAAATGCCCAAATTGCTTTGCAAACCTGCCACATGTATTTTAATTCTCCTTGACCAGATGATTGGAATGTCTGGAGCAGGGAACCAGTCAATAATTAAAGATGAAGGAGAAGCTGAAGCTGGCCTTTATTTTCTCAGCCATGCCAGTGAGGTTTTGCTTTTCCTCCCCAGGAATAAATTCTTGAGCAAACCCCATCAGGGGAACAGCTCAGTGATCCTTGTGTGTCCCTTCCAACTCTGAGCCTGTGAGCTCCCCAAGGGCAAATAAATTTTGGGTTTCATTGATGCTGCTAACTAAATAAATTTAAGGGACCACACTTTAGGTGGGAACCCTGCAATAAATTTAAAACGTGGCAGCACTAAAAGTGTGATCCTTTAAACACATTTTACTGCCCCAGAGGTTTGGGGCTTATCAAAAACACTTATCTGGCAAAATCTGGGCCTGGAAGGTGCCATTTCGCAGGTTCTTATCTAATGTTTGTGTCACCAGCTTCAACCTCAGCTGGCAGAAAAGTATTAAATTAAAAAAAAAAAAAGGGAATTTGAGGCTTCGAGGCAATTTTATTTATTTCCTTCCTGCCACTGTGGTGGGTAGTTCAGGCCCCAGTCTGTGCACTGGGAGATAAATTTGAAAACTATTATACTTATTTCTAGATATAAGTATGCATTTATGTCCTCTCTATACTGGGAAAAAACTTATAAATGCAAACCTTTTTGGAAGTGATTCCCAGTGAAAGCATCTCTCCTCCTCTGTGGGAAAAGGATTTGTAGAAACGGTTTAAGATTTGGCAGAAGGCTCACATAGTGTGTATCTGTGTGTAAACTTTGATATAAGAAATACTGACTTAGAAATGTTATAGAATAGATATTGTTGAGAGAGAAATTGAACTAGAAATAAGTTTTAGAAGATGGTTTTGCAAATAAGACTAGATACTTTAGGGAAATAGAACTATGAAAGATGTATTGTAGTAGGATTCAGAAGGGGTAATTTGTCACAGACATCTTGTATGAAAAATCCTTTCCTTAGGATTTTTTCCTCCTGAGAAGCTGAGAGGCCTCAGGAACCAAATGTAAACATTGATTATCTGCTGCTATGGAATGCAACAGGTGCATCTGGGATTGGTCTCGTGGGGTTGTTTCTAATTAATGGCCAACCACAGTCAGCTGGCTCAGACTCTCTGTCCAAGCCACAAACCTTTGCTATCATTCTTTCTTTTGCTATTCTTAGGATTTCCTCAGAAGGCTAGCTTTCTTCTATTCTTTTAGTATAGTTTTAATAAAATATATATCATGAATAATAAATCAAGCCTTCTGAAACATGGAGTCAGATCCTCCTCTCTTCCCTCATCCTCAGACCCCTGTGAACACGGTCACAGTAATTTTAGATGATTAGACATTGAGATGATTAGACATGATGTTAAGACATTTATAATACAGTGTGGTCAAAGTTGATAGGTTAAGAAATGCTTATAGTGTTTTGTAATTAGGAAATAGTTGGCTTCTGACTGTGATGTTGTGAATTAGAACATCTGTATTGTCTCAGCCTTCACGAGACTGAAAATGGAATAAAGTTTTTAAAACGCCCCTCAGTTGCCCCATCTGTGGGTCAGAAAAGGGCTTAGTCTGACCCTGCTGCACTCTAGGATCCAGCAGAGAAGGGAGGAGCCCCAGCAGAACAAGGAGCCCCCCGGAGAGGAGCCCCCCGAGGTGCAGGCGGAGCGGGACCGCGTGCGCGCCGCGCTGGCCTCGCTGCAGCACGAGCAGGTGAGCCCACACCCAGCCCTCTGCATGCTCTGCTCCATCCTCCATCATCTTCATTCTCACATCTGCCTCTGCTTTCTTAGCTCATGCACTCGGATGTTGTCAGAGCCCAGGAAATCCCTCTGGCTGCCCCGGAGGACTCAAAACCCTGACGGGGGCTCAGAGACCTTGGCACAGAGGCCAAGACCCCTGCGCCTTTGATTTTGACCCATGGAAAAAATTACCAACCTTATATGAAGATCTGCAAGCCACAAAAGTTTAAGTAGAATGATAGTGAATTTATCACAAGGTGAAAAGTAGAATTTTGAGGTTTTTAGAATGGTGGCTCGAAGTCCCAAGACAGAAGAATTTGAGCGTGCCCTTATCCTTCTTCTTTCTTCTTCCCAGCCTCCGTGCTCTAAGTGATGTTGGCACTTTTAGATTAGTTTAAGGTAGAAACTCACTGTCCAACATAAGTGATAAGTGTTAAAAAGTTATTGTAATTAATTACATGTAGTTTTTAGTATAAAAGACAGCACTGCCTCTGGGGGTGGCCAGTGTGCCTCAACCTGACCTGACCTCAGCGAGTCAGAAAAAGAATGTTAAAAATAAGAAATAATAAACAACTTTGAGAATGAGAACAGATAGAAAAGAGACTTGTACATATCTCAGAGTCACTCTGACCAGCAGAAATCCCAAGAAGATGTGATCTCACCGTCCAGCCCACGGTCACCCTGGCACCACAAGGACTTTAGTTGGCCCTGTTATTTTTATTCCCATCCTGCATATTTTCCTGTTTTGGTTTTTTATTTTTTAACCTCTGTTTCATGGCTTTTTAATTTAGAAATTTTCTCTTTTTCAAAGTCCTGCTTAATGGTAAGAACAGATCAGCTGTCTCGTGGGGTAGGAGGAGAATTTTTATTTCCCTCTCTGTCTCTTCACAGGACTTGGTTGTTGTCAACAGTTTGCGCAAGGAATACGAAGTCAAGACAGCCACTTCCATCTTCAAGAAAAAGAAGAAACTTGCTGTCAAAAACCTCTCTTTTGGTGTTAAAAGAGGTTCAAGTACTTTTCTGCACTCCCTGTAATATAAATGACTAAAATCTAAAGGGAAGGCCTCGTTTGGAGGCAATGTTTTTGTTAGAATTTTCTTGTAGGCATTGAGACCTGACACTCTGGGCTCCTGCATTCAAAGTTTTAATTTATGGGCATAAAACAACCCTTTCTCCTACTGTACTTTTAAATGTTACATAGAATGCAGGGGAGCAGTCATATGACCAGTAAATATTATTAACAGTTGTTGCATTTTTGTTCCAGGAGAAGTCTTAGGTCTGTTAGGACCCAACGGAGCAGGGAAAAGCACAACTCTGAACATGATTTCTGGAGGTGTAGCAGTGACTGCTGGGGAGGTAGGTGGCTCCTTGGAGCAGCTGCAGAAATAACCTTGATGCATTTATAAATTAAAACTGTGATAAGGCAAGCCAGCAAAATCTTCCTACAACCAGGGGATGTTTGGATGTTTATGTACAATTTATGTGTCCTGGATATTTACAGAGCTGAGAAAAAGTGTTGATTTATGCCAAGCATAAATTCTAGTGTTCATCAAAGTCAGTGTTATAGATTTAAGAGTTTGAGCAACAGGAAATCTTCAGCTGGCATTGGAAACCCATTGTGAAATGTCTCGAGCCCTGTAAGAATTGTTGACATCTAAAATACCCCAAAAATAACACTCTCCATAAACAGCCTTGCAAAACCAGGAAATTGAAAACGAATGTGAGCAGTGTTGGGCCAGTGACAATCCATCATTAATTGCGTGCAGAATGATTAATGGCATGTGCTGGGGGAGGGGAAATGCCATTGCTCTTACAGATTTGGGACTGAAGGTTGGAAATAGAAAAGTATTACTAGGAAAAGACAGGCTGGTGTTGGTAATATCACCCAAAGTGAAAAAGCAGATGGAGCAGCATCCCCCTGCTCATGGAGGGTGACCACTCCCAAGTGGCTGCTGACCACTCAGCTGCTTGCCTTGGCTAGTTGGATGGGTCTTGGAGCAACCTGGGCTGGTGGGAAGTGTCCCTGCCCATTGTAGGGGTGGGATGGGCTCTGAGATACCTCCCACCAAAGCCCCCTGTGATTGTGTGACACAATTGCAGAGCTGTGTCTGTGCAGGTGCTGCCTGGGGCTCTGGGCTGGTGGGAGGTGTCCCTTCCCATTTTAGGGGTGGGGTGGGATGAGCTCTGAGGTATCTCCCACCCAAGGGATTGTGTGACCCCACAACCGGAGCTGTGTCTGTGCAGGTGCTGCTCAGGGGCCAGGATGAAGCCCTCCCGTGCCCAGGGTCCCTGGGCTGGTGCCCACAGCAGGACCCACTCTGGCCACACCTGACAGTGCTGCAGCACCTGGAGGCCTTCACTGCCATCAGGGGAATGAGGGAGGAAGATGCTGCTCTTGCCATCAGCTGGTAGGAAGCCAAATGATCTCATCTGTTGGTTCTCCCTCCCTCCTGAGGTGGGGAGCCTTCCAGCCTTTCTGTCGCTGCTGGAAAGGAAGGGTTGGGACTGTTTTCAAGCTTTGAATGATTTATTGCTCAGATAAAAATCATTCTCAGGGGCCATGAGATGTTAGAGGAGCAAGCATTTGGCCATAGCTCAAGAGTAGTCACCAGTTTCTTCATTACAAGGCAATATAGAACTTTCTAAACCAATGGACAGTTGCCACTGTCCATTAATTTATTATATTATAGAATTTTATTTTGCTTTTATAATCTATCACCTTACTCCTGCTGCAGTGCAGATACTTTTGTCTTATGGCTTCTGTCTCACTTGCACACAAATGCTTCTGTTATAACTTCTAAACTCTCAGCTTATTCCATACAACCCCACCCTTATTATAAATCCTTCACCATCTTATCAATACAGTTTCTTACTTACTTAAGGCATATTCTCACCTACAGCTATAGAAATATAAATTTATATTTATGGTTTTTCTGCTTAATATCTGTGCGTTGTATTTTTGCATCAATCTAAGCTTCTTCCAAGGCTGTAGATTAAATCCTTCGGTGTCTGTGGAAGCTTCTGTGTTTCTGATTCCCACACCACCCCAATCACTCTGTGATTTTATAGGGTGGGGTTTCTCTGTTAACAAAGCTGGCTCGTGTGGTTAAGAGACAACATCTTCAATGCCTCTCCCCTTAGAGAGGGGCTTCTCCTGATGAGGTCTGCTATTTTATACTGCTCTCAGTCCCTTGTCTATGAAGATTGTAGCCCAAGTTTACCTGGGAAAATTCAGAAAAAAAAAAAAATCAAACTTGTCTCAGTTCATGGCTAGTTGCATGAGTAACACTTCTCTCATTAGCTGCACTTCCTGCCTTGAATTTCTGCAAAAATTCCTCCATTTAACATCCAAGTTAAGGAACAGAATCCCCAAGTAACCCAAGGTGATGGATATCAACCCAAACATGTCAGTGTTCCTCAGCACCCCTGACCACCAAGGTTGCACGCCAAGATGGTCATTTGAGGCTTTTCCCTTTCCATTCCCCACAGCATAGGAAGGACCTTGGATCTCCTGAAGCATTTCAGGACCCCAGCAAGGAGTTTATCTGCTGGAGAAGCCAGAAAGGTACGTGTTGGATTTGCTACTTCCCCAAACCCTGCTCGCTCTTTCTTGGACGTGGTGCAGAGGAAAACTTCAGCTGAGTGGGTTCCTGGCATTATTAATTTTCATCAATACCTTTTGAATCCATCCTGGCAGGATTCCCTGCCTCCTCCTCACCCCCTTTTCCCATTCTTCTGCACTGTGTGCTTAATAAGTGCTGACCACAAATTGGATTTACAATCACCTCTTCACGCCCCACCACCTTCATCTTCCAGTAAATGGGATGGAAAACCACTTTGACATCTTTGGCAGGCTCAGGGGTTCTGGGGAAATCTGATTTTGAGAGATTAAAACATTAACTGAGAACACCTGAAGTGGGATTTTTTTTAAATCCCTCTTCCTTTTGTACTTTGGAATCAAGAGCTTCAGCTTTGAAAAAATTCACAGGGATTAAGGTTCACCAGTTTTGCAGGTAAACAAAAGAGCCCTGACCTGATGTTGTTCCCATTCCAGCTGTCGTTTGCTCTGAGCATCCTGGGAGGCCCAGCAGTGATGCTTTGGGATGAGCCCTCCGTGAGCGTGGACCCCAAAGGGCAGCGCCGCATGTGGTGAGCAGCCCTGGCCTGGCAGGAAGGGGAATCTGGGACAGGTTTAACAGGATGAGCTCACCCATCATTGCAGGAACTCTTGGGCAGGCAGAGGTGACAGTGGAGGTCTGACATTTCCCTTTTTCCCAATGCCCAGGGCATGGGGAGATCTTGCTGAGCTCCTCACTCAGCTGGCAGCAAGCCCTGTAACATAATGGTCATTAATACACCCCAAAAAATGACCCCATCATGGTCATTAATACACCCCAAAAAATGACCCCATCATGGTCATTAATACATCCCAAAAAATTACCCCATCATGGTCATTAATACATCCCAAAAGGTGATCCCATCATGGTCATTAATACACCTCAAAAGATGACCCCATCATAGTCATTAATACACCTCAAAAGATGACCCCGTCATAGTCATTAATACACCTCAAAAATGACCCCATCATAGTCATTAATACACCTCAAAAGATGACCCCATCATAGTCATTAATACACCTCAAAAATGACCCCATCATGGTCATTAATACATCCAAAAAAATGACCCCATCATGGTCATTAATACATCCCAAAAAATGACCCCATCATGGTTATTAATACACCTCAAAAATGACCCCATCATAGTCATTAATACACCTCAAAAATGACCCCATCATGGTCATTAATACACCCCAAAAAATTACCCCATCATGGTTATTAATACAGCCAAAAAAATGACCCCATCATGGTCATTAATACACCCCAAAAAATGACCCCAGCATGGTCATTAATACACCCCAAAAGATGACCCCATATTGGTCATTAATACACCCCAAAAAATGAACCCATAATGGTCATTAATACACCCCAAAAAAATCTCATTAGGCACCAGCTGAACCCATGCATTTGGTACAAAAGCCCAAATTTCTGTTTTCATCAGAGCAAGGGAAGAATTTGTAGGAAGTCCTCCCTTGAGTCATTCAGGGCTGGTGTTTGCTTTTGCTTTTCATCAGTGCAAAATTTGGAGGGATGCTGACATGACAAATCACAACATAGCAGTGGCATCCAGGTCATCTTTAAACGAGAAAACTGATGTCTTTTAAATAGTTCTCTGCTTTTTAATAACTTTAAAAAGTTGTTTCTAGGGAGGGAGACAGACCAGTGTTGGAGGCTTGGATGCTGAGAATTTTAAACTTTCTGTGCTGAAGGGCACAGACCCACAAGAAAATACTGTAATTGACCTGAGGCTGTGGAGAAGGCTTCCAAAATTGATTGATAGTCCTGGGATTACGGGTGTGGAGTTTGATTAGAAGTTTGTAATATCACAGGGTGGAAAACTCAGAGTTTGGGGTTTTAGAATATAGTAATATATAGAGAGCAAGATGGAGGTTTTAGGGTGGAGGCTGCTCCTTCACCTTCTTCTCCATGGGTTTGGGTGGTTTTGTGTACTTGGACAGAAAAGTCTGTGGACTTCGAGTGACCAGCTATTGAGTTAAAAGTGAAAATAATTTAGGTGTCATTCCTTAATCGGATAGTTTGGCCTCAAAAGACCTTGTGTAGAAAGATAGTTAGCCATTGTGTAGCTTGTTAGTAGAATGCTGTAGAACTGATGACTTTTAATATCGATAAGAAATAACAAACATCTAAACCTGAACACGAAGTACCACCTGTAGCGCTTCAATCCCCGCCTTGGCAGGGGCAGAAAAAGGAGCCGGGAGATTCTCTGTGGCTGTTCCCGGGAAGTGACTGCGGTCCCTCTGTTGGCAGGAGGATGCTGGAGGCCTCCGTGAGGAGCAGGGAGAGGGCAGCCATCCTGTGCACGCAGTCCCTGCCGGAGGCGGCGGCGATCTGCGACCGCGTGGCCGTCCTGGCGTGCGGCCGGCTCCGGTGGGCACGGCAGCTGGGGCTGGGCTGGGCCTGGGGCTAGCTTGGGGTTAACCTGGGGTTGGGGTTAGTTTGGGTTCATTTGGGTTATTTTGGGGTTAATCAGGGGGGTTGGGGTTTGTTTGGGGTTAGTTTGGGTTCATTTGGGTTATTTTGCGGTTAATCAGGGGGTTGGGGTTTGTTTGGGGTTAGTTGGGCTTATTTTGGTGTTAGTTTGGAGGTTGGGGTTCATTTGGGTTATTTTGCGGTTAATCAGGGGGTTGGGGTTTGTTTGGGGTTAGTTGGGCTTATTTTGGTGTTAGTTTGGAGGTTGGGGTTCATTTGGGGTTAGTTTGGGTTCGTTTTGGGCTTAGTCTGGGTCATTGTGGGGTTAATCTGGGGGTTGGGGTTAGTTTGGAGTTAGCTGGGGTTAGTTGGGAGTTGTAGTTAGGTTTGGGTAGGTTGAGGTTAATTTGGGGTTAGTTGGGGTTAGTCTGGGTTAGTTTGGGGGTAATTTGGGGTTAGTTTGGGTTTGGGGTTAGTTTGGGTTTGGGGTTAGTTTGGGTTCATTTGGGTTATTTTGGGGTTATTCGGGGGGTTGGGGTTTGTTTGGGGTTGGGGTTATTTTGGAGTTAGTTTGGAGGTTGGGGTTCATTTGGAGTTCATTTGGGTTCGTGGTTAGTCTGGGTAATTGTGGGGTTAATCTGGGGGTTGGGGTTAGTTTGGAGTTAGCTTGGGTTAGTTGGGGGTTGTGGTTATGTTTGGGTAGGTTGAGGTTAGTTGGGGTTAGTTGGGGTTAGTTTGGGGGATAGTTTGCAGGTTGAGGTTATTTTGGGATTAGTTTGGGTTAGTTGGGGGTTAGTCAGGGTTAGTTTGGGGGTCGTTTGCAGGCTGGGGTTGGTTCGGGGTTAGTTTGGGGTTGGTTTGGGGTTAGTTTGGAGTTAGTTTGGGTTAATCTGAGGGTTGGGGTTAGATTGGGGTTATTTTGGGGTTAGATTGGGGTTATTTTGGAGTTAGATTTGGGTTATTTTGGGGTTAGATTTGGGTTATTTTGGGGTTAGTATGGGGTTATTTTGGGGTTAGTTGGGGTTAGTTTGGTTTTTTCACTTCCTAATCTAATGGCAAATACTGGTTTGGGTGCTCCCACGTGTGTATCAATCAGTTTTGTGGGAGGTAGCATGGCATGAAGAGCTGATGAAGAAGAGGATGTACAGCCACTCCTCAGCTCCCTCAAGCCATGGATTTCTTTTCTGGCTGTGGTGGTTTGAGCAATGTTTTCCCCCCTCTGCAGGTACATCGGTTCCCTTGAGGATCTCAAAAGGAAGTTTGGCACAAGTTACCGCCTAGAACTCAAAATGACAGAGGCGGGGCAGAGCGATGCTCTGCACACCGAAATCCTGAACCTCTTCCCCCAGGCAGCTCGGCAGGAAAGGTCAGTGCCCACGGGCTGCCCATGGCAGCCTGGATTTGGGTTGGGACTCTCTCTTCCTCCTGCTGGCCTTGCTCAGTGATTTACCTGGAGCACAGTTATCCTACAAACCTGTCGGGTCCGGCTGTCTGTCTCTGCCCCGACACGGGTAGGGTGGTTCTTGGGTGGCACGCGTTTTAAAGGATGAGTCTGGACTCTTCAGCTTTTCGGTCTTCAGATTGTTTATTGTTTCTTATCTACAAAATTTTCTGTCTGCCCAACAGAGGTCTGATCTGCAAGGCAGCCACAGGCACTCTGACCACCCACGGGGCGGTCATGTCTTTTTATACTAAAATCTACGTACATGATATTTACCTTTATTTTCCAATACTTTTCACCCATGTTAGCAAGTGCACCTTCACCATAAACCAATCCCCAAGTGCCAACATCACCACAGGAGATGGAGGACAAGAAGAAGAAAGAAGGACGAGACACGCCCTGATCCCTCCATCTTGTCTCCATAACCCCCCTGTACCAAAAACCTTAAAGTTTATATTTCACCCTCTAAATGTGTCCCTTTTACACCCTTCACTCTAAAGTGATTCTCAAGTCCTCAAATTGCTGTCACTTCTGTGGATGGATCAAAATCAAGCCACCAAACACTCTTGGCAACATTCCAGGATTTCCAAGACCCCCAAGGGTTCTCCTGGCATCTCTGGACATCGGGAACGATGTGCTGAGATCCCACACAAACCCCCCCCCTAAACTGCAAAGCTGAGTCACAAGATGAATAATTCCTTTATTTTTATTAATTTTTCAGGACTTCTTCCATGCTCACCTACAAGATTCCAATGGCAGATGCACTACCTCTGTCCAGGTCTTTCTCCCAGCTAGAAGCAGGTAAAAGGAAACCACCAGTTAAATAAGGAAATCACTTTCAAATGGTTTCTGTGGATTTGCTTTTTAAGGATGCTTTCTCCATCCCTCCACAGCCAAACGGAATTTCAAGCTCGAGGAGTACAGCTTGTCACTGAACACTTTGCACCAGGTAGGTTTGTGCAGGAGCTCCAGGTTGGGAATTGCCTGTGGAAGAGAAGGAGAATAACCTGTGAGCAGCACAAATACAGCCAGTCCCTGGCAATGATGGGGTGCTTCCCACTGTGTCCCCTTGCAGGTGTTTGTAGACCTCACCAGGGATGCAGAGGAGCACGACCTGGAGGTGGCATCCAACGGGGCTGTGGAGCAGAGACCCCTTCAGCCCTGACTCCTGGAGCCACAGTGGGAAATATTCCATGCATTTCTTCAGTGTTACTGAATTTCATCAGTGAAATCACTGGTAGCTGTGGTCAGCTGCAGCCCCAGCACTCGGTGACCCACGTCACAGCACACACAGCCCTGCAGGTGTTCTGCCTCACAGAGAAAAAAAAAAGAGTTATTATTTTAATAAATAAAGCCTTTATCCTTTGACAAATTGATGGCTGACTCTCATCTGTGCCCCTGCTCAGGGTGGCTCATGTTGGAATTCCTGACCCCAAGGCTGTGAGGGACACTGGGCTGGGAAAGGAGCTCAGTCCCTGGGGAGAACCAGGAGCAAACCCTGGGGAGGCTCTGACCCCTCTCTTATCCTTGGCAGGAGGACACCAGCTCTCTGCCTTGTCAGCCCCTGAGAATAATCACCCTCTGCCTGGTGGGATGTGGCCAGCACAGCTGCTGATTCCTGGGAGAGAGGGGGACAAAATTTTGACCCAAAAAGCTGCTCTTGCTGTGAGTTCCAGCTCAGGCCAACTTGGCCCATCCCATCCTCTCCACTGGGGCCAGGGACAGAGGAAAGGCGTCAGCAGTGGCTGGATAAATGTAATGAAAACTGGCAGCTCTAATATCATCATCATCAAAAGCCAGTTATTAATTAGAGTCAAAATAAGGTGTGCTTTGACCCAAAATAGAGCTGAAGAAGGACAGCAGACCTTGCTTTGGTCACTGGGAAGAGAGGGGGGCTCCTCACCAGCACCCCTGTGGGTGCTTGGGAGGGATGGGGCAACTGATGGGGAGCTGGGTGCAAGCTCCATCAGCCTGACCCTGTCTGAGCAGGTCAGCTTCTCCTCTTGGATTATCTGCCTGCCTAGGGCTAGAGTTAAAAAGTAAATTTAAAAAAACCACCAAAAACCCAAAAACAAACAAAAAACCCCACCAAACCAAACAAAAACCCAAAACCAACCAACTAACCAAAAAAAAAAAAAAAAAAAAAACAAACAAACAAAAAAAAACCCCAAAAACAAATAAACTAATGAAAACAGGAGCTCCCAGCATCCAGGTTTCCCCTTGTGCCCCGTTGCCCTCTCCCCCAGCACCCTCTGGCAAAGGCTGGGGACCCACTGGAGGCCAGGGGCAGTGCCATGCCATGGGATGGACACAGCAGCACGACCCTCAGCATGCCCTGAGCTGCCCTGGTTGGTGTGGGTGATGCTGGGCTGGGACACAGCAGGGAGGATCCTGCAGGTGCCTCGGGCAGGCAGGGATGGTGTCTGGGCAAGCAGGTACCAGCAGGTGGCTGCCGTGGCTCACGGATGGGCTGCTCCTGCCAGGAGCAGTGCCCAGAGCAGCCACCCACACCCCAGGGTTCTGTTTTCCCCCTGGATCTCCCAACATCAGGGCTCTGCCAAGGAGGTGGGCAGGGAAGAGACTGAGATTCACTGCCTGGCACCTGGAATCTCCCCCCCTCTTCACGTTAGGGTTGTTGTTTTTCCTTTTGGAAGGAGAGGAGGAGAAGGTTTGGACCACCAGGAGATGTTCTGGGGACAGGTTTAACTCCATCCTGTGCTCTGACTTACTGCACCTCTGCTGTCTGCCTCGCTCTGGCACATCTGAATGGGATTCAAACCTTAGCGGTGGTTTTATCCTGCTAGACAGAGCAGAAGGAAGCAGATCCAGCTGCTCCACTTTTCCTGTCCCAGCTGCTCGGGCTCCCTCCCACCCCTGGTCCCTCAGCCCTGATGAGCCCAGGGATGCTGCTTTGGGCTCAAACCAAACCCATCCCCTTTAGAAGCGCAGAGTTAGTCAGGAGATGTTTATTTCAGCATTTCCAAGATGGTTTTTTAGCTGGGAGAGCTGTTGCTGTCCAGGAGGCAGCACTTCCCTGCTGTTCCTGCTCTGTGACTGATGCCACGGGAAGAGTTTGCCACCTTTTGTCCTCCCCTGCCTGTGCTGTGACATCACTGTTGTCTTCAGCCCCTCTTGCTGCACTGAGAAACACAGCAGAGTTTGCCAGAGAAAGGATTTTTGTGTGGTTTGTTGTGGGGCTGGGTTTTCTTCTCTTGGCCACCACTCAAGAATGTCCCGAGTTAACCTTTCGGACAAGGCTCCAGCGCCTCAACAGCGATGGGCTCTGTTTGCTTCTTCTGACACAAATAAAGCTGGAGCCCTGCCAGGGAGGAAGAAGAAGAAAGCCAGGGGAACAAAAGAAGCCATGGTGTGAGGAATGCCCTTTGCAGAAGTGCCTGAGGAGGGAGAAAAACGACAGAGGAGAGCTGGGAGTCTCGGGGAGAGTCTCGGGCCAGCCCAGCCCAGGGAGGCTCAGCACCCCTGCTCCTCCAGGACAAGCTCTGGATCCCTCTCAAACCTTCCTGTTGAGGTAAGGCTGAAGCATTCTTCCTAAACCTAAATAACAAATGTTATTTTGAAGGTATGGAACCCCCAGTAAAGGATAGTGCTGTTAATAACACTGGGTGAGGGTTCAATGTGTGGGTGGGGCACAGGGCATCTTTCTAATAGGTTGGGTCAAGCTTAGGGGGGTGTAAAGGCAACAGAGTCTTTTTAACCTTGCTTTGAGATAAAATAACATACAAATGGAGCTCAGCTTATGGCAGAGGTTTACTTCCAATGTTTCTCAGCACTACAAGGAGGCAGCAGCTTCAGCTCAGTATTTTAAATGATCCAGGACATACGAGGAGCAGATTTCTTTCCCTACCTGCAGTGTAAGCTAAAGTTTGGATTTAAAAGTTCTGTCCATCTAATGCTCTAAAAAAATTCTCCTGAGCAAAGAAATCAGTTGTGCCCATTTTCCCCAGCTGCCCAAACCCTGCAGCAGCACGGGGTCAGTGGGCACTGAGGGGTGACCACACAAGGGACATGTGGGATGTCCAGGATGAGCTCCTGGTGCGCCCCTCTCCACCCCAGGATGCTGAGGTTACTCCATGGGACTCCTAAAACCACCTGGCAAGGGGCTTTAGCTGTGACACCAACCCCGTGGCAGTGGTGGAGATGTGCAGGTGACACACAACCTCCTAATCTTCACTTCTATGAGGTGAAAAAGCAACCAAGTAATAGCAAGTTTAAACCCACAGTTTGTTCAAGGAAGTCTAGAGGTAATTACACAGGCTAAATTCAAATTTTTATACACCTGGATTTAGTGAGACCATCAGTGAGGAAAAACTTTGTTAAGAGATGATGGCAAAAGCCAGGGCAAGTGTTTGCAGCCCATTTGTTGCAGCTGCTTTTCCAGCATTTCAGTGCCTGCTGTCTCATCACACCAAGATTCAACCCCTGAGGGCTGAACAGAAATATCTGGAGGAAGATAAAGTCTGTTTTGCCTGTCAGCACCTGTCAGGAGGCATTGTGCCCCCGGGAACAGGACAACGTAAATCTTCCTTCCTTCCCTATGACAGGAAGGCTTGAAGGGATTAGATCTGTAACAGCTCCGATTTTTCTACCTGAGAATCACTTGAATCACTTAGAGAAGATCAGGATTTTGTTGAAAAGCAGATTTTATCTCCAGATGTGACAGCCGAGCAGTTTGGCTGTGTGAGCAGAGCTCTTTTACATGGAGCTACTGAATCCTTTTGCTCATTAAAGGTCCTCATGGATATTTTATGGATGGTTAAAAGCACACTTCTCATCTGCAAAAATCTGACAGGTGCTTTGTGCTTTACTTCTTTCAGTTCCCACCACCAGCATTAACCAGGCAAAACAATCCTTGTTTTGCTTGGATCGTGTCATTTTGAGGATTCTGCCCTGTCTGTTGGAGTAACACCTCAGTGCATGCTCGTGGCCACTCAGTTTTATCTCATTTCTCATTAACAACCTGCCAGTGACATCTCTCCCACGCGCTTCCAAGAATTTGCTCTCTCATGGCTCTGAGTTCCCTTCAGCAGATGCTGTTTTCCACAAGAGCTCAGCTCACACCTCAGCCAGGAGTTGCTCAACGCTTCTTGGTGTTGAGCCTAAAGCACATTAAAATTGCAAGCAAAAGGATTTTAGGGATTTTAATTGACTATATGGTTGTTGTTTCTTGGATATGGAGCCCACCCAAGATGATTAGGTCATGTAATGTGATAGTCCCTTTTTATTTCATCAATAAATGATGAACTCCTCCCAAACTCCCCATGCTGAAGCATGGAAGCCTGAAATTCTGATTTCTATCAGCGTTTGCTGCTGAGCTGTGAGGGTTGGAGTGTGTTGAGGGTGATGAGGTCTCTTGGACCCTGTGCTGCGGGGGTGGTTTTACTCAGCACACAACATCTGAGTTTCTCCAGTTCATTCTTGCTGTAAAAAGGGAGAAAAAGCTTCACTGCACATCTGCAAGGACTGTGCAAATAAAACCAGTTGCTGCTGGTTTGGCTTTTGTTGTATTTGAAAGCAATTTTCAAAAAGAAATTGTCTCTAGGTTCAAAGATGAAGACAGTGCAGAGGAATATAAGTGTATTCCAGCAAACTAAAATTCTCTTGTGGAAAAATGTGCTGATCAAGTGGAGGATGAAGATGCAGAGCTTTCAGGTAAGAAAAAAATTTAAAATAAAACAAAAATAGCAGCTAACTACTGAGAGTGGCCAATCCCTGCATGCCCCTAGACACCAACTTCTTTGGGTAAAATTAGAACTTAAAGTACTTTTGAGAAGCCTGCCTGGTAAAGAACACTTGGAGACTTGATTTTTTTTTTTTAATGGTGATATTTATGTCTGATTTGTGACAAATCAGGGCACAGATGGGCTCTTGGAGCAGGTGATGGGCACCATGCAGAGAATCTCTCCATGCCCACCTAAGAAACGGGTGTGAGCAAATCCCTCTTAATTACATTTGAATCCCACAACGACTGAATTCCTCTTGCTCCCACTTTAATCTCACAAAGAACCTGCTTCTATACTGCCATGGCATTCTCCTCCCCGCTCTCCCTGGTGCAGGAGTGGATTCTGTCCCTGCTCTTCCTGCCCCTGCTGTTCATCGTGTCCGGGTTTGTGTTCATGACGCAAACCCGCTACCCCGAGGCGCCCGCCGAGCACCTGGGCTACCTGGACGACCCTGCCTTCAATGCCACCGGGGTCACCGTCACCTTCACCCCCGCCACTGCCACCACCAGGCACATCATGAGCAAAGTGGCCTCCAGCTCCATCATGACAGGGTGGGTTTTGCTTTTTGAATATTGGATTTTGTCATTGTTGAACCTGTTGCGCATGCCCTGTGTCGTAGCGGTTCTCCAACATCTTTGATCATCCTCCATTTTCACAAATATTTCTTCTTTAGGATTTAAACTACCTGTGAGGCCAGTGTGCCCTTCTGAACTGGAAAGCTCTGCCTTACCTAATATCCCCTAATACTTCTAAAACACATTAAAAAACATTCTTTTGAGGTGCATTTCTTCTCCACTGGTAAAGTCTCAGGAGATGGTTTTAAATTCATCCTAAATCCTCAGTTTTCACAAATATTTCCTCTCTAGGATTTAAACTACCTTTGAGGCCAGTGTGCCCTTCTGAACTGGAAAGCTCTGCCTTCCCTAATATTCCCTAATACTTCCAAAACACATTAAAAAACATTCTTTTGAGGTGCATTTCTTCTCAACTGGTAAAGTCTGAAGTATTTAGAGCTGCCTCCATGGCCAGTGAGTGTGGATGACATGGGACAGAGAGAGAGAAACGGCAAATATTTCTCACAGCAGCTTGTGAGAAGTTTTAGGGAGCTGGAAAGATGTGATAACTTGTTGACTATAAACAATTTGCAGGTGGTGTTTTTCTACTTTATTTTTCTGTTCCTCTCAAGGACAGTGCATGAGAAAGATGTTTCTGTTAGTTAGCCAATAGAATAGAATCTATCGTACCACTCTATAAAAACCACACGGTTCTTTTGGATAAAGCCTTCTTCGCCTTTTCTACAATCCTGCCTCTCTGTTCCTGTCCCGACCCTGGCACAAGAGTGACAAGTGAGAACTGGAAAAGGAGGAGTTGCAGTGCTGAGAAAGAAGAACATTCCCTCAGTGCCTCTGGACACAATTCCAGACTCACAAAATCTCACGGCAATATTTTTCTGGCACTCCACAGGTATAAAACTAGTGGAAGTGGATGATGAGATAGCCATGGAGAAAGCCTGGATTTCAAACAGGGAAACTATAGGAGTTGTGTTTAAGGACAACTTCTCCTACCACCTCAGGTTTCCAATCAAACATGTGATTATTCCCAATGAAGTCATTGGATACATAGGTAATACAAAATGAGAATTTCAGGGTGGTTGCCTGGTGTGGACAGGGTGGGAATAATCCACATTTGTTAAGCGATGGAATGAATTGTGGTTTGGGTTTTTTTTGTTTGAATTTGGGTGGTTTGGGGTTTTTTTCTTGTCACTGTCCATTTGAAGAGTTTCCCACAGTGCCAGTATGTTCTTGTCATTACATTTAAAAATGAAAATTAATCACTTTTCATTAGTGTGATGCCCTTTGCCTTGCAGACACCTGCTATAACTTCTCCTTGAAGAGCTGCGAGAGCCCAAGGTACTGGTACAGAGGTTTCCTGTCCCTGCAGTCCAGCATTGATGCTGCCATTATAGAGGTAAATCCAATTTAGGAACTGATGGAGACATCCTTTCATTTTAAATATTACATAGGAAAGGCAAACTCTGCTGTGAGAATATCAAGGGATGGCTTTGTCAGAAAATAAAGCTGCTTTTAAAAGTTACTCCAGGGAGGATGAAGCAGAATATTCCTTGTATAAATGCATCTCACTGCAGGAAATAAGCAAAACACTGATCTGTTGACCTTGCATTCCTTTAGATGGAGACAAATCATTCTGTTTGGGAAGAAATGGAATCCATTGCTGGTGCCAGAATGAAGTCCCAGAGCATCATCTTCTCCGTCAGCCTGGAGTACGGCTACTTCATGGTCGTTATCGTGATGTGCTTCTTGCCCTTCATGTATTTCTTATCAAGGAATGTCACACGAGAAAAGAAGCAGCTCAAAGAATTGATGAAGACCATGGGGCTGCAGGACATTGCATTTTGGTGAGCTCTTTTTTAACTGGAACACATTTGCCAAAAATCAGGCTGTTCCTGGGCACTTGTGGTATATTCTGAGTCCCCAGGATGAAGGAGGAATTGAGAATCTGTCTCCATGTTCTTAGAAGGCTGATTTATTATTTTATGTCCTTATATTATATTAAAGAAAGATATCCTGAAACTATACTAAAGAATAGAGAAAGGATACAGACAGAAGGTTACAAAGAATGATAATGAAAACTCGTGACTGCTTCCAGAGTCCCAACACAGGTGGACCATGACTGGTCATTAAGTCAAAACAATTCACATGAAACCAATGAAACAACCACCTGTTGGATAAACAATCTCCAAACACATTCCAAAGCAGCAAAATACAGGAGAAGCAATGAGATAATATTATTTTCCTTTTTCTCTGAGTCTTCTCAGCTTCCCAGGAGAAGAAATCCTGGCAAAGGGATTTTTCAGAGAATGTGACAGTGACAGGCACTTGAGAAGCCAATTAATGAGTTAAAGGGGTTTATAACTTTTCTCCAGCACCCTGTGAGATTTATTCCTGGTAGAGACAAGGAAACACCGTTGTGCAAATATTTCAGTCAGTCAATGAAAACACATATTTGCATTGCTTGAAAATTATTGTCAAATATTAATTGATGCAACTGATCAGTGCTTTTGTTCAGTTTCTCATGCAGAGGGTTGAGCATGGCAGTGGTGTCCTCTGCTCCCTGGGGCATTTCCTCCTAAGCTGGATCACCCGAGGATGTGAAAAAGAAATTATTGCCGTGGGAAATAATTAATATTTCAATTTAAACACTTCTGACGTGCTGATAAGCTGTAAGCAGAGGTGTTAATGACCCCCAGGGCTGATGGCACCTCTCCCTCCCCAGGCTGTCCTGGAGTTTGCTGTACTCCCTTTATGTGCTGATCTTCTCCTGCCTGCTGACGGCCCTGGTGCTGCGCGAGCGCTTCTACACCAGCAGCTTCCCTGCAGTCTTACTCCTCTTCTTCCTCTATGGCCTGGCCTGTGTAAGTCAGGCTTTAAAGCCAGATTTCCTCCCCACATGATTTATTGCCCTGTTGGTGAGCCTGAGCACTGCTCCAGAGCCTTTTGCACGGTGCTCGGGAGCTTTGTGGGCCGCGCTGGCTGAAACATCTGAGTGGCTTTCTAGGCCAGCAGCAGAGATTTGATTTGCAGCCTGAAGGGCTGACAGGCTCTTGTTTGGCTACAAAACACCCAGCTGGAAAACTCAGATCAACCCACTAAGAAGGGCTTTAGTGGATTTTATTACACAGACTCAGCTCAGCAGAGATCTGGTGCCTGGCAGATGGAAGTGCTGCTGTTAAGAATATTTAATTCTTTCAATGGTTGAAGGAAAGTCCTGTCCTTACAGATCCACCTGGTTTTCATGCTCTGCTCCCTCTTAAGGACCTCCAAGCTTGCCAGCTCCATAGGCTTCCTCATCATCTTCATCTTTGGGTCCCTGAGCCTGGCAGTGCTGATAGAAGAAGTCCCCAAGCCCCTGAAGTGGTTCCTTGGCCTGATGTGTCCTTTTGCTTTCAACACTGGCATTGTCAAGGTATGGGGGCACCAGCCCCGCAGCTGAACCTTCCTTCCTTCCCCTGCTGGTGGAGAAAGGTGCAGGAATTCCTGCCCTTAGCTCAAAAATCCAGCTGGAAACCACCCGGGCACTTTCCCTTCCTGTGCACAACCCCCAGGTGAGCTGAGCTGTGCTGGGGCAGCACAGAGGGGCTCCAACACCCCCATCCCATTCCCCTGCTTCAAAAGCAGCTGAATGCAGAGACAGGCAGGGCCCTTGGCACAAAAAATCTGCTGTTGTGCACGTCTGCAGCTTCTACATGGCCCCATCCTGCACACAGCAGCCCCATTATGCTCAGGGACACCAGGGACAGCATCCTTGGCTGCCCAGTCACTCCCCTGCCCCTTCCTGGCAGCAGGGACTGTGCAAATGCAGCTCTGGATTGATTCCTGCTGCTGCTGCTGCCCTTCCTCCATCCCCACCCTGCAGAAATCCATTTCCCACTTTTCCATTAGTCATAGCTGCACAGCTCTTGCTAGCTCTGGTAATCTAATATTTGATTTCTTGATATGTATTTTAAAAAAATCTGCCTGGGAGAGGAGATTTCTGCAGCAGCAGAAAACAGGACTGACTTTGTTAATTTGCCATATGGTTAAATCAATCATTATGTAAATTATAACATTTTTGTCGTGACTCTGTCACATTAAGAGTGCCCATATCAGTTTTTTTTTTTAATTAGTCTCCTCTAAAACTGTGATATTTTCTTCTATTTCTGGATTGTTCTGGAAAATTCTGGATTAAAGCATGAAGATCTCTGCATGGATTAAATTCATTCCCCTTCTCCTTTGGAGAGAAAATAAGAACAGTTGGTCAGTACTGCAGATGATTTCTGGGTTAAGAAACAGAGTTGCATCCATGGTTTGGTGGCATTTGCATATTTTTCCAGCCTGAAATTTGTTTTTCTTTCTCTTTTATTTCAGATTTTCGATTTAGAGAAATATGGAATAGGTTTCTCCTTTTCCAACCTTATGGAGGAAGCATACTTTTTATTTTCAACCTACATACTGCTGGTGTTTGACTCAGTCTTGTATATGCTGCTGGCTCTGTATTTTGACAAAATTCTGCCAGGTAGGAATGGTTTATTTTTATTTACATGGATTGCATGGGCTATATCAAGGAAATGATGGGCTTCTCTTTTCCTGGACTCAAACAAAATAAGGTTTGGACTAAAAGAAATTTATGATGCCATGGAGTGACTTTTCTGTTTCTGGCACACGCCAGATTCAGAGTATCAGTGACAACAAAGTATTGAACATTTTTTATTTAATATTTTTTCTTTCTAATGATGAGATTATAGTGTAATAACACGTAGGACAATACTTTAATTCATTACAAAAACCACTGAATTCATGACATAATTCCCTGGAGCCACGCTTCTTGTCTCCTCTAGTTCTGCTCCAAACCTGGCCAGGGGTTGACTGGAAAAAGCAGCAATTTTGTGCTATTTGAAACTCCTAAACTCTAAAGTAAAAGTTTAGTCTAGGATGGTGTCTTGGCTGTGCCTGTGGTTGATGTCAGGCCATCTTTCTGCTTTCCTGGCAGGCAAATACGGGATCCCAGCCCCTCCTTTGTTCTTCCTGAAGGCCTCGTACTGGATGAGGAGCAGGAGAGGCTCCAGCAGGGACGTGCCCAGAGCCACAGCAAACCCTGAGGAACTCCTGGGGGATGATGTGGAGCCTGTGCCCCCCCAGTTCCTGGGGAAAGAGGCCATCAGGTTCAGGGAGAAGGGACTGCTTGTGTCTGATTCAGGGCTCCCTGCTCCTTCCATCAGCTTGGGTTGGACTTTTCTAGGCTGCTTTCATCTTCGTGAGGCTCTTGCAAAAGGGCTGGGCTTTGAATTTTGTTTCACAGAGAAAAATTAGAGATAAAAAGATAATTCAGACTGGTCACTAAAGGTGAAATTTAGGTAAATTTAGATTTAAAAATAACTGTTTTGTTGTTTTTTTTTTCTTATGGACTTTCAGTGTCCTTTAGGGACAAAAGGGAGAATGAAGACGGTCACCCATTGTGAAAGTGTTGCAATGGGCTTGGCCCTGTCTTTGCCAGTCTTGGTGCTCCGTTTTTGGTGCCAGATTGTGATGTTCACAGCTGGGCATAGAGCCTGTCAAACCTCTGAATCTCAGCTTTATTCCCCAGCACCTCTTATTTTCTTCATGCCATTTCTGTCATGGGACTATGACTTAAGGTCCATAAAAATGCAAAAGGGCAGCACGGAAAAGCATTTACAGCAATCCCCAAATGATAACCTCCTTACCTTCCTTTCAGGCTCCACAATATTAAAAAAGTCTATAAGAAGAAGGACAAGAAGACAGAAGCTTTAAGAGGTATGAAAGCTGTGAGATTGATTCCTGCTAAAGACAAGGAAACGCCATTGTGCAAACAGTCAATGAAAAAATCCATTTGCGATGCTTGAAAATTAATGTCAAATATTAATTGATGTGACTGATCACTATTTTGTTCAGGTTTTACTAATTTGCTGGTTTTAATAAGACTAAAGAGTAGAAATATTTTAATTTTTTAAAATTGTTTTATTTCTGTCTTTTCTGGTAAATACAGACCAACTCCTTATGCCTTTAAATGTTTGCAGAGCTTTGCCCCACTCAGTGCTCTTTTGGCTAATTATTATCACTTAATTCTTGTACTTGTTGACTTCTCCTGCTTTGACAGTGAGGGAGGGCAATTCAAACCTCATTTCTCCCCAGACTTGATTGTTATTTTTGTTCTAGGTCTGTCTTTAAACATTTATGAGGGTCAGATCACCGCCTTGCTGGGCCACAGTGGGGCTGGAAAGACAACACTGCTGAATGTGCTCAGTGGGCTCAGCTTCCCTTCGGAAGGTAGGACAAGGCTGGGATGGGATGGCCTTGATCCAAAAGCTCTAAAGATCAATTCATTCCCCCTCATTCCATTGTCTTGGTTTGGAAAGGCAGGTGTCTGCTAAGGAAGGCAGGAGCCTCCGTTGAAATGGAAAATGTAAACCCCCTAACTCTGAATTATTATAAATTTGAAATTAAGGGGCTCTCAGGCAAAGATATGGGAGTAAGAATAACAGTTCTTTATTAGGAAAAAAATTTAAAATAAAAAGGAAATGTAAAAATACAAATGCAGTAATACAAAACAACCCTGCCAGAGTGAGAGCAGGCCCTGCCCCCTGTGTGTCAGGGGGTGGCACAGCCCCATCCCACGGGGGCTCAGCCCTCCTGCAGTGCCAGCTGTGGCTCTGCTGGAGCAGGGATCCTGCACAAGGGGGGAGTTTTCCTCTGCAGCTCCAGGGCTGCTGGAGATGGGCCTGGGCTCCCTCTGGCCATGCAGGGCAGCAGAAGCTGCTCCTCTGGCAATGCAGGGGGCAAAGGCTGCTGGGCTGTCCCAAACCTCAGATTGGATCCAGGTAGGAATGCTTGGCTCCTCCCCTGGGCGCAGCATCTCCCCATGGGATGATGGATTGGATCAGCCCTGCAGGGACACTCACTGGCCATGGACAGCAGAGAATTAATAATTAATGGCCCATGAACAGCAGAGATCTCCTGGAGGGAGGATTGGTTGTGGAAGAGATAAAGAAAACTGCCCAATGAACAGCAGAGAACTGCCCCAGCTCTAACAGATGGCAATAGAATATTGCCAGAATATTGCTACCCCCAGCCACATTTTGCATTTCCAACCCAGGACACCATTTATCCCCATGAACAGGCTCTGCCACCATATACAACTACAAACTCTCTGAAATGGGAGACAGGGAGGAGATCAAGGGGATGATTGGGATTTGCCCGCAGTTCAACACGCAGTTTGAGGTCTTGACAGGTGAAAGAAAACCTGAAAACCTTTGCAGAAATCAAGGGCATCAAGTCCAAAGAGGTGGAGGAAGAGGTGAGTGTGTGTTCCCCACCATTCCACAGAGACTCCTTTTGCACTGGAAAGGTCAAAGAATCCACCTGGGTTTTCTGAAAATTGAAGCTCCAAGCCCCATCCAACCTGGCCTTGGGCACTTCTAGGGATCCAGGGGCAGCCACAGCTTCTAGGGATCCCAGCTTCTAGGGATCTCTGGCAGCCTGTGCCAGAGCCTCCCCACCCTCACAAGGAATAATTTCCTTCTGATGGCTAATTTAAATCTAAATCTCCCCTAATAAAGGATAGAAGGACAATGGCTGCTGAGAGTGGACATCCTTCTGCTGTTCTAGGTGCAAAAGATTCTGGAACTGCTGGATATCAGCAACATTCAAGATACTCAAGCTGAAAAACTGAGTGGTGGGCAGAAAAGGAAGTTATCCATTGGAATAGCCATGCTTGGAAACCCCCAGGTAAAGCAGCAGGCATAGCTCTGTGATGTGGGAAATACTCAGGTCCACCACAATTAAAACCTTGGGCATGTATTTGGCTCCAGGATTTCAGACTTCTTTAAAGTGCTTATAATAAGAATTAATACATTTCATCATTTTTTTGTTTTTTAAATTCATAACCCACCTTGCCAGCCAAGTTTTGGAGCAGGTAGAGTTCCCTGAGCTCTCACAGCCCCCAGAACAGCTGCCCTTGTCTGAAAGATGCCCAGGATCTCTTGTCTTTAGAACCCCGAAACCCTGTTGGGTTACCTGTGGCCGATTCCCTGACTTCTGGGACTCTGGCTTGGCCCTCCCTGGGGCTCCTCTGTCGGGGGAGACCCTCCTGGAGTGGTTTTGTGTCAGGAAAGAGAGACCCACTGGATCTTTTTTTTGGTCTTCAGGTTCTTGTTTATTGTTATCTTATCTAGAGTTTTGCACGCTGTCCACGCCAGGCTCAGCGCGCTGGAAAAGCACCACAAAAATGGCCAACAACATCTTCTTGCAAGGTCTTTTAAGGCTAAACTATCCAATTAAGAACTGACACCTGGATTATTTTCCCTTTTAACCCAATAACTGATTCCCAAAAACCTGCAATGCGGACTTTTCCACCCAATTACAAAATGTCACCCAAACCCATGAAGAAGGAGGAAGAAGAAGCATGAAGAAGAAGCTCAGGACAACACCCTGTGCCCTCCATCTTGCTCCCATCCACAACATACTAAAAATCCTAAAATCTAAATTTCCCACCTCTACACTACTCTACACTACTCTCTACAATCTACTTCACACTCTAATGGATTCTGGAGTTTAGGAAACTTTCTCCATGAGTGAGGGTCAAAGTCAGTGCTCCCCTGGGGGTCAGGGCACCCCAGAGCAGGCACAGAAATATTCCTGGTGCCCTGGTGTAGGAGTGCCGGGGGTAGAACAGTCGGGATGGACGGAGACCAGAGATCTCTGCAGCCAGGTTGTGGAACTTGGGGTTTTCTGCAAAGGGCCTGGGTGCAGGGCCCTGCTGGGAGCTGCCAGCACAGCTCAGAGCAGGCCAGAGAGAAGTAAAGAGAGTGGTACAGAAGATGAGAGAGAGAGAGAGAGAGGATGAGAGGGTGAGAGGGCGAGAGGGTAAGAGGGTAAGAGAGCGAGGTTCCTGTTCCAATACCATAAATCTTCTTCTGTGTTGAATATTCCAATTCTCACTAACCAATCTAGTCCAAGATACAAATCCTACAGCATTTACATACAGCCTATAAGAATCACTACATTACCATACTGTGTTACATTTTAAACCCTAAAAACTCCTCTTTGGGCCCCTTCTGCCAAGCTGTAGGGTCTGCTCTGAGCCTTGGGCCTGTCTGCAAGCAGAGGGTGTTGTTCCATCAAAAGGGGATCACCTTCAGCTGGCCACACCATTGTTTTCCCATTGTTCAGTAACTGAGGGATCTCAAATATTGCTCATTTCAATCTCACTTATAGTTTCCGTATTCTCAAAATCTTTTTCCAGGCCATCATATTCATAAGGCTTTCTTGTTTCATCTTCCCCAACACCCTGGGTTTCCACAAAACCCTAAAGCCACGCCACCACTCCGGCAATGGGGAATGTCTGATCCCATCCTCCCTGCAGGTTTTGCTCCTGGATGAGCCCACGGCGGGGCTGGATCCTCTCTCCAGGCACCGGGTGTGGAGCCTCCTGCAGGAGCAGCGGGCGGGGCGGGTGACCCTGTTCAGCACCCAGTTCATGGACGAGGCTGACATCCTGGCAGGTGAGCTGCGCTCAGGCATCCCTGGGGGATAACTGAGCGAACCCCAGCAGCCCCAAGACAGTGGACAGCAGGGAGGGGTCACCCTCCCGTGCCCTGGAGGTACAGAAGGCAGCCAGGCTGATCTCCTGCAGCAGAGGAGATGCTGGAACAACGGCGGAAGATGAAGGGGCCAACTCTCAGCAGGGGTTAATCCAAGGTTTATTTCAGGAGCTCCTGGGAGCCTTTACAAACCTCAAGGGGCCTTCTGGTGAGAGCCCTGGGAGAGGTGCCAAGGTTACATTTAAAGTGAGGTAGAAACTGAAAGTAGATGACATTTTACTGACCAATAAGTGAATTCAAGGTACGGACACTGGGGAATGAGCATTTAGGACAGTGTATGGGGTAACACTTGTGGGGCTGACCCCTAGCCTCTGGCTAATCACTCCACGTCCTGGACTGAAAGTTCTAGATGGAGGGGATGGGATGCTGAGTGACTGACAGAGAGACAGGGTGGGGATTTGGGGATGATCTCAGCAAAGGAGAGGGATTACACAGGTAAAGGGAGGGGACACAACCCGGGGCAAACCATTTGGGGAAAATAAGGGGATTCAAAGACAAAACCATTAAATAGCATAAAAACACACTACAACAGATAACCCAGCAGCACAAAGCCCCAAAAGATGGACACAGCTGCTCTGCACTAGAAATTCCTTTGGCTTTTCCTTTCTCCAGACCGCAAGGCTTTTATCTCGCACGGGAGGCTGAAGTGTGTTGGCTCTTCTCTGTTCCTGAAGAAAAAATGGGGGATTTGCTATCATTTAAGGTATCTCCTGAAGCCCCAACAATACCCAGCAACATGCAAGTACAAGGGGACACCAGAATTCATGAAACCCTAGAGCAGATGTCATCAAAACAAACAAATTGCCTGCATTAAAGTCCAGGTCCATTAACTGAAACACTAAAATTTAGGGTTAGGGTTAATTAATCCAGAGCAGGGAATGAATGAAGAATACTGGAGTTTTCTTTTAATGCATCCATGAAATAGTGGATGTTGTTTGTCTGGGTGGGTTTGGCTTGTTTTTATTCCAAACCTAAGTGTCTGTGTTTTTTTCCACACAACAGGATCCATGTCAGTGAGTCTTGTGACCTGGAGAATCTGACATCCCTGGTGAAAGGGTACATCCCCAATGCCACGTTCTCAGGACACACCCAGTATGAACTGAGATATAAACTGCCTTTAGAAAACATTAATGAATTCCCAGGTAATGTATATGAAATAATTGAGGATTATTCATAGAGAGGAAAAAAAAAGACAAATGTGTGGAAGGAGAAATGCAAAGGGAGATTTTTTTACAGGAGTCACATCAGGACTTCCAAACCAATGCAGCTTGGGTTTTCCCACTATTTTATCATATATTTAAGATCAAATTGTGCAAAAAATGCTTTTCTACTGTTTGCAGTGACAAATCCTGCAGGCTAAACAGGGCCACGTGTGTTACTGAGAGTTCAGTTCTCTTTCTGTTAAATGAAAAGGCAGAGATAAGAGAAAACACCACACAACCTCTGCTGTTCCATGCCCATTTCTCACCCACTGTGCCAATCACTTCACTCTGACCATCCCACAGAGGATGAAAACAGTCTGAAATGTTGGTGCTAAGCAGAAGAACACCTTCCATGAGGATGGCTTTGGCAGATTTGTGTTCCTCCACACCTTTGTGTCCTGGCAGTTCTCTGTCACTGGAGATGCTCCAGTCAGGTTGGCTCAGCTGAGCCAGAGTGGTCTGGATATCTGTGCTTATGCCTTTATTTTATCCCTGTCCTCCAGATCTGTTCAGAGGCCTTGACAGCTGCTCTGAGCAGGGAATTATCAACTATGGAGTCAGCATGACAACCCTGGAGGACGTGTTCCTGAGGCTGGAGGGAGAAGCCATGGACAATCAAAAAGGTACAATTTACATCCCACAGCCAAAGAGATCAGCTCCTCTGCAGTAACCTCCAAAGGTGCCTCTTAAACTTCCATGAATCCCAACGTAGAAGCTGGTCTTATGTAGCTGCAGCTCTCTTCACAGAGAGCAGGCAGGCACAACTTCCCAAGGATATTTCTGGGAATGGCAGCAAGTAACCTCAGAGACAGAGAAAACAATTCTTATCTCTATTCTCTGCTCCTGTTGTTTTTGCACCTGTGGAATGTGTTAGGAAGACTGTTTACCTGAAGGGATTTGTCAGTTGGATTCTGCTGAGGATTGCTTTGTTTCCTTGGCCAATCACTCAAAGCTGTGTCCTGGCTGTCTTGGACAGTCACAGGTTTTTCGTTAATGTTCTTTGTAGAATAGTATCTCTTTAATACAGTATAGGATTGTCTTGGTTTCAAAAGGCAAGTGTCTGCTAAGGAAGGCAGGAGCCTCCCCTGAAATGGAAAATGCAAAACCCCTCCCTCCAAATTGCTATAAATTTTAAATTAAGGGGCTCTCAGGCAAAAAAATATGGGAGAAGGAAATTACAGTTCTTTACTAGGGAAGAAAATAAAATGATAAAATGAACAATGCAGTAAACCAAAACAGCACTGACAGAGTCAGAACACAACCTGACATCCTGTTGGTAGCAGTCCCATTGGAATTGTGGCTCAGCCCTCCTGCAGTGCCAGGGGTGGCTCTGCTGGAGCAGGGATCCTGGAGAAAGGTGCAGTCTCTTCCTCTGAAGATCCAGTGGAAGGGGCAGGTGCTGTTCCTCTGGGAAATCCAGTGCAGAAGCTGTGCTGGTGTTCCAGAATCTCCAGATTATATCCAGGCAGGAATGCTTGGCTGGTGTTCCAGAATCTCCAGATTCTATCCAGGCAGGAATGCTTGGCTGGTGTTCCAGAATCCCCAGATTCTATCCAGGCAGGAATGCCTGTCTCATGTTCCAGAATCTCCAGATTATATCCAGGTAGGAATGCTTGGCTGGTGTCCCAGAATCTCCAGATTATATCCAGGTAGGAATGCTTGGCTCCTCCCTCTGGGCTCACATCTCCCAGTGGGATGCTGTAGTTCTTATCAGCCATGCAGGGACATTCAACAGCCTCTTATCAGCATATGTCTCCCCGGAGGAAGGAGTGGGTGTGGAAGAGATAAGGAAAACTGCCCAATTAACAGAAAACATCTGCCATACAGATGGCAAATAGAATACAAATTGCTTGACAATCCAGGACAATAGTTTAATAAAGCAATTGTTCAGCATTCTGAATCAATGGAGTCAGGTGCCAGTCATTCCCCATGTCAGGGACACCTGCACTCTATAATCTTGGACATAAATGTGCACGTGGAAACTCTCTGCAGATGAGCACGTCCCTGGGGAGGAGTGGGGAGAAGCAGCCCCAGGATGCCCTGAGGAGGCCAGGCCAGGCTCCCTGCTGCTCTCGGACACCGGGATGGCATCAGTGCAGGGCCTGCCCCTCTGGAGGCAGCAGGTCTCTGCCATGGCACGGGTGCGCTTCTTGAAGCTCAAGAGCTCGGTGAAGAACCTGCGGTCCATGTAAGTGCCAAGGGGGTTCTGCAGGAGGGCAGGACTCCTGCACAGCTAACCAGTATGATTGAGCAGAAGCCACTTTATTGTTTACATTGTGCTCTATTTATACATTCTAACACTACTGCACACTAATCACACATTTCTTGATTGGTGCCTCTACCTTGTCCACATGCTCTGCACTTTTCAGGATATGTGGCTGGTTACAATCCAGTGCTTCACTGACTTTCCCTTTTTTCACAGCCTTTATCTAATTCTTGTGGTCTTGGCATTTTGTTTCTCTGCCTCTTCTTTCTTAATTTAGCACAATTTATGTCCCAGTAACTTTGATGAATTCCAGAGGGCTCTGACAAGAACAACCAAAAGTGGTTTGGCTGGAGCACACTGCAGCCCGAGCTGTTCAAATCCACTGCTACAGGGTTAGCTCCTGGAGGTCTGGAACTGGACAAGGTCACACCAGGGGGGACAACTTCCACACCCCTGTTTCCATGAGTTTGGATTGATTTATATGAGGTCTTAGCTAGGAATGATCTCAGTCATCTGCACTCAGAGGAAGGGAAAGTTTTTTGCTTTCCAGTGCCAGTAACACAATCTCTCCTTTTTGTGCATTTTCATTTCTATGCTGAATAATTTATGCAAGAGAAACCCATTTTCTCTCCAAATAAAAGAATCATTTAGAAATACTTTTATGTAAAATGGAGGAAGTTTTAAAATAAGTCAGTGGGTACAGAGAGTGTTTTCAGGCTCTTCCTTCTTTTTTTTTTTTTTTTTTTTAATTCTCTCATGTTGCCAGTGTTTGAACTCATTTGGCCCGGCTGGTGTTCAAGCTGGAGTTCCTGGTGGGGCACAAGGAACTAAAGGAAGATGCTTATTTATGAGAAACTTGTATCTAAAGGAAGTCTGAAAGGCATTTCACGGCCCTAAAATGTTTAGAAGGTTCTTATTTATGAAAACCTTGTACCTAATGGAAGTCTGAAAGGCATTTCATGGCCCTAAAAAGTTGAGCAGTCTGGATCTGAGGTTCTCTCCCTGCTACATTTTGAATCATTTGGTGAATGATCAAGATTTGAGACTTCTGGAAATAAAATTCTCCCTGGTCATTGGTGACAAAGCCTGAGGGAATGGCTGGAGATGTGTCAGGGGAGGGTTAGGTTGGATTTTGGGAAAGGTTCTTCTCCTAGAGGGTGCTGGGCACTGCCCAGGCTCCCCAGGGAATGGGCACAGCCCCGAGGCTGCCAGAGCTCCAGGAGTGTTTGGACACCACTCCCAGGGATGCCCAGGGTGGGATTTTTGGGATGTCAGGGCCATGAGCTCAATCATTGTGGGTCCCTTCTAAGTCAGGATATTCCATGATTCTATGAAAATTGCCAAAGTTTTTAACAGAGCTTTGGGTAATCTGAATACCATCCACCATTTCCTGCACACAAATGCATTCTGAACACACTTCTGCTGAATATCTCTTTTCAGACTGTTTATTCATCTCTTTCTTAACGCAGTTTGCTGCTCTATGTGGTTTTTCTGCTTCCTCTGGTGCTGCAACTGTGCTTGTTGTCAGGCTGGCAGAGCCTGGGTGCCTGGCAGCTCTCCCCTGCACGGTACTTCCTGCCCCTGGGGAAGAAATCCCACCTGGAGACCACCACCCTCCTGCTCTACAACCACACAGGTGAGGGGGAGAGGCTTCTCCTCACCCTCCCCAGCTCTGGGTTCTTGCTGCTCCAAAGGAAAACGCAGGACAGAGCAGAAGGGTGTAGATGAGGAGGGTGCAAGGGGGGATGAAGGCTTTAACGAGGGAGGAGGGATTGTCTCTAGAGGGCTGTGGGGGAAACCTATCGTGGCTTCAGCAGCTGGTGAGACCGTGATGAGAGATGTGCAACAGGGAGATAAGGTGGGGACAGGGTTTTCTCCCTGCCGCAAATCCAGGTCTCTATCCAAGCAATTTCAGAGTGTGGGGTCTTTAAAGCAGGGACCACACTCCAGGCTCACTCATGCTGGGTCAAATTAATGGGCTGCTTCCAGAGTTTCATCTTCAACATTCCCATGAGTGAATGATATTTCCTGTTATTTAGCCAGAGAATGACACTGGTATCTTCATCAGATGGGCCCAAAGGAAAATTCATTTTGTAGCACTCAGGAGAGGCTAGGGGGAAAAAGGACAAGGCAAAAATTCAGTCTGAAATCCATCAACTTCCCAAAAACTAACGTGCAATGATCCAGCACACATGTGCTGGCTGATCCCCACAGTTATTAGATTTCTTCTGGTTTTGTTTGGTGGTAATGGATTTTAAAATAAAAATAAAAATAACAAATAAAAATAAAAATTAAATTGCCAAAGACTCTTTTGTTTTCCAGTGTTATAATTCCTCTGTTTTTGGTCCTCACACCAGGCACAGACATTGATGACTTAATCCATCTGCTCCAGAGCCAGGATATTACAGTGGAAATAGCAAAGGAGGAAAACATCACAGAGGAGCTCGAACACAACGGCGCTCTACGATTGTTCCGCGAAGATCAGGTGAGGATTTTTCTCCTCTCTCTCCGGTCTCCTCACAACAATTGAATAATTAAGCAAAGTTCCTCCATCAGCTCTCCCTGTGGGATGGCCCTGTCGACTTTTTGTAAGGTACAAAAATTAGGAAGTGTTTTGAGCAGTAAAGTCCTTGCTAGAGGAGACCGTATGTCCCTGACCCTCCACCTCAAAATGTGTATTTTTAGCACAGCAATACAGAATTCCAATACCTCATAATTTGTTTTTTTTAGCAAACAAGGCATAAGTAAAGCTGTTTCAGGGCTGGATTTTCCTGGTGTGCTCTTTTTCTACTGCTTCCCTGCAGATGAGAAAAGCCAGGAGTTCTCACCTTGTTTTCCTGCTCTTTGAAGAGCTACAGGTTCACTGTGCTGTGCCACTTGGAGGCTGTCAACTGCTTCCCAGTGCTGGTGAACGTCATCAGCAATGCCCTGCTGAGATCCCTCAACTCCACCAGGCACATCCAGGTCTGGAGCCACCCCTTCTTATCTGTAAGTGAAGCCAGAAGCTGTCAGAAAACTGTTTAAAGTCTCACTAATTCATCAGATTTTATCACATGTTAATCCACCTTCCTTCACCGTGCCGCTGGAACCACCACATTTGACTTCAGGAAAATCAGGTTTTTCCCGTGTGGGTCTCAAGGGCTGCTGGGTGGAGAGGGTGGCTGGGAGGGTTTCTCCAGGTGGTTCTTTATTCTCTCCAGCACATTATTCAAGCTTTGGCTCGGCTCATCAGTTGGTGGAAGAGAGAGCTCCCCACAATTCTGGGATGGAGAAGTGGGACCTGCACCACCCATCTGTCCTCATCAGCAAGCACTTTGCATGGCTCTGCTTTGGGAAAACCTTCCCAAATTTGGTTTCAAATCCCTCTTTTTGTTCATACTGCCCTGTAATCCATAAGAAACGCAGTAAAATGAATGGTAAAATGAATTGTAGGCATTTTCCACGGATGCTTTGTTCTTCTGTTTTCAGCTGCGCAATCCAAAATACTGGGATTATGTTATGTCCGTGTACCTCGTTTATATGCTGCTGTTATTCCCTGGTTTTCCTCCTCACTTTGCCATGGGCTACACGCAGGATTGCAAGGTAAATTCCTTGGGATGGAGCAGGTTTGGGGTGGGCAGAAGGGATCACAACTGCGCTGCCAGAAGGATGTTTGAGTACAGAACCATGGAATCATTTAGGTTGGAAAACACCTCTGAGGTAACTGAGCCCAGCCCTGTGATTGGCACCTTGGGGTGTTTTGACCCATGAGAAGTTTTGCAGCCAGCACCAAATATTGAAAGACAAAAGGGGGTCGAATTTTACCCCAGAATCACAACAGTGACAGATTTTATTCCCTTTTCATTTCCTGGGGCCATTCCCATGGGTGCAGGTGGCCAACCATGCACGGGCAATAAACTACCCTTTATAATTGTTCCTTCCCAGATGGGAGCTCGTGCCCAGCTGAGGATCTCGGGGCTCTTTCCCTCGGCCTACTGGTGTGGCCAGGCACTGGTGGACATCCCACTCTGCTGCATCCTGCTCTTCTCCATGTTTGGGATCCAGTTTGCCATGAACAGCAAGATTTCTGGCAGCGCCAGCATCACCTTCATGCTGGTACATCCCATTCTGGTCCTTGGTGCTTTGCTTGGAAGGGATTGAGGGAAAATATTTTGTGTGGGGGCAGCTGAGACACTGTGGGTGCAGATGGTGCTGGAACACTCTTGGTCCTCTTAGTGACCTTCTTGTTTCACCTCCTATCCTTCGGGTTTCTCCAGCTGGAAATAAAAGGCAATAAATCTTGCCTTAATGCATTCTTTACACCCCAGAGTAAAATTGTGGTAATTTCTAAATGCCCTGCTCTTACTCTGTGATCATTTCCACTGCTCCCTGTTGCTTTAGATGGGTTTCTGGTGGTTTACCTCACTCAATTTTCTCCACCAAAAGCCTTTATTTCCCTGTAGGTCACGGGGATGTTTGGTTATGGAATTTCCCTCATTTTCTTAATCTACCTGATCTCCTTCAACTCTCGCAAGGGATGGAACTCTGATCTTTGGTCTTTCATCCTGATAATGGTGAGCACATGGTTGGATAATGCACTGCAGGGATTGCAGACATGCTGAGATCTTGAGGATGAGCTAGATGTGAAAACACCAAGCAGAGATGTGGAGCAAAAATCTGGGCATGATTCATAGCAGCCAATTCTGTATTAAATTTGTGTCACCGTGTTCTGTTGCCACAGTCCTGCTGTGACAGGTGGGAATACCTGGATCCAACCTGAACTGGTGCAGGAATGGAGACAAAAAATGAATTTATCACTCTGCTTGACACCCCACATCCAAGAGATGTAAAGTGTTGGGACAGGACCCATCAGGCTAGCCTGACCTGCAAGGAGGGGGATTATTGCCATGGATTGGGATGGGAATGAACAGGATGGGATCCCATGTTTGACTTTTGTGCCTGGAGCAGCCCTGTCCCTGGGAAGAGGTCTCCCCAGCAGCCCAAAGCAGCAGCCAACCCTCAGACAGAGACAGCTGAGAATCTCCTGAGCCCTCTCTGTGTCTCATCTTCCTCAATTTTTTGTCCATTTTTATAAATTCAACACGGAGTTGCAGAGCTAGACCCACACAGTTTTAAGGAGCAGTTTAACCCTTCCCATCAGCTGAGTCACCCTCTTGTTTTATTTTCAGGTGTGCTTGATTTGTGTTATCATCAGCAGTGTCATCGACAACCTGGGCCGCCCCATCTCCCTCTATATTCTGTCCTTCTTGTTTCCTGTGTACTCCCTGATGTGTTTTGCCATCGATTTTGGGACTGACTCCCATGTGAGTGATGCTTCTGGGCAAGGAGAGGCCTGAAACACAGCCCTGGGTCCTCATCCCCCACTAAAGTCTGGGGGTAACTGCCCCAAAGTCTGGCAGTAACTGCACCAAAATCTTGGGGTAACAGCACCAAAGTTTGGGGGTAACTGCACCCAAATCTGGGGGTAACTGCAGTAAAATCTTGGTAAATGCCCCAAAGTCTGGTGGTAACTGCCCCAAACTCTGACACTAGTTGCACCAAAATCTGGTGGTAGCTGCACCAAAATCTTGGGGTAACTGCAGCAAGATCTGATGGTACCTGCCCCAAAGTCTGGGAGTAACTGCCCCTAAAGTCTGTTGGTAACTGCACCAAAATCTGAGGATAACTGCCCCAAAATCTGGGGATAACTGCCCCAAACTCTGGGAGTAACTGCACCAAAATCTGGGAGTAACCGCCCCAAAATCTGGGAGTAACCACACACTGCAGTCTGGGAAGGCTGATCCTGAGTGGGATTTTCCAGAGCGCGTCGTTAAACGACTCTTTCAGCTCAGATCTCATTTCCCAGCTGCTCATCAGGGCTGGGGGTGACTTCTTGTGCAGCTGTGACTGCAGGTTAGGTAAAAACTCTTAATTCCTTCCATAAAGAGTCATAGAATGGAATCATGGAATGGTTTGGTTTGGAAGGGACCTTAAAGCTCATTTCCTTCCACTCCCTGCCATGTCAGAGGACACCTTCCATTAGACCACGTTGCTCCAAGCCATATCTAAGCTGGCCTTGGACAATGCCAAGGATGGAGCAAGCACAAAGTCAATCAACTTGGCTTGACCAATCCTAAGAGAAAATCTGAAGCCACGGATCTGTCTTTGCATGGAAAAAAAAAAAAACCTGAGTTAAAATTTAGAATACTCACAAGGGGCTTTACTCCATGTCAGCTGACAGGGGTGGTGGAAAGTCAGCTGAGAATTTGACAAAACCCCCATCTATGTGCAACACTGCTGATAAATGATAAATTACTGAGGGGTGAAGTCTCCTCTGTCCTGTCCCACTCACCTCCTCTCCACTGGGACCCAAAGCAGAGATGTTTGCCTGGGACAGAACATCTGGAACAAGAATCTGCTCTGTGTACTGAGAGCTGTGACATGTTCTGGTGTAGGACCAGGGTTCCCAAAGCCAAACATCTGTATCTGTTCATCTGGGGAAAATCAGAAGTTTTGCAGCTTTTCAAAGCATTTCTGAATGTTACTGCATTAAACAAAATGATACTAAAGAATTACACTTCTTCACTGAGTATTTTTTTTATTCTTACAGATCCTGTGGGACACGGAGCCATTCAGTTCGGCTTCAGGCAGTCATGTACTGATTGCTGTCTTTGCAGTAAGAAAACATTTAACATTGCTTTTATTTAGGAATGTGGGTCTCCTAATGTCACATTCTCTGGAAAAATCCCTTCACCCAGGATTTTTCTCCTGGGAAGCTGAGAAGCCACAGAGAAAAGGAAAACAATTCTTATTTCATTTGCTTCTCCTGTGTTTTGCTGCTTTGGAATGTGTTTGGAGATTGTTTACCCACAGGTGATTGTTTCATTGCATTCTGCTGGGAGTTGTTTTCACTCTCTGGCCAATCAGGACCCAGCTGTGTCAGGGCTCTGGAGAGAGTCACGAGTTTTCATTATTATCTTTTTTAACCTTCTGTAAATACCCTTTCTGTATTCTTTAGTATAGTATAGTTTAATATTCTTTAATATAATATAGTATCATAAAATAATAAATCAGCCTTCTGAGCACATGGAGTCAGATTCATCATTCCTTCCTGCCATGAGGAAATACCACATCCTAAAGCCCCTCCTCAGTTATGAGGAAGCAGGAGGAGGAATTGGGTGGGTCTGGATGACATTTTACCCACTGTGCTAGAATAATTTCACACCTTTGAACTGGGGAAAGCAAAATGAAATAAGCCCAGCTCACCTCATGCTGTTCTGTTATTTTATGGATTGGGTTTTTTCTGCCCTTAGTGCTTTCTGCAGTGTTGATTACCCAGCGTTTCAGTGTTAATGGGCCATTTTCATGTATTCTGTTTCCCCCACATATTTTATAGCACTGCCACCACCTCAGTGCCAGCTGTGGTGGGAGGAAAGGCAAGGCTGTTAATGTGGCAACCTCTGTTTTTCAGCCTTACATCCATTCTGCGCTGTTCGTTCTTCTTCTTCGCTTTTTGGAGTTAAAATATGGAAAAGCAGTGCTGAGACGGGACCCCATATTTAGGTTTGTATTAACACACATGCACAAATGAGATCTAAACTCCCACCCCACTGCTTCTCCTTGAAAACATTGCATTTGTATCCCTATTTTAAAATATATTCTTTTAATACTGGTGATCTTTTGATGACTTCAATAGCCCCTTATATACTGCAGTGGTGTGATAATATAAAACAGCTTTTAAGTTATGTCCATAGGATGTTGCCTGTGCTGTGGGATGTACCAGCTTCTTTTTTTGGTAAAACCAAAGATTATAAACCTCCTCATGATCATCATCATCCCCGACAATAATAATAATGATGATGATTTTAATTGTAATCATTATAATATTGCATAAATTCAATCCCAGGGAAATTCCCTCTTTGGTTTATCCAAAATGCACTGGTGGAGAACAGAGGTAAAGAACAAAATCCTAAGCTAAACCTGGTGGGTTTTCAGGATTTCCCCAAGAAAAGAAAGCAGCCAGCAGCACCCCAAGGAGCTCGAGGAGGAAGATGAAGATGTCAGAGCTGAAAGGGAAGCAGTGAGAAATGCTCTGGTGGCTCCCAGTCAGGACGAGGTACCCCTGAGTGTTGTCCTTGTTGTTTTGTTTGATTTTCTATTTGGTAAAACACAAACCTGTGCAGGGCAGGGCTCTGGCTGTGTTGTTCTCACTGGGAAAATCAAAATTCCAAAAGTGTGGGTTCCCTGAGGAGAAGAAAGCTCTTAAGAGGAACCTTGCCAATAAAGTGTCCTTTTGCACCTCATATTTGTGGTGAACTATAAAACAAAGATCTTCAGAAGGTTTTCTGCCTTTTTTAATGAAAAAAAATCACTGAAGGATTGATGCTAGCCAAGATAATAAATTAATCTTGCTCTTTCCTCCTCACTTTCAGGAATCAGTCATTATAGTCAGCAATCTGTGCAAGGAATATGAAATAAAGCAAGCTGGCTCACTTTTTAAGAAGGAGAAGAAAACAGCCACCAAAAACCTTTCCTTCTGTGTTAAAAAAGGTGAGAACTGGGACTGTCCTGCCAGACCTGTGTTGGACCCAGAGTTAATTCTCAGTTACCTGAGCAAGGACAGAAAGGTCAAATCTATTTTTTCTGTCGTTAAAGCACCTTCAGTCTGGGCTTGATGTGTTAATGGTGCATCCTATTGATGGCCTGTGACTGTCCATTATCTAAAATAAAGATCCTGGGGAGAGGGGACCACTTTAGCAGTGGCTCCTGGGAGCAATTCACAGCATCAGTTTTAAGTTGAAATCTTATGGGCTGAGTGTGTATTTTATACAACAAAACCATTTATTTTATATGATCTTTGATATTAGCATGCTTCCTTTTCTATTTTTTCTTCTGTGGGACTGTATACATTGATCTATTTCTTGTATATTTATTATATATTTATGATTATTCTTATATATTTATGATATATTTCTTGAATGGGGAATAGCCCTAAGAAATTCTGTGTATTGATTGCAGGAGAAGTGTTAGGACTTCTGGGGCCCAACGGAGCTGGGAAAAGCACAACTATCAAAATGATCACTGGAGAGACAGCCCTGACTGCTGGGAAGGTAGGATTCACCTGGGGACAAGGGATGGGCCCATGACAAAAATCCAAACCTTGCACCTCGGCTTTTTTATCAAGGCTGCAGCTTTTGTCAGAGCATTATTGGTGATCAGGGTTTTAATCGAGTGCCATCGTGCTATTAAATTAAATCATGTCTTAATAAGGTGATGGCGAGCTACTTCTAATTTTGATAAGCTGCTGCATCTGCCCTAATTGCCATATTTATATTTATAATTCTAGTTATAGTTATAGTTAGTTATAGTTATAGTTATGAACAGTATGAAATCACTCCCTCCCCATGGGTTTCCTCACTTAAACCCCATAATCTCCCCTGAACCACCCCTTGGGTGGGAAAAATTGTAAAGGTAAGAAGACTTTCAGAAAGCTGTGACAGCAGAGAGCAGAGAGATCAGAGCTAGCTGCAACTGCAGAGTCTGAAAGTAGAAAAATGACAACAGTACAGCAGGCAAGGATATGAAACAATGGTTTGAGTTTTAGGCTTGGCTAAGATAGACCTTAAGACTGCAGAAAAATATGCCTAGCATATGAATTGGGGGTTTTAGGGTATAAAGGTAGAATGTTTAAGGTTTGTGGTAGAAGGTTTTAAGATTAATACTGGAGTATTGTGTATTGTTAGTAGAGAGCAGACAAGCCAACATCGTGTGAAGCAGGTGTACTTTAATGTACTTTTTGTGTACTTTAATGTGCTTTTTTTCCTAGAACAACTGTCTGTAAGCTTTAGCAATGTGCTGTTGGCTAGAAAGTTTTTAAATGCTCTGCAACAAAGAAATCTCTGGCTGCTGCTGGCTGTACATGAGCTGTTGCCATCTTCCAGTTGTCAGTGACTGCCTAAACAACTGTCTGTAAGATTTAGCAATGAGCTGTTGGCCAGAAAGTTTTGTAAATGCTCTGTAACAAAGAAATCTTTGGCTGCTGCTGGCTGTACGTGAGCTGCTGCCATCTTCCCATTGTCTCAGCCATGTACTGAGGCTGATAAAAGCTCAAGGAACAGATCCCAGCAGTCCCACCCTGCTCCTGAAAAACCCCAACACGGCCTCGTGCTGGGCAAGGCTGTGTGAGAGGACAATGCCCAGCCTGGTTGTGCAGGTGCTGCTGAAGAGGGGAGATGGAGGAGGCTCCCTGGAGCAGGCTCCTGCGTTCCTGGGGTGCTGCCCCCAGGAGAACCCCCTCTGGCTGGAGCTGACCCCACTGCAGCACCTGAGGATCTACGCCGCCGTCAAGGGGCTGCACCAGGAGGACGCGGCTGCTGCTGTGCACAGGTACATGTGTGTGAAAAACAACCATCACTTGCTTTCAAAATTGTAAAAGTTCGATAGTAATAAAAGGGCTATAATAAAGTAGTAATATAATTAGAGTAATAGCAATTTGGACTATTTGGATTAGGACAATATGAGACAATAGAGCAAAGAGTTGCGGACGGTCCGGGTACCTTTTCTGGGCAGTATAAGCCTGAAAAAGGACCCACGTTAACAGAGGATTAACCCTTAAAAACAACAGCCTGTTGCATATTCCTACACCTCATACATGATGCATAAATTCCATTCAAACACAGGATTCTGTCTGGGCAGTGTCAGCTTCTTCCTCTGAATCCTGACCTGTGTCTTCAGGGCTGAGCAAGGCAGGAAGAAGTTGGTTTCTCCTGATAAGGGAGCAATAAATTCTTTTTTCTCTGAAAGATTTAGGTGTCCTGTAGCTGCTATCTGCTGCAAGTACCTCATTCATTTCTTAAAAAAATATCTCACATACATAGTTTTTATTTTAACATTATGTTATAACCTAAACTATATTTAACACACTACTTAAAAAAATTAATACAGCATAACCTTCTAACATAACACATATAATATTCATTTTAATATTTGCAAAAAGCCAATCATGAAATACACATTTTTCACACATGGAGGGTTGGGATGGTCCAAGTTCCACCCCTCAGTCATGGGGAGGGGACCAGAGAGTCAAAATTCACAGAGGAAACTTGGAAAGAAATCAGGAAACTCAGCTGCAAAAGTGCTTTTGTGCTGTGATTTAGTGAGTGGGTTTAGAAAACCTCCAATTTTCCTGAGTGTGTTTGGTGGGGATAAATTTATCACTAATGCCCTCTTAAGAACGTTATCTTTAGGCAGCTTTTCTGAAATCTCTGAGGTTAGAGTCTGGCACCACAGGAAAGGGTGCTGAGCTGACACTGGCAAGGGGAATGGGTTTGTAATGCTGTTGACACTGGTGATGGGTTTAGAAAAGAGCTTGTGGCTTTTTCAGTGCATTCTGCTTCAAATGCCCACTGCATTTTAGTAACACAATAAATGTTTAATGAAAACAAGCAGGAGCCGAGAGCAAGGGGAGAAAAGTTCCTTTTTCTTGTCATTTTGGGGACACTTGATGAGAGTATTGATTTGGAGTTATAAAAATGTTCTTTTTTTCATTTTCCCCGCAGAATTGTGAACGCTCTGGAGCTTCGAGACTACTTAAACAAAAAAGTCAGAAAATTACCTCCGGGGATAACCAGAAAGGTGTGTTTTGGGTCACCTATAATGAGCACAGCAATGCTCAAACCCTAATTAAAACTCCCCTTTCTGAGTGGAGGGACCAAGCTGTGCCCTGAGCTACCCGGGAGCGCCTCGTGCTGGGTAGGGGCGATGGAACTGAGCCTTTCCCAAACCCACATTTCATAAAGCACAATTCCCATAAATGAGGAGGTGCTGTCCACAGCTGAGTGTGGGCACAGTGCCAGGAGGTTTGGCTGAGTCCTTTCTCTGTGTCACAGCTGTGTGTGGCACTGTCCTTGCTGGGCAACCCCTCTGTGCTGCTCCTGGACGAGCCCTCCACCAGCATGGATCCCAACGGGCAGCGCTGTGTCTGGTGAGCAGGAAAAATTATGAAGAGAAGTGTTCTGAAAGCTTTATTCTGATTCTTCTTACTCTTTCTTTTAGTTGCTGTCAATACATTTTTCTTTGTACCCTTTTAAAGTTTTGAGGCTCCTTTGCCTTTCTCCTAATCCCACCTCACAGCAGGACGTGAGCGCAGTAGTAATTAATTACACCACACTCATTAGTACATTAGCCAGAAAAATCTCAAAATTGGAGAAATCTCCAATTAGCAAACCAAAACCACTACATTAAATTAGTGTTCCCACCATGGGAAAGGGATGGGAAGCCAAAAGGAGAAGCTTGAAGTTACAGGAAAAGTAAAAAATTACCCCATCCACAGATGGTGCTGTCCCTCACATTGCAATGGTTCTGTTGGAAAATACATTTCTTGTCTCTCTCTAACTCCGGGATGAAAAACTATTTAACCTTCATCCTTTTTGCAAAATTTAGGGCAGGCCTAAGTGGGATTTGGGAGAATTCATGAAGAAACTCGAGTCAAAAGTATTTTTGTCATTATTTCAAAGCATTACCATGCGCTCATTAATCTAAAGTTGCTGCACTTGAAAATTTTATTCTTATTTTAGTGGAAAGGCATTTGGATGGACAAAGAACAATGAATGTCACTGACAGAATTTATGAAAAATACCTTTGCTAGGATTTTTCTCCTGAGGAGCTGAGAAGCCTCAGAAAAAAATCTGATGGCTGTGGAATGTGGTCTGGGGATGGTTTACCAACAGGCGCATCTTTGATTGGTCTCATGTGGTTGTTTTTAATTAATGACCAATCACAGGTCCAGCTGTGTCGAGGCTGTGAGCAGTCACGGGATTTTATTATCATTCCCTTCTTTTTCCTTGCTAGCCTTCTGATGAAATCCTTTCTTCTATTCTTTTAGTATAGTTTTAATATATCATTATAATATAATATAATATAATATAATATAATATAATATAATATAATATAATATAATATAATATAATATAATATAATATAATAGATATAATATTATATTATATATTATAAGATATAATTATATTATAATTATAATATAATATAATATAATATATATAGTATAATATAATATAACATATTATAATAATATTATTATATACATTATATATATTATTATATATATAATATATATAATATTATATCAGTATGTATTATATTATATATTATAATATATAATAATATTATTATAATATTTAATAATATATAATATATATAATATATATATAATATATATAATAATATATAATATATAATGTATTATAATAATAATATAATAATATATTATTATATATTATTATATATAATATTTATATTATATTATATTATATTATATTATATTATATTATATTATATTATATTATATTATATTATATTATATTATATTATATTATATTATATTATCAGCCTTCTGAAACATGGAGTCAAAATTCTCATCTCTTCCCTCATCCTGGGAACCCACAAACACCACCCCAACTGATATTTCTAAGGAGTGTTGGATTTTGTTGGGTTTTTTTTTTTTTTTTTCATTCTGATCCTCAGGAAAACCATCCGGGATGCCCTGAAAAGCAAGGAGTCAGGAGCCATCCTGACCACACACTACATGGAGGAGGCAGAGGCCATGTGTGACCGTGTGGCCATCCTGGTGTCCGGGCAGCTCCGGTGGGTGGCAGCGCCTGGCTGAGCTGGAGCTCACCCAGGCTGCTCCTCCAGCCTCTCCTGCGAGGGGTTTTATTGGGATAATACCAATATTGCCAGACTGGACATGCCTGAGCTTGTCTGGCCCTTGGTGCTGAACCAAACAGTGGCACTGTGGTGTTTCACCCCACAGACACTTTTGGCCAGCTGGGTGTGTGGTGTTTCACCCCACGGACACTTTTGGCTGCTGGGTGTGTGGTGTTTCACCCTTAGAGACACTTTTGGATGCCTGGGTGTGTGGTGTTTCACCCCACAGACACTTTTGCCTGGCTGGGTGTGTGGTGTTTCACCCCACAGACACTTTTGGCTGCCTGGGTGTGTGGTGTTTCACCCCACAGACACTTTTGCCTGCCTGGGTGTGTGGTGTTTCACCCCACAGACACCTTTGGCTGGCTGGGTGTGTGGTGTTTCACCCCACAGACACTTTTGCCTGGCTGGGTGTGTGGTGTTTCACCCCACAGACACTTTTGCCTGGCTGGGTGTGTGGTGTTTCACCCCACAGACACTTTTGCCTGGCTGGGTGTGTGGTGTTTCACCCACAGACACCTTTAGGCGGCTGGGTGTGTGGTGTTTCACCCCACAGACACTTTTGCCTGGCTGGGTGTGTGGTGTTTCACCCCACAGACACTTTTGCCTGGCTGGGTGTGTGGTGTTTCACCCCACAGACACTTTGGCCTGGCTGGGTGTGTGGTGTTTCACCCCACAGACACTTTTGCCTGGCTGGGTGTGTGGTGTTTCACCCCACAGACACTTTGGCCTGGCTGGGTGTGTGGTGTTTCACCCACAGACACTTTTGGCTGCCTGGGTGTGTGGTGTTTCACCCACAGACACTTTTGCCTGCCTGGGTGTGTGGTGTTTCACCCACAGACACTTTTGGCTGCTGGGTGTGTGGTGTTTCACCCCACAGACACTTTTGCCTGCCTGGGTGCTGCAGCTGGGCACGTGGGGACAAGTCCAGGCCTGCAGGAGCTCTGGTGGTGCTGGGATGGAGCTTCCCCCCATAACAGGGGCTGCTCCTCAGGTTTCCCCCTGTGGAGAAGCTTTGAGGTGATGGTGAAGGAAAGGAGTCGGTTCTGATGGAGGGTTTGGATCCAGAGCTTTATCTGGCCCTCAGGCCTCTGAATGCAGCACCAGCTCCAACAGAACTCCCTGAGCCCGTGGTTGCTGCTCCTTTAACCCCAGGGGAGAGGGGCAGGGAAGGGGCAGGGAGCCACCAAGCAGGTACAGGAGGGGAGGGACAAAGGGACAAAGGACACCTGGATGGCCCAATGCCCCCCAGGGGTAGAGGGCATCCTTTGGATCTGCCAATCACTCGAGGCCCTTCAGGAATTCCAGGATTGACAGACAGTGCTGGGAGGGGAAGGAGAGGTGACTGACACACCTGGGAGGGAATTATCAGGGAGGGATCCGAGGTTCTGAGGTAAACCCTGAAATCACAAAGCAATATATTTCATGAAGTGTGCCATGGTTTCCTTCTCAGGAAGAAGCAGGTGCTGAGGTGACAATGATTTCACTGTCACCTCCGTGCCTCCCTGCCCTGCAGGTGCATTGGCTCCATCCAGTACCTGAAGAGCAAGTTTGGCAGAGGATATCTCCTGGAAATCAAGGCCAAGGATGCAGAGAGCTCTGATGCTCTGCACGCTGAGGTTCTGAAGATTTTCCCTGGTGCAGCCCGTCAGGAGAGGTAACTGCAAAATGTGGGATGAGGAGGGGATTCAACCCTGCCTCATCCCTGAGAACAGCCCTGGTGGGATGGCCAGACACAGTTGGAGAGGGATGAACAGCTCCCTGATTTACAATGTCACCACATCCAGCCCTCCTGTGATCCCAGCAGCAGGACACCCATACAGGTTTGACCCCAGAACCTCAATACAGAGCAAGAATCACCTTTTCTTCTGTTTCCTCAAGGTTCCCCTCTTTGCTTGTCTACAAGGTCCCAATGAGAGATGCCCTGCCCTTGTCCCAGTCCTTCTCCAAGCTGGAGGAAGGTAAGAGCAAAACCAGGTGACTTTTTCAAAAGGCAGAACAGCAACTGCTCATTTTCAACCTTTTCCCCATTTCTCCACAGCCAAGCGAAGCTGCAGCCTCGAGGAGTACAGCTTCTCCTTGAATACTCTGTCTCAGGCAGGTGAATTTTATTTGTGCTGTAAAGGCAGGAGCAGGGACAAAAGCTGCAGCCAAACCCAGGCTGGTGCAGTGGCCCAAAGGCAGCTCCACCAAAAAACTGTCCAAGGCTGGTGGGTGAGGGGTTCTCTACTGGCAAAGTGGTGGGAAATGGTTTGGTTTTTTTACTGCCAGGATTTTTCATGGTGGGGACAAGTGTGGATGAAATCTCAACCCCCACTTGGTCGAGGAAGGCACACAGCACACCCAAGGAGGGAGCTGCCCATGCCCAGCCCCTCAGGGTGCCCTGGAAACAGCAGATTATTGAGTGGTGCTGGTACAAGGCTGGTGGCAAAGATGAGGAATGTCTAAGTCAATCCATCTGTGGGGAAAACCTGTATGGAAATAGCTACAGGCAGGGGATGCCTGCCTGGTTAATCCAGAGAGCACAGGAGGCTCAGCTTCTCTACATCCTTACATCCATAAAAGCATCAACGTATGGGGAAAAACCTGTGTGATACAATGGTCTCCCCAAGCCAGGTCTCACAAGCTCTTGGAGATCTATCTCACACCCAAGAGAGCTCAGCTGCCTTAGAAGGCATAAAATCAGCAGGATGGCCTCTGTGGTAGTGTTGGAAACGAAAAAGTTTTATTGAAAGGCAAAATAACAGAACTCTTTACAGAGAAAAGCCAAGCCAGGTGCAAGAGGTTCTTGCTCCTGGTAAAACACCTCATAAAAGCAATTAGTTTATTTGTTCTCTTCTTTTTCTAGTAAATTGCTTAGGTGGGACTTTTTGGCTCCTGTTCAATTGACTGTCCTTAAATTTGAAGTGAAGCCCCCAGGTCCTATGAGGTGTCTTTTTTTTTGCTGATTGAGGAAAGAAACTTCTGGGATTTTCTTTAAGGAGACACATTTCTTTAAGGGGGCACATTCCTACATCTTATTGGAATTTGCATTATTTTATAATGCAATTATACCATCTATGGGGAAAAACCTGTATGGAAATACCTACAGGCAGGGGATGCCTGCCTGGTTAATCCAGAGAGCACAGGAGGCTCAGCTTCTCTACATCCTTCCATCCATAAAAGAATCAATGTATGGGGAAAAACCTGTATGGGAATACCTACAGGCAGGGGATCCTGTCTGGTTACTCCAGGCTCAGTCCTGCTCCCAAAAAGCCTCCCCAGACCCCTCCCAGGGCTGCAGAGCTGTGCCTCCTGCAAAGGAGCATCACAGATAAATAACCCAAGCATTACCTTGCTCATTTCAGGTGTTTCTGGAGCTCTCCCGAGAGCAGGAAAAGGAAAATTTTGATCTGACTTTGGATGGGACTTTTGACTGGAAGCAGCTGCAGCAGGAGGACTGTTGAATGCTCATTTATGCCTTGCTCAGTATTAACCAAAGTGCACACATTTACTGCTACTCTCAGTGTACCATGGGGAGGGGAAGAGCTCCTCTGTGCTGCAGAAGGTGTTTCACCTGCAGGGCTCTGCTCCAAGCTGCACTTCCAAAGCTGCCTGATCCAATAGGGCCTGTTTTGGGGAAAGCCCTTGGCAAGCCAGGCAGGGTGAAGCAGGAGGACTGAAAGCTTTGCAGAGAAAAGGGTCCCAATCCATCCCTATGGATGAAAAATCTCTCTGGACCTGGGTGCACCACGGTATCTGGACACGCTCTGCCCTCCTGGGTTCCTGTCCCACCCATGTCTGGGACTCTGCCTGTGATGTGTTCTTACTGGAATTTGCATTCTTTTATAATGCAATTATACCGTTTTTATACCCTTCCAATAAATGTCTCTATAGAACAAGCTGCAGTTCCATCCTCATCTGTCATCATTGCTGGGGACCCTGAGGAACAGCTCCAGCTGCCTCCCCTGGGCATGGGGGTGATGCAGAGGGCAGGGAGATGTTACCTGGCCCAGCAGATGCTCAGCCCTGCCCTCCCTCCACTCTGGGGCAGTGGTTGTCTGTCCTTCTCCTGAAACCACACAGGTGGAGCAGAGAAGGTTCCAGGGATTCCTTAGAACCCCTTCCAGTTGCTAAAGAGAGCTGGAGAGGGACTTTTTACAAGGGCAGGGGGTGATGGGACAAGGGGGAATGGTTTCAAGCAAGCAGAGAGGAGGTTTAGATTGAATATTGGGAAAAAATCTTCCCTGAGAGGGAGGTGAGACCCTGCACAGGGTGCCCAGAGGAGCTGTGGCTGCCCCTGGATCCCTGGAAACATTCAAAGCCAGGTTGGATTTGGTTTGGAATAACCTGGTCTAGTTAAAAGTGACCCTGCTCACTGCAGAGGGGTTGGATGGCGTGACCTTTAATGGTCCCTCCCAACCCAAATTATTCAATGACTTCCCTCCTTTTATCCCTGTGCCCAGCTCGTTTGCAAAGGTTAAAACTCTCCCAGAAAATTCTCCAGTTCTCTCCAGGCAGTCCCAGTGGTGGCTGTGTTGCAATCACTGCTTGTGCACATCCCACACTCAGCTCCAAAACACATTTTGGCAGTTGGAGGACACATCTTCAGGGACACCCTGGTTGTTTCCTTTTTTTTTTTTTTTTTGGTATAATGAAAAAGAAACTTTTATAACTGTGTTGTTTATTAACTACTTTGTGGTTTATAGTTATTATTATATAGTTATTATAGTTATTTTTAGTTGTTATTATTATATAGTTATTATAATATATTTGTTTATTACTTGTTTAAATTTGTTGCTGCACAACAGCTCCCTTCCTACCCTGTACCCCTGAGAAATGGGTAAATGAAGTCATCAAACGTTTGTGTCCCCTGTTCACACACTCAGCCCCAGGAAATGGGGATTCTCTGAAAGGGAAGAGTTTTATTTGCTGCTCTGGGGTATCAGTAGCAGTGGAGAACTCAAGCCACGAGCCTCCAGAGATAAATACCATTTATATGATCTGTTGCTGTTGGAGTTTTTATTTCCCTCAGCATTTTGTGGTTTGTGCCTCTGCAGATGCTGCTTTGAGTGGGTTTGTGAAATCCACTCTGCTCTGCCCTCTGGGTCCTGCTGTGACACAGAAATCTGGGAAACCTTCCCTTGACCACCCAGCATGATGGGCCTGCTCCCTTTGCAGACCTTTGCATGATGTAAAGACTCAAACAGCACCAAAATCCCCAGCAAACAAGTCCTGTCACAGAGAGAGCATCTCTGGAGCTGGAGAGGGAAAGAGGAATTCCTTCCACTGCTGCTGTTCCTTCCAAGGAGCCACCACCCCTCCCTCCCTCAGCTGTGAGGGACTATTCCCCCTGATCTTGGACATTTTCCATTGCAGAGGAAGGTGAAACAAGCAGAGCTCACTCCATCACCTCGTGCACAAGGAGGAGAAGGAAAAGACCCCAAAGAGTCCCCAAAAGGAGCTGTTGGAGCTGGGGCTCTGCCTCAGGCTGGAGGGAAGGGGGACAGGGCTGGTGGCACTTCCAGCACACAGGGGACAGCTCCAGGCCCAAGGCCAGCACTGGGAGAAAGGGGCTCTGTCACCAGCACAAAGCAGAGTTTAGCCAGCAAGAGGGAACAAACAAAAGTTCTCAAAAAGTTCACGAGGACTTAACTTTTCCATTGGGGGAGAGAAAAAAAAAAAAGAAAGAACAAGAGAAGGGTTTCCTGGAAATGAACTGACTCCTTAAATATTCCCCTTGGAGTCTGCTCCCCCCTTGAGCTGAAGGCTGAGGGAGGAGAAGCATCCCCAGGAGCTCTGCCTGTGAGAGGAGGCACTGGCAGATCCTGCTGTGGTGTGGATTCCTGCTCCAGCACAAAACCAGCCCAGAAGGGCCCTAACTCTGATTATTCTCCCTATTTCCCAGCCCAGCACGAGGCTCCTTTGCTGTTAAAGCTGGAGCAGAGCCTGCTGGCCATGCCTGGGGGTGAATCCATCCTCCCTATTGTATTTGCAGGGTACCCTGTGGCAGGGAGGAATGATGAATCTGACTCCATGTGCTCAGAGGGCTCATTTATTATTTTGTGATACTATATGATATTAAAGAATGCTGTACTAAACTATACTAAAGAATACAGAAAGGATATTTACAGAAGGTTAAAAAAGATAATAATGAAAACTCCTGACTCTCTCCAGAGTCCTGACACAGCTTGGCCCTGATTGGCCAAAGAGTGAAAACAACTCCCAGCAGAATGCAATGGAACAATCACCTGTGGGTAAACAATCTCCAAACACATTCCACATGAGCAAAACACAGGAGAAGCAAATGAGATCAGAATTGTTTTCCTTTTTTCTCTGAGGCTTCCCAGGAGAGGAAATCCTGGGCATAGGGGATTTTCTAGAAAATTTGAATCCATCTTCCCAGCTCCCACTGCTCCTTGCAGGAACCCAGCAAGAACTCGGCCTGACCGACAGAGAGATTCTCATTTCTTACATTTAATAATGCCCCCTTTATCCAGCAAAAGGACAAAGCACACAAAGGGCCATTCAGCAGCTGCCTCCAGTGCTGATCCCCAGGCACCACATCCCAAATTGTCCCCCTGCAGTGACAGCCAGGAGCAGCCCAAGCCTTCCAGGCCAGGTGAGAAAAACTCACCCTGTTGGGGTTTTTTTTTTTGGGGGTTGAGGACCAAGAGAGACAGGCTCAAGGTTTGGGAGCTTGGGGACAGTGTTTGACCCTGTGGGATTTGGGGAGCAAAGGGGTGTTTGGTGTCTGGACAGGAATATTGGGGTTCTCCAGCTCTCCCCAAAACTGTGAATGAAATCAGCATTAAATGCTAATTAAGCAACACCCCTGAAGTGCAAGGAAGCAAACCCAACAAAAGTGGTATTTCTGAGAAGTCCAAGGAGCTTCCCAAAAATCAGTGATGCAAGATCCAAAGCAGCTGAGGCCGAATCCTGAGGCATGGGAGGAGGGGGAGGTTTGGGATGCCAAGCCCAGGGCTGGTGTCCTGCAGAGGAATCCCGAGGTGGGGCTGTGCCTCTGTGTCCTGTGCAGGTGCCTGGCACATCCCCCAGCCCTGTGCAGCCCCTCACAGTCCCCCTGGATCCCCCTGCAGGCGCCTCCAGAGCCTGGAGCTCAGCTGGACCAAAAACACCCTTGTTCCAAACAACCCAGGGGGAAAAAACCCCAGAATGACAGGAGAGAGGAGTGACACCAAGGAGAAAGCTCTTTGTGTGTGTCCTGGAAGGAAAAGCACTGTGAACAGGGGGTGTCACCTGCTCTGGGCACCTCCAGCCCCTTCAGCACAGCTCCTGTCCCTGTAGCACCTCTGCTCCATCCCAGAACAGAGCCAGATGTTCCCCTGATGCCTTGAGAAGGCTGAGCTGGAGCAGAGGCTGGGCAGAGTTCCAGAATAAAGCAGGGATTTATTCAAAGCATCTCCTCCATGGATCCACCTTGGGCAGCACAAGAGCCCAGCCAGGGCTGCACCCAAGGTGAACCCAAAATAAATGGTCACAAAAGGAACCCAAGATGAATCCAGGATGGTCACAAGATGAACCCAAGATGAACCAAAATGACCCCAAAATGCACGGCTGGGCACGGGGTCTCTCCCTGGGATCAGTTCTGCTCCATTTGCATCTTGCAGTTCATTGTCCCATTCCAGCTTCAGCCCCTGCAGTCCCACCCTGCTTGTTTTTCTCTCTCCAGCCCACGGGGTTTGTGCTCCTGGGCTGAGATTTGGATCATTTGTCCTTGGTGCCCAGCTGGAGCAGGAATTGTTTTGTGTCCCTGCTCTGTGCACAGAGCTCAGCATCCCCTGATGTGAGCCCAGAGCCACACACTAAAGCAGCACAGAACCTGAAATATAGAAAAGCTCAAACCTGAGGCCATCACTCCAAGCAGCAGAATTAAGGCAAGGCAGATGCTGGCAACCTCCACAGCTCAGAGGCCAATTCTCTTTTTCCATTCACTTGAGACAAAAGAGGAAATGGGGGTTGATTCTGTGTCCACGTGTGGAGGGGAGCAGGGTGGATCAGCTCCTCAGCCTGGGAGTACCAGGCTGTTGGAAAAGCATCTCTCAGCTTTTAATTTGTAAAGCATTTCAGCCTGAATTACTCTGCAGGTGAAGCTGAGATGCATTTTCCTCCTGCTCTGCTGCTTCCTGATTCATCTCAGCACCCCAAAGCCCTTTGGAGACTTCCAGCCCCAAATATTCCCTTTAACAGCAGATGGCTCAGATATCAGGCAGAAGAGGACGTGTGGCTGTGGCAGCAGCCAAACCCAACAAAATATTTGCTTCAAAGCAGGAGGAAGGACAGCGTGTCCAGCTGGGAAAAGCAGGAAATGGTTTCTGAAAGCATGAAAGAAGGGATGGAGAAGGGGATGATTGTGTAAGACATGATGTTTCAATTAGAACAGGCCTGAATGATAGCAGCAGTTCATGAACTCGTGTTCTAGGCAGAGTGGAGATGTTGGGTTTGTTCCTGTGCAGCTCCATCCTGGCACAGACACAGATGGTTCCATGGGCAGGTGAGGGAGGACGTGGGCTGTGCACCAGCTGAGCAGGAACACCCCTGGGTGTGTGTGACCCCAGTGGACAGCACTGGCAGGAGGACGGAATCCACCCCTCGTGCTGGGATTTGTGTTTTCAGGATGAGGTTTGGTCATTTGGAATGATCAGAAGCCATCTGGGCCAGTGTGGCAGCAGCTCTGTGGGCACAGAGAGAAACACAGCTCTGCCAGGCATCGTCCTGGGGGAGGCTGTGAGAGGATCAGAGAAAAGAATGAGAAACAATTCTTACCTTCACCTGCTGCACCTGGCATTGTGAACAGGTAGAACGTGTCACAGAGATTTGTTCACCAAAGGATGGCTTCTTAATTGGCCAGTGGTGATGGTGTTTGGGTTGGAGGACCAATTAGGTCCAGCTGTATCATAACTGTCTATAAAAGCAATGGGGTTCTGTCTTGGTTTGGCAAGACAGGAGTCTGCTAAGGAAGGCAGGAGCCTCCCCTGAAATGGAGACTATAAACCCTCCTCACCCCTCCAAATTGCTATAAATTTTAAATTAAGGGGCTCTCAGGCAAAAAATCTGGGAACAGGAAATAACAGTTCTTTAATAGGGAATTAAAAATAAAAGGATAAAATAAACTTAATAAGGGTTATTATTGATCAGCCTTCTGTAATACATGGAATCAATGCTAATTATTACCTGGCTGTGGGGGCACCAGTTGTGGGTTTCTCTGGGTCTGGATTGAAGGCACCTGAGACAGTATTCATGTTCACACTCAGGTGTTTATTATTTCTTATCAGTAAAACCTGTGAGTTCTGCAGCTTTTCATTAGAAGGCACAAAATGGCCACAATCTCTTGTTCCAAGGTCTTTTAAAGCTAAACTATCCAATTAAGAGCTGACACCTGGATTATTTTCCCTTTTAACCCAATAACTGATCCCACAGAGCCAGCAATGGGGACTTTTCTGCCCAATTACAAAATGCCACCCAAACCCATGGAGAAGGAGGAGGAAGAAGCATGAAGAAGAAGCCCAGGACGACACCCTGTGCCCTCCATCTTGCTGCCATCCACAGCACACTAAAAATCCCAAAACCTCAATTTCTCACCAAGTGACACCCCTACACTGCTCTCTATAATCTATTGCACATTTTTGTGGGTTCCCAGTCTATCTTGAAGTCTTGGAAGCTTTCTCCATGAGTGAGGGTCAGAGTCAGAGCTGCCCTGGGGGTCAGGGCACCCCAGAGCAGACACAGAAACATTCCCAGAGCCCTGGGTTTGCACACCTGGCTGGGGATGCCTTACCATGACAGGCCAGCAATTTCCCTGCAGTGGGGCTGGCTTGGCCCAGAGGTGGGGCTGGATGTCAGCAGGACTCTGGGTGCCAAGGGAAACCATTCCTGTGGGTTTGGGGCTTGCTGGTTCCCCTGGGTGGCTGTGCCTGTGAAATATCACAGGTTTGCTGCAAGAGTTGGCACTGCTGTCACATCCCTGCCAGGGAAATGGATGCAGCTTTAGGAAATTAAAATGCCTGTAAATAATCTGCTCTTGCAGGTGGCTACAGCAGCTTGGCCCTTGCTTTGAAACTAATTTTCCTTTTCCCTTTCCTATTTCCTTTTCTTTTTCCTTTCCTTTTTCCTTTCCCCTTTCCTTTCCTTTCCTTTCCTTTCCCCTCCCCTTTTCTTTCTCCTCTCCTCTCCTTTCCCTCTTTTTCCTTTCCTTCACACAGACCTTGCTTTTCTTTGGCCTCATTGTGAGAAATTCATTTCACGTTCCAAATGCAAATCCTCTCAAGGATTCTCAGGATGCTAAGGAGGAATTCAGAAAAAAAAATAGCAAAAAGTAATCAAATGAGGTGGGTTTTGTTTAATTATTTTTTGTTTTAATTTAAAAAATAACATGGCTTTGAACCTGCCATGTGTTTCCTTCTCAGGAGAGGACGGAAGCCTCCTGCCAACATGGTGTCAAGGGCTGCACCACATTTCACACAAGGATTTGTGGTTGCCTCTCACAAAGGACTGAGGAGCGAGAAATGAGCTCTGGTGAGGAAATGATTGCACAACACCTCCTGCATCTGATTCCTTGTGTTTGCAGAACATCCCTCCCCTGTCCTGGGGCTTTCCTGGAAGCTGAGGGAGAGCAGTTGCAGGGCAAACAGATGGGAATGAGCAGATCTTGGTTAACGTTGGATGTGGAAACCCAAGAAGGGAAAACCCAAGAAGGGAGTGAAGGAACTCCTTTTTTGGGGAAGAAATCACCTTTATTTTATTAAAAACTGGGCATGGGCACAAAGTAGCACAGTGTGTGAGGGCCAAGTGACCAAGGCCAGGCTGGATGTGGCTCTGAGCACCCTGGGATAATGGGAGGTGTCCCTGCCCATGGCAGGGGGTGGAATTAAATGAATTTAAAGGTCCTTTCCAACCCAAACCATTCTGGGATTCTGTGTTTTACCAGCAACAGCAATGCACTTCAAAATCATCCCCTCAAGTGAAACACAGACATTCATTTTCTTGAGCTGCAGCTTTTCCAGCAGCAGGGCTGCAAGTCAGTGCTGCCTCCCAAGCAAACATTTTCCTCTGTCATCATAAGGTTGGGAAAAGCCTCTAAGATCAAGCCCAGCCATTACTGGCTGATCTCTTCCTTTTGCAGCCTCTCTGCTTTGTTAGAAAGGGAAAATTGCCATTTTGGAGGCCAAAAAAGCGCCTTGATTTGCCATCTGCCACTGTCTCACCTCAGCCACAGCTGCCTGTGGAGCGCTCCCACAAGGGCTGAACGTGTCCTGGGGAGAAAATGCACAAAAAAAAAAGAAAATCCACCAAAAAAAATGAAAATCCACAAAAAAAATGAAAATCACCTGATCCCACCTGGGAAGGAAGAGAGGGACACTGCAGGTGGGATGCCCAGGGCCACCTTGTCCTTGCTCTGCCAGGCTCCCTCCTGCTTTTTGCACGGCTGCTGGATCTGCTCCTGCAGGGAAATGTCACAGACATCTTTTATGGAAAATCCTTTCTTTAGGGTTTTTTCCTCCTGAGAAGCTGAGAGGCCTCAGGAACCAAATGTAACCAATGGTTATCTGCTGCTGTGGAATGCAACAGGTGCATCTGGGATTGGGCTCATGTGGTTGTTTCTAATTAATGGCCAATCACAGCCCAGCTGGCTCAGACTCTCTGTCCGAGCCACAAGCCTTTGTTATCATTCTTTGCTATTCTATTCTTAGCCAGCCTTCTGATGAAATCCTTTCTTCTATTCTTTTAGTACAGTTTTAATGTAATATATATCATAAAATAATAAATAATAATTTATAATAATAGTAATTTAAAATAATAAAATAAATTATTATCATAAAATCATAAAAATTAATAAAATAATAAATAAAATATAAGCCTTTTGAAACATGGAGTCAGATCCTCTTCTCTTCCCCAATCTGAAAACCCCTGTGAACGCAGTCACAGGGAAACCTCTGCGAGCTGCTGCTGCTGGCACAAGCCATGGATGCAGCTTCCATAGGGAAAATCCCGACAGCCGGGATGTGGGAGCAGGGAATGGGGGCCAGCAAAGCCTCTGGCTCTGGGGGAACACGGCCAGAGGGTGTCCCGACAGCTGCGGGCTCCTTTTCCCCTTCTCTCCAAGCCAAACAGAGTTTGTGCCCTTTTTTTGTTCCTTTGTTTTGCACGCGGGAGCAATTCCGCACAAAGGCTTTCCCAGAAAAACGATGCGGGGCTTTTCCTTGGCTTTCCTGGAAGGATGAATCACCCCGCGCTCCTTTTTTGGGGTGCCCCGGCGGCCGGGGGGGCGCGACCCGGTGTGACATCCGCGCTCGGGCTGGGCCACCTCCTGGTGGCAGCGGGCGGTGCATCCCTGGATCCCTGCGTTCCTAAATCCCCGCATCCCTGCATCCCGGACTCCTGGCGTCCCCGAATCCCTACACCACTGAATCCCTGAATCCCTGTATCCCCACATCCCTGCAACCCTGCATCTCTGTGCCCCTGAGTCCCCACATCCCTGCAACCCTGAATCCCTGCATCCCTGTGTCCCTTAATCCCCGCGTCCCCACATCCCCGAATCCCCACATCCCTAAATCCCTGAATCCCCACGTCCCCACATCCCTGAATCCCTGCATCCCCACATCCCTGAATCCCTGCATCTCTGAATCCCCACATCCCCATGTCCCTGCATGCCTCCATTCCTTCATCCCTGCATTCCTTCATCCCTGCATCCCCTCATCCCTGAATCCTTGCAACCCTGAATCCCTGCAGCCTCACATCCCTGTGTCCCTGCATCCCCTCATCCCTCCATCCCTGCCTCCCCACATCCCTCCATCCCTGCCCAAACCCCAGCCCCCCACAGCTCTGCATCACCAGGATTTTCTGGTTTTGTTGCCCAGCTGAGCCAGCCCAACTTTTCTTCCCAAACCCAATTTTTATTCCCAGGCCTTTCCCGCAGCTCGGCGCCGCCGCTGGGGGGCTTTGGGAAGGAGGAGGTGGAGAAGCCGCCCCACAGGTGCTGGGATGTGGCTGGTGGCCACGGGGGTGCAGCAGCCACCAGCAGCAGCAGCAGCAGGGATGTTCCCTTCTCAGCCTGGCCGTGGTGGAGCTCTGACCTCACCAGTGGCATCAGAGGTTCTGGGGGCAGACGGGTTCTGGAATTCCCTTTGCCCAAAGGGAAATTAATATCAAATATATCCACTTGATACTGAAGGGAAAGAGTGGAAAATTAATGGATGTTATTCCAATATATCCCTGTCTCTCCTCCAGTGCCAGCTCCCCTGAAATTCTGCTATGCCCATGGCCGGGGGGGGTGGAATTAGGTGATTTTTATCCAAACCAAACCATTCTTTGATTCTGTATCATGGGGGGGTGGAATTAGGTGATTTTTATCCAAACCCAAACCATTCTTTGATTCTGTATCATGGGAAGATATCCCAGCCCTTCCTGCTGCAGTTTGGGATTCTGGCTATCTGCAGCCTTTAATCCCTGCTCAGCTGAGGAGAGAGGTTCTGGTCAGTCCTGCCTCAGTGCTGCCAGATCAGACTCTGATTTTTGCAGCCATAACTCTCCTGCCAGTCCCACACCAAGCTCCATGAATGTGGGTCTCCTTTCCCCCTGGAGGATGCTCCAGTTCAGGGCAAGAAGGAGCAGTTAATTGGTAAGGAAAGAGTAACAAAGTGTGGGCACAGATCCGAAACCAGGATGTATTTAGGAAGATTTTCTGGTTATTATGGACTTAGGAACGGAGGATTTGTCAGAACAGATCAGAGCATTTTCATGGAATCTGGCATCCTGCATGGAGTGGTGATAGTGAGAGGATGTTCCTGGGGAAAGCTCTCTGCATTCTCTCAGAAGTGCAGGTGCTTGATGCTGTTGGAAAGGGGGGCAGAGGCAATGCTGAGGTAAAACCAGAACCAGCAGCAAAGTGCAGTTCCTGTCACACTGGAACCAGCTCCAGCCTGAGAAATGGAGGGGAAGCTCCCCTGCTGCAGGATGGTGAGAGCTGCCCTTGGGTTACTGTGTTACTGTGTTAAAATAAACCCAAATCCTTCCCCAGCTCAGCCCCAGGTCCAGCCACGTCCCCCTGGCTCAGCCACAAGGACCCACCACTCCTCTGGGTCACAGCTGGGGACACAGAGCACAAAACCCCCCAGGCTCCACCAAGAAACACATTTTGGATATTCAGCACTGGCATTCCAGCAACAACAACGTCATCCTGAGCCACGGAGCGCTTGGGCAATGTTTGGTTTGTGAGGCGGGGCTGGAGCTGCTGCAAAAACAATCCCTGTTCTTAAAAAGAAAACATTCTCTTGTAAACAAGTGGAAAAAAACACCCCACGTGTGTGTATGCAAAGGAAAGAGGACTGGGAAATACCTTTTCTAACACAGGATGAGGCTCTGGAAGGGCAGTGGAGATGAAGAATTTTGTGGCAGAGGGGGAGAGTGTGGGCTGGGCACACCAGGGCTGAGGTGGCTTGCTGCTCTGGCCAAATATAAATATAAATATATAAATATAAATATAAATATAAATATTAGTTATAATTCGAGTTCATCAAGTGGGGCTGGAGGAACAGCAGGGAACCTCTCCAGAAGAGCTGTCTCCAGTTCAAGCACAGCTCCTGGGCTGGTGTGTGGAGGAGAACATCCTGAGAAGCCCCTTATTGTATTTGCAGGGTGTCCTGATGAAGGAAAGAATTATGAACTTGACTCCATGTACTCAGAAGGCTAATATATTATTTTATGATACTATATTATATTAAAGAATATTAAACTATACTATACTAAAGAATACAGAAAGGGTATTTACAGAAGGTTAAAAAAGATAATAATGAAAACTCCTGACTCTCTCCAGAGTCCTGACACAGCTGGGCCCTGATTGGCCAAAGAGTGAAAACAACTCCCAGCAGAATGCAATGGAACAATCACCTGTGGGTAAACAATCTCCAAACACATTCCAAAGGAGCAAAACACAGGAGAAG